>NW_017189517.1:7964420-8297612 GCF_001704415.2 Capra hircus
GTTATGATACTATGCAGGGCTAGGTGTATTAAATGTGTTTTCAACAGGGTATTTTCAACTTACAATGGATTTATCAGGGTATAACCCCATCGTGCAGTTGCTTGACCATGGACAATCAAGAGGAGAGGATCGCCTCTCTCTTTTTGTTGAATCAACGTTCCAGGTTCCTTCTTTTTTTTAAGTCACTCAGTCATGTCTGACTCATTGTGACCCCACGGACTGTACAGTCCATGGAATTCTCCAGGCCAGAATATTGGAATGGGTAGCCTTTTCCTTCTCAGGGGATCTTCCCAACCCAGGGATTGAACCCAGGTCTCCTGCATTGCAGGTGGATTCTTTACTAGCTGAGCCACAAGGGAATTTTGCTGACAATGGTCCATCTAGTCAAAGCTATGGCTTTTCCAGTAGTCATGTATGGGTGTGAGAGTGGGACCATAAAGAAAGCTGAGCACCAAAGAACTGATGCTTTTGAACTGTGGTTTTAGAGAAGACTCGAGAGTCTCTTGGACTGCAAGGAGATCAAACCAGTCCATTCTAAAGGAGATCAGTCCTGAATATTCACTGGAAGGACTGATGCTGAAGCTGAAGCTACAATACTTTGGCCACCTGATGCGAAGAACTGACTCATTGGAAAAGGCCCTGATGCTGGGAAAGATTGAAGGCAGGAAGAGAAAGGGTAGACAGAGGATGAGGTGGTTGAATGGCATCACCACATCGATGGACATGAGTTTGAGCAAGCTCTGGGAGTTGGTGATGGACAGGGAAGCCTGGCGTGCTACAGTCCATAGATTCACAAAGAGTCTGACACGACTGAGTGACTGAACTCAACTGAACCCCATCATAGAGTTTTCCAGGTGGTGCTAGTGGTAAATAACCCACCTGCAAATGCAGGTAGATGTAAGAGACATAAGTTCAATCCTTGGGTCGGGAAGATCCGCTGGTAGGAAATGGCAACCCATTCCAGTACTCTTACCTGGAGAATCCCATGGACAGAAGAGCCTCGCAGGTTGCAGTCCATAGGCTCGGACATGACTGAAGCAACTCAGCAACCCCATCATAAGTTGAGGAAGATGTGTATACATAACCTTAATATTTGTATGGAAAAATAAAAATCTTAGAATAGCCATGAAAAGTAAGAATAATGAGAGAAAAATATTTTAACCAGATATCAGATATACCCTAATGTCACCATAATGAAGTCAAAACATGGTAGTGGCATGGGAACAATAGGCAATTAGAACAGAGGAATCAAGTAGAGAATAAAGAATTAAATCCCATACATAAGCATTTAATACATGGCAAAAGTATTATTTTATTTTAGTGGAAAAAAGATGGATTGTTAATGAACAATAGAGATGGAACTAGCTATTAATTTGGAAGAATAAACCGTTAGACTTTGGGACTTCCCTGGTGGTCCAGTGGCTATGACTCCATGCTCCCAATGCAGGGGACCTGTGTTTGATTCTTGGTTGGAGAACTAGTCTCACATGCCACAACTTTAAAAAAAAAAAAAAAAAGATCCCACATGCTGCAACTAAGACCTGGTACAGCCAAATAAATAAAACTAAATATGTGAAAAAAAATTGGACCTCTATTTTATACCAAAAATCAATAGTTTCCAGGTAAGGACATATTTAAATATAAAAACAGTAAAAGTCTTACAAGAAAACCTAAGAAAATATATGTGCAACCTAGGAGTAGGAAAACTCTCTTAGTTCAATACAGTTCAGTCGCTCATTTGTGTCCGACTCTTTGCAACACCATGAATCACAGCACGCCAGGCTTCCCTGTCCATCACCAACTCCCAGAGTTCACTCAAACTCATGTCCATCGAGTCAGTGATGCCATCCAGCCATCTCTTCCTCTGTTGTCCGCTTTTCCTCCTGCCCCCAATCCCTCCCAGCATCAGAGTCTTTTCCAATGAGTCAACTCTTTGCATGAGGTGGCCAAAGTATCGGAGTTTCAGCTTCAACATCAGTCCTTCCAAAGAATACCCAGGACTGATCTCCTTTAGAATGGTTGGATCTCCTTGCAGCCCAAGGGACTCTCAAGAGTCTTCTCCAACACCACAGTTCAAAAGCATCAATTCTTCAGTGCTCAGCCTTCCTCACAGTCCAACTCTAACATCCATACATGACCACTGGAAAAACCATAGACTTGACTAGATGGACCTTTGTTGGCAAAGTCATATCTCTGCTTTTGAATATGCTATCTAGGTTGGCCATAACTTTCCTTCCAAGGAGTAAGCATGTTTTAATTTCATGGCTGCAATCACCATCTGCAGTGATTTGGGAGCCCCCAAAAATAACGTCTGACACTGTTTCCACTGTTTCCACATCTATTTCCCATGAAGTGATGGGACCAGATGCCATGATCTTCGTTTTCTGAATGTTGAGCTTTAAGCCAACTTTTTCACTCTCCTCTTTCACTTTCATCAAGAGGCTTTTTAGCTCCTCTTCACTTTCTGCCATAAGGCTGGTGTCATCTGCATATCTGAGGTTATTGATATTTCTTCCAGCAATCTTGATTCCAGTTTGTGCTTCTTCCAGCCCAGAATTTCTCATGATGTACTCTGTATATAAGTTAAATAAGCAATATACAGCATTGACATACTCCTTTTCCTATTTGGAACCAGTCTGTTGTTCCATGTGCAGTTCTAACTCTTGCTTCCTGACCTGCATATAGGTTTCTCAAGAGGCAGGTCAGGTGATCTGGTATTCCCATCTCTCTCAGAATTTTCCACAGTTTATTGTGATCCACACAGTCAAAGGTTTGGCATAGTCAATAAAGCAGAAATAGATGTTTTTCTGGAACCCTCTTGCTTTTTCAATGATCCAGCGGATGTTGGCAATTTGATCTCTGGTTCCTCTGCCTTTTCTAAAACCAGCTTGAACATCTGGAAGTTCACGGTTCATGTATTGCTGAAGCCTGGCTTGGAGAATTTTGAGCATTACTTTACTAGCATGTGAGATGAGTGCAATTGTGTGGTAGTTTGAGCATTCTTTGGCATTGCCTTTCTTTGGGATTGGAATGAAAACTGACCTTTTCTAGTCCTGTGGCCACTGCTGAGTTTTCCAAATTTGCTAGGAGTAGGAAAACTATCCTTAAAACCAATCCTTAAAATTCAGAAGTTATAAAAGAAATTTAACTATATATATTATATTTTTTCAAAATTTTGGCACAAGGCCCAATAAGTAAAATCAATAAAACAAGAAACTGGACACAAAGCTGCACACAAGTAATATATGAGGGGCTTATAGCAATAACACAGGAGGAGATTTTAGAAGCTGACAAGGAGAAACAACGCATTCAAAAAATAAGCAAACGATATGAAGAGCCACTAAGAAGCAAATCCAAATGGCCAACAATTTTTTCAAAAGATACTCAGACTCATGAGTAGCCATAGAAACTCAAGTTAAAATAACAATGAGATGATCTTTTTCATACAATTGTTAAAGCTTAAAAACAGCAGAAAGATCAACCATTGATGGAATTGCCTGAAATGGTGTACACCCATATGTGTACTTATTACATGCTTTTTAGGAAGCAACATGATAACCTTTAATGACATTTAAAACAATATATATGCACTTTTTAACCTAGCTATTCCATTCCTGGGAATCTGTCCCAGAGTAAGAAAAAAAGTGCAGGTTAAGGGTCTGGTTTGAGATCAAATCAGTCAATCCTAAATGAAATCAATGCTAAACGTTCATTGGAAGGACTGATGATAAAGCTGAAGCTTCAATACTTTGGCCACCTGATGTGAAGAGCCAACTAATTAGAAAAGACCCTGATGCTGGGAAAGATTGAAAGCAAGAGGAGAAGGGGATGACAGAGGATGAGATGTTTGGATGGCATCACTGACTCAATGGACATGAGTTTGAGTAAGCTCTGGGAGATGGTGAAGGACAGGGAAGCCTGGTGTGCTACAGTCCATGGGGTTGCAAAGAGTCAGACACAACTGAGTGACTGAACAACAAAGCAAAAGGATATATATAAGAAGGTTGCAATGTTGCTTTCTTGTGACCAAAAAAAAAAAAAAAAATGGAAGCAAAGTGAATGTACACTAAAAGTCAAATGGACAGAGAAATTGTTCTCCATCACAAAATTCTGAGCAACCATTAAAAAGAATGAAGTCCAGCAACTGCAGCTGACTTGTATATTTTGTTGAATGAGAATAATAGTAATAATGCTAATAATAAGCACTCCTATATAGTTCTATTTTATGTGCTTTATGTATTTTAACTCCATGAATACTCATAATAACCCTAACTGGTAAGTACTATTATTATCTTCATTTTCCAGATGAGGAAACTGAAAACCAGAGAACCTAAAGTCACACAGGTAGTAAATGGCAAGAAGAATAAGATGCAGAAATGTTTAAGTAACATGACATAACTTTTGCAAAATAATCTATAACAAAAAATATATTTATGTGTGCATATGCATGTTTTATATAATTATATGAGAATAGAAATATAGAAGGATACCTACGAGGCTAGTAATGTGGGTTATGTATTTTTACATAATTATGCATTATTTTTACACAATTACATATTAATATGTGTTTAAGTAAACTCCAAATAATTAAAGAGCCACAGAATTTCCATAATGGATGATTGAGGACCTGCAGTTGTTATACCAGGTGAAGGACAGAAGGGAAGTGTACCCCCAGTGAAGTCCCTGCAGATCTCCGTCACCCAGTGTCTCCTGTCCCTCCTCTGCTCGTCCCTCCCTTATGGCAGAACTACTGTATTTAGAAATGCCAGGTGCTTTTCCATGCTACCTAAGCCAAGAGACTTCCTGGAACCCAGTCATCATTGTGCTCTGAGATTTTCCAACCCCAGAAGTCTTCTCAGATCCCCTTCTGGTGCATACCTCTCAGATTTTGGGCATAGAGACAGAAAGGATCTGCCTCACACTCACATTTCTGAGGGAAAATAAAGCTTTATCCTTGGGATGGTTTCTGCCTTGCTTCATCTACTGCAGAGTGATTTAAACTTGATGATGTCCACTGACTCTGCACAGTCAGGCTCAAGGTGTTCATATGGGCAAATGGACACAGATCCTTTCTCCCAAGGAGCGTGGGTTCTCGAGGAAAGATATACCTTTATATTAGGCACTCAGTGAACGTCTGTTGAGTGAGAGAAATGATGATGTACAGGAATGATTCAAATAAAAGGTAGAGTGAAATATTAAATTATGATCTATAAACAAAATGCTTTAGGATTTGGAGTGGAGAAGCATGAAAGCTTTGAGAAATGATTTTATAAAGAGATGACATTTGAGCTAGATGTAATGTCCCTGAAAGCATGCCAGCATCAGACCCTCTGAGGCTCCTGAGCACTCTAAGCCTGCTGAATCAGAATCTCCAGAAGTGAGTTTTAGGAGTTGGTATTTTAAAGACACCCTCAGAGTCCTTCTTACGTACAGTGAAGCCTAGACCATGAGAAATAGGGCAGATTTGGGTGTGCAGAGATGTAAGGAAGGACAGGCAGTCAAAGGCATTAGTTAAGTGCCCAGGCATGGAAGTAAAATGAAGAGTGGCCAATTCAATTTGACTGGGGATGGATATGAAGAGGAAAAACAAGGAATCGGATTGGAAAGGTGGGTTAGGGCTAGAACATGGAGGGCCTGGGGAATGCCAAATGAAATATGAACTTTTTTCTGAAGGCAACATAAAATCATTAAGAGATGTGGGACAAAGAAACAAAGGCAGGGCAACCTTGACTTTCACAGAGCCTTCAAAATCTGGCCATGCATCAGAATGATCAGGATGGCTTGCTAAAAAGTCCAGGTTCTGGGACTCTACTCCTAGACCTTTTGAATCCAAATTTCCGGGGATGCAGCCCAGAAACTATATTTTTAAACAATCTTTCCAGGTGATTCCTGGGCATTGCTTTACTGACAAATCCATTCCTGAAAAGTTGTTTGTTCATGGCGATTTTCTTAGCAGAGTCATTTGTTCAAAGTACTAGACAAGTATGCTATTTAGAGGCAACATCCAGCAAATCGCTTTCTCTAGAGTGTTTCAATAAAATGAATACCCAATTTGAATGCAAAACCCCTGACGACTTTCGATGAAATGTGACAACACATTTGGGTGGTGAGACCAGCATCTGGCATTAATGATGCCATATGGTTACACAAATTCAACATGGGGAAAATACTTCAAAACATTCTAGTTTCATCTGGCTTTGAAGCAACATGAATAAACCTTAAAGTATTATTGGAAAGGAGAAAGTACTAGTAAGATGTGATGTCAATAAAACCGTGGCTTCAAAATGGAAATATCCACCATGTATCCATGTTGAGGTCACAGGGAAATCTGAGGCAACAATCTAGGTACAGACTAGGTGGTCACTCAACCTAATTCATGCCCCTCTAAGGATCAGACAAGATGACTTCCTAGATGTTTCCTCTAGGTTTAAGGGGGGTTTTCTGGCCGTGCCATGTGACTTGTGGGATCCTAGTTGCCTGACCAAGGATTGAACCTAGGTCCTTGGCAGTAAGAGCACAGAATTCCAACCACTGGACTGCTAAGGCATTCCCTAGGTTTAAGCTTTCAAGTTTATGATATTTAGACACTCATCTACCCCAAAGATGGGTAAAAGGAAAAAAAAAAAGTAGGGATATAATGTTCAAGTGTCCGTCCGTAATCCATTCTTCTACAAAATGTACACAGATGATGATTCTGAGTCAAAAGATTTGTCTCCGCCAGCCATGTAATATTTTAAGATTGTAGTTTTCGTTTAAAGTAAGCATATCTGTTACTAAAGTGTCTCTTCGTTTTCATGAAAACACCTTGGTTTGGCAAGCTGGAATGTTGGCATAGTACTTTGCATAGCAAATAGTCAAAAGTTAACCTTAAGCAAAAAATTGTTAGTGCTTAACCTTCCAACCGCCAAGGCAACTTCTTTTTCTCTCAGAGGTCTCCTAACCTCACCCTCAGAATTTTCCAGCTCCCCTCAATTCCAACTCCTTCCCCAAGGCCTCTAGCTATAAACAAGCTGGAAATCAGAGATGTGTCCTGACCGGGGTTTTGCAGGGAGGAAAGGGAATCCAGGCAAGTCTTTTGTGCACCTGGGATGGATTCCCTCTGTCACAGGGCCTGCCTGAGCCACAGGAATCCCTGCTCTAGGCAGCTCTGTGTCACTCTCTGTCACTGTACCAGCAGAAAAGACAAACACAGATAACCAGTGCCCTGGGCCAAGTTTAAATTCTCAGCATTAGTAACAGGACAGAAAGCACAAGGCAACTTTAAAAACAGGCAACTCTTAGTTAAGAAGTCAAGAAAGGGTTAAATCTAACATTTGAGCTGCTTTCCTGCTGGCTAATATCTTGGCTTTGGGGCAGGAGGGGACAAAGAAAGGAAAGAATTGCCAAACATTATCATGATTGGGAGCATGGACTCAGACTTTTATTCCTAAGGTATGTCCTGCCCTGACATTTGCCTCCCTGGCCCAGGCGGAGGAAAACTGGGCCGAGGTTACCCAAGAGTATCACAATTCCAGTAGCATTTCCCCCAAAGACTTTGGTTTCACCTACCTTAGAAGTGGAGATGCAATGGGCCCAGTGTTGAGGAAGAAGCTGGATCCCACCATGGACCAAACTCTTAAAGGGACCTGTTGTTATGAGTGCCAACGGTCACGTGCTCCCACGGGGGAGGAAGCTTCTTGATCATATCATCACCATGCAGGTTTGAGATTTCCAAGAGTCTGCATCTGAGCCAAAGCACCCCCAGCTCCCTAAGCCCCTCGTGGGTTCAAGGGCTCCGGGCAGAACAGGCAAATCATCCAAAGTGATGGCAGGGGTTAGAGGACCCCATGTGGTGCATAGCAGACTGTTGTGAGGAGTGGTAAGTCACAGGGTCTATACTGCAGCTATTTTTAGTGAAACCAAATTCCTTCCCCAAGTTCTCTTGCTTCCAACTTGTTCTAAGTGTAGGAGACCAGCTGTGGTCAGATCATCTTACTGGACCAAGGCTCTGTCAAGGCGAAGGAAACAAACCTGGGAGGTGGAGCCAAGAGCTGGCGACTGTGGGCGCTCTGGCTCCTTCTCGCCGTCTCAGGCATCTCCGGAGGGAGTGGGCATTCCCCTCCAACCTGGCAGAAACCCGAGAGGTAGATGACATCAGCGGGAAAAATTGAGAAGTTGGCAGTCCTTCCCCTCTCCCCCGATTCCTACAAACACTCTCTCTCACATACACACACATAAACATGCACAAACACACACACACTCGTATTCTCAAATGCATGGCAGGTCCTGCAGGCCAAACCCGGATCTTGGTCTGGACTTGTTAGACGGGTCTAGAAAAGAATGCCATCATCCAGGAGCCAGGCCAGGGGTGAAAGTATGAGGGCTGGTGTCTAGCCACTTTGCAGCTGTCATTCATTGTTCTCAGAGGGAGTTCTAATGGGGAAGATTTATTTTGGATCCAAACCTTGGCTGAGGTGTTAATTCAGAAGAAGACAGATCCTGAGCGTGCTAACTGCATTTCCCAGATCCATCTAGGTGAGCGTTTTACAAACTGTGGGCCATGACCCATTATACAGTAGTAAAAGCTATTTACCAGGCTGTGATCACTATTTAAAAATCGGGAGGGAGGTGGGAGGGGGGTTCATGTTTGGGAAGGCATGTACACCCGTGGTGGATTCATGTCAATGTATGGCAAAACCAATACAGTATTGTAAAGTAAAATAAAGTAAAAATAAAAGTTTAAAAAAAAAGAATGAAAAGAAATAAAACAAACAGAATAGAATAGGAATTTAGACTAGAATATCATAGAACACATTCTACATAGTAAAGGGGAATATTGTTCTGTGAAACTTGCCTCTTCTATGGATGTGTATATCAATCACTCCATAAAATGTATTTCTTACTGCTGGTCATCATAAAATTTGTTTGAAGAACAGTGAGCTACATGATTTGGTCGAAAAGAGCATGAAGAAAAGCCCTGGGGCAACCCCCAATTTCATAAATATTACTATTAATACTACTATAACCACTATTTTGGGGGGAGTCGTTATGTGTCAGGCACCATTCCACTTCATGTTCATCATCTTGTCTACCCTACCACAACCTTCTGAGGTAAATTTATCTGATTCTCCAGAAACAGTAGCAAAGCTCAGTAGCAAGCTCAAACAGCAAGTAAATGGAAGAGTCAGGGTATAAACCTAGGTCTACCTATCTCTGAAATTTGTGTTTTTAACCACTTTAGACCACTCCCTTCTTTAATTGGTCAATACATAGTTAAATTCATTGTGTGTGTGCGCTAATTCACTTCAGTTGTGTCCAACTCTTTGCGACCCTGTGGACCGTAGCCCGCCAGGCTCTTCTATCCATGGGATTCTCCAGGCGAGAATACTGGAGTGGGTTGCCATTCCCTTCTCCAGGGGATCATCTCCACCCAGGGATCAAACCCGGGTCTCTTAGGTCTCCTGCATTGTCAAGTGGGTTCTTTACCACTAGCACCACCTGGGTTAAACACATATGAAAATCTTAGATATGCTGGTGGCTTAAATAAAATAAGATGAAAATATTTAGAAAAATAATTTCACATCCTCAAAAGCTTCTGGTAAACTCTTATCAAAAAAGAGGGCTTCATTTTGAATTAGAATTCGTTGCCCATTAGACTCAGAACCCCTCACCTCACACCCAGCTTCCAGACATCTGAAAAATCAGCTGGAACAATATGACTTCCAGGCACTAGATTTTCACGGTCTTATCCCTCTAGTTGCTTCCACTCTATTTCACACAGAAATCTTGTAGCAGGCCACATTTGGTGTTCATCTTTTTATAGTTTGAGCTAAATCAGTTCAACCACTTCTGAGTTGATGAGGGAAAAAAAAAAAAACATACTTCTTCCACTTCCAAAATAAGCTCCTCTTTTGGGCACACAGAAAGCTCAGAAAAGGCTGAAACTTAAAACTTCCCACTTCACATATGGGTACTTTTAGGCCCTCATTACTTTTAAATTTACTTTAAAAATTCCTAGTGATTTGCTCATTTTGCAGGCTCCGATGTTCTGTTGTCATTTTTGTAATTCCCACAGCCCACACCCTAGGCGCTGAGTCCTTGTGTTATAGACCAGAGGTATTGGCCTCCACAAGTGCCGGTAAAAGGGGTGGGGCTGAATATGGGCAGAAGTACCAAATATAGCCTAGTGCAGGTTCAGTGAAAAATGCCCCAAAGGGCAAGCCTTCCTTTTGTTTCCTGGCTGCTTGCATGGGCCCAAGCAATACCACCTGGCTGCTGGCTTCAGAAGAGAATTTTCTCCTAAGCAGGGGAGCCTGAAACTTGACCGCACTGGCTATTCACTTCTCTGTAGTAGTTTCTGGCCACTCATCAGAGCTTCTCTGATCTTTTTGTTTGAAATGAAAACTAATTGACTAATAAACACACGTACAATTTCCAGGCAAGAAGCTCTCCATTGTTACCAGTGACCTGATCAGACCCTGCGGCCACAGGCGCTGGCAGGCGTCCAGCCCAAACCTCAGCTTGGCACCGTGGGGGCCTGGCCCCTTCCTGGCGGGACTTCACTCCCAGGGGCCGACATGTACCCCCACCTGTAGCGACATCCTTCCGACACTCTTCCAAATAGGAACAGTTGTCTCAGTGCTGTCATTCTCCTGGCTAGTCTATTTTTGCCGGTATGGAATAGGATACTGCAGGCCTGCCCCAGCCAGAGCAGGGTTGTCTTGTCGTAAGGGAGCCCTGGGGCTCCCCACCCCAGGACGGGCCCTAGCCCTGCCTTCTCTAGTGGCCACACTCACCAAAGCAGGGCAGGAAGGACAAAGTCAAGGGGTTCCACTTCTCAACCTTACCTCTCTGCCTGGAGCTTCTATGAACAAAGGACATTTAATAATAGAATTCCTCGTCTGGTATTTATAGCACCAATTGCTCAAAGCTGTTTTAGGCTTTATTTTTAAAATCCCAGCCTTTGTCACAACCTCCCCAGGAAATGGAGCAGAAGGCAGGTATTAGCAGCTCCACTTTGCAGACCAGGAGACTGAGGGATTGATCAAGAGGATACTATTCCAAGGATGGACAATGAACAAAGGTAGACAAGAAGTGGAAGTCCACCCAAGCCAGGTACCAGGCTGAGGAATTTGGTCCTTCACTCCTTCATCCATTCATTCTCGCGACATCAATTAAGTTTTGATATTTTCTAACTACTACACTAGACATCAGGGAAACAGAGAGGAGCAAGTTTCTGGTCTCTTGTTTCTTCAACAAATAAATTTCCAGGAAACAAGGAAGGAAAGAAGGGGGAACTTGTGATGAACAGAAATTCGAGAGACACATAAACCAAATCCTTGTTTGGATGCCGAATCAAATATACCAACCAGAGAGACACATTTATGAAATGCCAGGGGGATTTTTGATATGGACTCAATGTTTGATAGTTAAGGAATTGTTAATATTTTTAATGAGCTAGAATTACATTAATAAAATTACCTTACCATTTAAAGACACACTTTGAAGCATTTACAAGTGGAATGATATAATATCTGAGATTGGTTTCAAACAGTACGTGATTGATAGGAAATGAGCAAGGATACAGTTGAAACAAGAATGCCCTTGAGTTGATGACTGTTGGAGCTGGGTAATGAGTATAAGGTAGTTCACTGGACTTTTCAGTTTTGTGTATGCTTGAAAATTTCTGTAACAGAGTCGGAATCACCTGGAAACCTCAACTTATAGCCATTTATGATATGCCCAACTCAGAGGTTAAAGTGTCTGCCTGCAATGCGGGAGACCCGGGTTCAATCCCTGGGTTGGGAAGATCCCCTGGAGAAGGAAATGGGAACCCACTCCAGTATTCTTGCCTGGAGAATCTCATGGAGAGAGGAGCCCGGTGGGCTACAGTCCATGGGGTCACAAAGAGTTGGACATGACTAAGTGACTTCACTTTCACTTTCAACCTCTTCTGAGCTACATCAGCTCAGATCAAGAAACGTGAGGTCAACCCGATATGAAGAGAGGAGGAGGGGAAGCAGATTTAGACACAAGGCCTCATGGGCCATGGTAAGGAGTGAGGACTTTTCCCTGAAAGCAGTGGGAAGCCAGTAAAGTGCTCCAAACGAGCAGCTAATATGCTTTTATTTGCATTTTTAAAGTATCCTACTGGAAACATGGTGGGAAATGTAATGGTGGAGATAGGAGTAGAAGCAGTGGGCCCACTGGCCAACTATTAGAGAGGACCATGAGAGACAATGGTGGCCTCTTCTGGAATAGGCTTAGGATGGAAGAGAAGTGAACAGGTTTTATAAGAATTTAGGAAAAAGGACTTCCCTGGTGGTGCAGTGAGTGGTTAAGAATCCGCTTGCCAACGCAGGAAACACAAGTTCAATCCCTGATCAGGGAAGATACCACATGCCATGAAGCAACTAAGCCCATGAACCACAACCACAAAGCCTGTGCTCTAAAACCTGGGAACTGCAACTACTGAAGCCCGCACACCCAAGAGCCCATGCTCTGCAACAAGAGAAGCCACCACAATGAGAAGCCTGCACACTGCAAATTAAGAATAGCCCCTTCTCACCACAATTAGAGAAAAGCCTGCTCAGCAACAAAGATCCAGAGCAGCCTAAAATAAATAAAATTTTAAAAAGAATTTAGGAAACATGATCAACAGAATGAGGTGCCGATGTGGAAGTGCAGGAGTCAGTAGGAGAAGTAGGAGGAGTCAGCGATGACTCTTAAGTTTTTGTCCTGAGCAGCTAGATGCTAGGAGAGGGGATGAGGGCAGGGTGAGCATCCTTAGGAGAAAAGGAAGATCAAGAGATTAGTTTTGGATCTGGTGTCCAGTGCTTTCCTGGCAGTTAAACGAGGGTGGAGTGGCTTCACCAGGCAGAGGGCTGAGTTGTGCTAACATCTTCAGTCCACGAGCTAATTGAGCTACCTGGGGTGTCATGGTGCCCCAATCATGACTGCTCCTGGGACCATTTCCAAGATGACCATACTGGGTCTGTGTTCTCTGTGATCTCTGCTTTCTAGGAGCTTCTTTCCAGGTACCTTGCAGGGATGGGTACAGTGGCTTGGTAGGATGGACCAGGCAGAGTAAAAGACAAGGATATTCCAGATCAGCCTGGAAATGCTAAGACAGACCACAGGACCACTGCCACCCCCACCTCCCATTGTGGAGAGACTCCTGAAGTGCCTGCTCCGCCATAAGCCCATCTGTTCTTCACAACAAAATTGTGACAAAAGCAGGAAATGAAATCTTTGACAGATGTGGACAATGTGTGTGCTCTGATGACAGGGACCATGACGTCTTTGTCTACCTCTCTCTCTTTCTCACCCTCAGTACCCCAGCACTGAGCACACATCTTGGTACAGAGAAGGGACACAGCAAGCATGTGGTGAAAGATATAAAATGCTATCATTCATTTTAATTAAACACAGGAAACAGCAGCACCTTCCCCGAGCTGTCCAGATACTACTTAAAGTTCCTATCGAAGGCTGTCTGGACATTCTATCCAGAAACACACAACTTACCCTACAAAACAGGTAACTGTGTGTGTGTGTGGGGGGGACTGCTTTTATTTATTGTCATTTGTTTTATATGTGTGTGTGTGTGTGTGTGTGTGCATGTGTATGCTTAGTTGCTCAGTCGTGTCTGACTCTATGACCCCAGGCTCCTCAGTCAGTCCATGGAATTCTCCAGACAAGAATATTGGATTGGCTAGCCATTTCCATCTCCAGGAGATCTTCCTGACCCAGGGATTGAACCCATGTCTCCTGCATCTCCTGCATTGCAGGTGGATTCTTTACCCACTGAGCCGTTGGGGAAGTATATATATATATATATATATATATATATATATATATATATATATATATATATATATATATGAAATTTGAAAAAGCCAAATGTGATAAACACTTGGGCCTAGCCTTCCAGAAGCCATATGATCCACAGTTAAAAAGAATTTAATCAAGGAAATTGCTTCAGTAGGCAAAGAGATTGTCGTCTGGGATAAATGAGATTTGCAAGGAAAGCAGCAAGCCTTCATCCCAGGAGCCTGGGGTCATAAACATCCTATGAGGATGGCAATAGAACAGGCAGGGCTGGAGACGGGGAGGCTACATTAGAAGGATATTGTAAAGGAGGAAAAAGGGTCCCTGTGAGGGGTCCAGAGAAGCAGAGACCCAGATCCAAGGAGCAGGCCCACTCTGGAGCTGTTCAGGCCCCTCAGGCTGGGGTCTGCATGAGGACAGGGCAAACTTACCAAGGGGCCAATGGATTTCTGGTTTGAAAGGTAAGGGGGGAAGACAGAGGGGGCTTCCCTGAATGTATTAGTAAAGACTTTACATTGAAAGTAATAGAAAACCAACTTGAACAGGCTTCCCCCATCAGGTGGGTCCCTCTCTGATAACCTCAGAGACATAATAAGTCTATTGGAAACAAGCCTACCTGTTTCCCAATAATACCAACCAAATTCCAGATTGAGTCTCATTGGACTGGATTAGCATTGTGCCCAAGAGCTTGGAATTCAACAGTAGGCCAGGCCCAGATCACATGAGTAGGCATGTGAGGTATAGATAGGGGTCAATCCCACCCAAACCAATTGGACTGAGACTAGAGGCCTAATGTTTCTCAATGAAAAGTTAGTGTCATCAGAAGATGGAGAGGGACTTCCCTGGTGGTCCAGCAGTTAAGACTCTACACTTCCACTGCAGGGGACCTGGGTTCAATCCCTGGTTGGGGAACTAAGACCCTACATACCATGGGGCACGGCCAAAAGATAAAAAAAAAGAGTACTGCTCTTTGCTCAGTGGTCTGTGGTGACCTAAATGGGAAGTAAATCCAAAAAAAGAGGGCATATATGTATACATATAGCTGATTCACTTTGCTGTATGGTAGAAACTAGTACAACATTGTAAAGCAACTATGCTCCAACAAAAAAATTTTTTTTAAAAGAGGGGGAAATGAAAGCTGAGGAGGCAGAAACAGCAGACATTCAGTGCATGGAGGACAAGACTGTGGAAAAATAATCCATATGAAACCCTTGATGGGAGAGGGAGGAGACATATGTATACCTATGGCTAATTAATGTTGATATTTGGCAGAAAACAACAAAATTTGGTAAAGCAATTACCTTTCAATTAAAATTAAAAAAATTAAATGACACAGAAGATTAGAAAAAAAAAAAAAAGAACCTTGAGGGAAATGATCCCAGGCAGGAAATATTACCAGGAGATGAGGAAACATCATTGGATAGGGAAGATGAAGGAGACCTGTGAGTGGAAACATAGAAGTGTAATGGTCTTCAGAGATTTTTGCCCTGTGCTTGGGACAGCAACAGAATTTTTCATAGGATTGAAGAAAAATGTTCTGCTGGACTAGTCCTAAAAGGAGGGCCTCAGCCTGGTCACGTGTTAGGGAACGGCAAAACACCTATGCTTCGGGCCAAGCAAGTGTTGGTTGCTGTTTGTATCCTTAGTTCTCCTGTCAAATCACTCTAGTCCAGCCTTCTTCATGAACCTCAGCTATTGTAAAGGCTAAAATGATTAGTGCTGTACAATAGAGATCCTGGAGCTGTCATACCAGGAAAGGGCTTCTGCACCACCAGCCAGAATCTGACTTCTCTGATTCCAAGGGGAGTAAGGGAGTTGGAATGAGAAACTGAAAAGCTGTCTATCAGCCTGTTGAAGTCACTCTATCTCTTTGAGCTTTAGTTTTATGATCTGTAAAGTAGAGATAATAATAGTGTATTTGGAAATGCCTAGCATCCTATCTGGCTCACAGTAGATTCTCAAAAATGACCATTTCTTCTCCTGTTCTACCCCAAATCCTCCAAGGTGACATGGAAGCACTTCCTGCAAAGTACTTCCAAAGTACATCCTGAAAGCATTTGTTAACTCATCAGCTGAACCACAGCCTGAAATCCTGAAACCAGAGCTAAACCACCTTATCCCTCTGGCTCTCCTGACCTCTTGGTGTCACTGGAAACTGCCTAATGGCCTGTTCCCTCTTATTTTGTAGAACAGTGAAAAGAGTCATACCCTATCCTAGTCAGGAACCTGGGGATGTTACTTGTCTGCTCACTCTGATCATCCTACTCTACCAGGACTGACAGATTCAAAGTTGTAGAGAAGTGCCAATTAGCCAAGATGGTGATGGTCAGACTCTCTTGCCCCACGTCCTCTCACTCTCATCCCACATTCTGTAAACAATAACTTTGCATGGTTACATAACAGCGGAGATCATTTATAGCAATGCACATGTACATCATGATATACTCGCTTGGCCACGTGCCACCTTTGTTCTGAATACGTATATAAGCACCACCTGAACAGCCTTTGCATCTGTGTCACTCACAAAAGAATAAAGCATGGCTGCCTCAGTGCTGCATCAGCCATTAGCAAATAAAGCATGTCTGTAGTTCCTATGGCTCCTCACATTTTCTTCCAGCTTTCCTGCTTGTGCCTTGTCTACCCTGGATTCAGTGATCAGCAAGACAACAGTATTACCCAAACTCAAGTGAGCCTGAGAGGTCACCTGGCCTAACTCTCTCTCCCATATTACTAAATAGGAGACAGATGCCCAGAGGGGAAAATTAGTTGACTTGAGGTCGCACAGCATCTTAGTGACAGAGTCAGGAATAGACATTAAGACTGAAAGACCAGTGCTCTTTCTGTTGCTACATAGCTGTTTATAAACCTTTTTTATTTTCACAAAAATGTAGTATACTTTACTAGCTAAATTAGCTTATTTTCAATATATATCTACAATAAATGTTTTCAGAGATAAGGCAAAAAGATGAAATGATAACTGTTCTTCAAAGAAAAAAATCATCTTACTAGTACTTACCCAACCAGGGCTGATTATGTGGAGTAGGGGGCTGTGAGGGAAGGAAGCCACTAGGCCTAAGCCACATATTCACAGAGATTCTCAAAGTTCAACTTTTTATATCATCTAACAACAACAGCAAACATATTGTATTTGGTATGTATCAGACTCTACTCCAAGATCTTTATTGACAAAAACTCATGTAATCCAAAGTTATACTATAATGATGTTTTAAGTGCATGCTAAAATGTTAATATATAAATGATATTTTATTATTTTTTATTTTTTATAAATGATATTTTAAAAATAACACAAGTATTGCTACCCTATTTTGGCATTTCTTCTTTTCTTTAATATATCACAAGCTTCAAACAATGAAAGAGGCCTGGGTATTGACCTTGGAGAGGTCTTACTACCATCCAGTCATCTATCCATTCATCTCTCATTCATCCATCCATCTATCCATCTACCATGTACTCATCCAGCCAGCCACCCATCCACTCATCTACACATCCATCCATCTACCTACCCATCCATCTGTCCATTCAGCCACCCACCCACCCACCCACCCACCCATCCACCCATCTGACATTTGCCACATTCCTCCCATATGCCAAGCCTTGTTTTTGGTGCTAGTGATGCAGAGATGAAGAGAATACACTACTGCACTTTAGTTGCTCACAATGTGGGGAGAGGAGGGATAAGTAGGAACTTAAATGGAAACCACTGTGGAACAGTTGCATAAAAGCATGCAGGAGGGGTACCTTGCCAAGTCTGTTGGCTTAATTATTTTCAGTGGGGAGTATTAAGGAAGACTTGCTTAAGGAGGTGACACCTCAGAAGAGACCAGGAAAATAACAGTAGGAGATCTCAGCAAGAGTTGTTCTGGGGTAATAATACCCTTGGAAAATCTGATGAAAAGTATATTTCTCTAGATAAGGGCATGTGTCTACTTATATGCACATTTTACCCTTTCACAGGTGAGTTTAAAATCCAACTGCATCACTCACTAGCTGTGAGACTTAGAACCTCTGCCACTAATTGGTAAAATAAGAATAACAATGGTACTAGTCTTCCTCTCAGGGTAGTTGTGATGATCAAATGCAAAATTGTCTGTGAAGCACCTACAGGGACTTGGCAATCAATAAGTGGTCGTTCTCCTTCCTCCTCCTAAGTGGAATTTAATTTTCAAAAGCAATGAGATGACAGTGTAGCCAAGAGATAAATTGATCTTTTTGTTTGTTTGTTTGTTTCCTACAGAGTCTATTGTTGTTGTTGTTGTTGTTGTTGTTGTTTTGCCTCTTCCATCACGCAGATTCGTCTATCTGGCCTCATTTTCCCAAGTGGCTTCTTATGGCCAGCCTCTTAAATTATCTGGAGTCCCTCAGGGGACCTTAGAGATGTGATACCTGCTTAGGTCAAAAGGCCATTCTTTCCCTTTGGGAATCCTCTTCTCCACGTGAAAGGACTTTATTTTATTATTATTTTTTAATCTAAGTTTTATTCATTTATTTATTCATTTACAATATTGTATTGGTTTTGCCATACATTGACATGAATCCACCATGGTGTACATGTGTTCCCCATCCTGAACCCACCTCCCACCTCCCTCCCCATCCCATCCCTCTGGGTCATCCCAGTGCACCAGCCCCCAGCACCCTGTATCATGCATTGAACCTGGACTGGCGATTCATTTCACATGTGATAATTTACATGTTTCAATGCCATTCTCCCATATCATCCTGCCCTGGCCCTCTCTCATGGAGTCCAAAAGACTGCTCTATACATCTGTGTTTCTTTTGCTGTCTCGTATACAGGGGTGAAAGGACTTTAATGTTTCTTTTAGGGCTTCTAGAAACCTCCAGCTATATATAGAGTAGCAGTTCTAACAGGGACATGGGCTGGAGGTGCTGTGTCAGGCCTGCAGGAAAATACACAATCCCAACTAATCTCTTAACTTCTAGAGTCTGTATTTGTTTCTTAGGGCTGCTGTAACAAAGTACCACCAGCTGGGTGGCACCAAACAACAGAAATGTAGTCTCTTATAGTTCTGGAGGCTGGGGGTCAGAAATCAAAGCATTGGCAGGGGCGATTCCTTCTGGAGGTGTTGAGGGAGAATCCATTCACTGCCTCTCTCCTCACTTCTGGAGGTTGCCAGCATTCCTTGGCATTCAGTGGCTCCTGTGGATATCACTCCAATCTCTGCCGCCATCTTCCCATTCCCTTGTCAAGCTTTTTGTTTGCTTGTTTTTGGTTTTTTGGCCACACCATGCAGCATGTGGGATCTTAGTTCCCCTACCAGGGATTGAACCTGTGCCCCCTGCTGTGAAGGTGTGGAGTCTTAACCACTGGACCACCAGGGAAATCCCACATTTCCTTCTTTGTGTCCCTCTGTGTCAAATATCTCTCTCCTTTCTCTTAGGAGGACATTTGTTGCATTTAGGGACCATCTAGGCAACCCAGAATGATCTCATCTGGAGATCCTTAACTTCATTACATCCGGAAAGACCATTTTCCCAAATCAGGTCACATTCCCGGGTTTTAGAAATTAGGACATGGATGGTCTCTTGTGCATCACCATTCAATCCACTACAGGTCTTCATTACATGACTGAAGTCTACCTTTTTTAAGCCTGGCGATTTCAGTTTTTCATGATGTCGCTACCTTTGAGTAAAGGGGGAAAATATATCAGATACTAACTGGTGCCAGACCCAGGGCTGGCGGCTGTATCTGCATTCTGTCGCTTAATCCTCACAGTGTCTGTAGAAGGCAGATGCTCAGGTCAACTTTATTTTGCAGATGAGGCTGACAGTACTTCAGTTGTTAGCCCCAGGTCATACAATCAGTACATAGTGAAGGTGCATTCCAACTCATCTCTGCCAGATTCTGAAATTTCATTTATTGAGGACTGAGCCTGGGCATGGCATTCTCCTATGTGCTTGACGAATCAAAACACATCTAACATCCATAACTGGGACTTCCCTGGTGGTCCAGTGGTTAAGAATCTGCCTTACAATGCAGGGGACACAGGTTCGATCCCTGGATGGGGAACTAAGATCCCACGTGTTGCAGAGGAACAAAGCCCATGTGCCACAACTAGAGAGTTTGTGCACTACAAGGAAAGATCCAGCCTGGTGCAACTAAGACCCGAAGCAGCCAAATAAATAAATAAATAACATTCATAATGATCATACCAGTTAAATATATTATTAATAGCCCCTTCCTTTCCTAGAGATGAAGAACCTGAGACATGAAGGGATTTAGTAACTTGTCCAAGGGCTTCCCTGGTGGTTCAGTGGCAAAGAATCTGCCTGCCAAGCAGGAGACACGGGATTGATCCCTGGGTTGGGAAGATCCCCTGGAGAATGAAATGGCGACTCACTCCAGTATTCTTGCCTGGCAAATCCCATGGACAGAGGAGCCTGGTGGGCTATAGACCATGGGGTGGTAAAAGAGTCGGACATGACTGAGCGACTGAACAACAACTCCTTGCCTCCCAGAGTTGTGGGGAGGATCTCAGGAGATGACGTATATGACTGGAACTCACTTTGAAAAGAAGACAGGTCCCATGGAAAATAAAGTAATTATCCATATCCTTATAGACTTCTTCTTCCTCCTCATCATAAAAACCAGTGCTGTCAGCACCATCCAAGTACCTCTGCAGCTGCCCAACCTGAGAAGTCCAAGGCCAGGGTCAGCAATGACCAGGGGGTGCACTGGCTCACACTGCTCTGACCTGATCCTGACACTCTTGAGGAAAATATTATACAACCTGAGGGAAGAAGGATGAGCTGGCATGAGGCACACAGCTCGGTCACATTGTCGTCATGCTTGGAGTGTCTCCTGACAATGGAGAGGGTCAGGACAGAACTAACACACCCCAACATACACGAGGAGCTGAGCAAGTGGACTATGCAGGCTCCACAGAGTCACGTGTCACCAAGGGCTTCTCAAGTCAAGCCGAGCTGTTAACAACACTGGGGTAGGGCCGGGGATGGAGTTGCTGGAGTTGATGTCACCAGAAATGCTGGAGGTCAAGGGCAGCAGGGACCCCCCTGCCTGGGGCACATGCCCCGACACCCCAGCTCCAGCTCCTTCCTTTCCAGTGCTTCATTTTGAAGGATACTATCAAGCCTGAACCTTTAGCCTGTCTCATTCTTTCCTCGCCCTTAACTCCCGTGGAGCCTGCATTGTGGTCATTGCCCAGGTTCTAGAAGTCTCCTCACCTGCCGTGCTTATGGCTCCATCTCTCTTGTGAGAAACAGTTCCTCTTGTGCTGTGGCGTGTGATCCAGGAAGCACCCCACCTCCCATCCTATTGTGCCCATGGAGGTCAGTCCACATAGTGCTCATGCGTGTGCTCAGTCATGTCCAACTCTTTGTGACCCCATGGACAGTAGCCCGCCAGCCTCCTCTGTCCACTAGATTCTCCAGGCAAGAATACTGGAGTGGGTTGCCATGTCCTCCTCCAGGGGACCTTTCCAACCCAGGGATCGAACCCACATCTCCTGTGTCTCCTGCCTTGGCAGGCAGATTCTTTATCACTAGCGCCACCTGGGAAGCCCCTAATAGCGCTCATAAGTCTGGCCAATCGACGCCTTCTGCTGGGCTTTTTCAAATTGGAGCTGGAGGGGAGGACCATCTTTGTTTTCTTGGGTCCCCACAGTCAGGTCTCTCACTTCATGGAGGATGCTGCCTCCAGCAGAAAAGAAAGAAGCTGCCCCATGAAGAAAAGAGTGGAAAGGCAGAACCAGCTTGTCCAAGAATTCTTCTTCCTGCTTTCCAGCTGTCCCCAGGGCTAGCTCCATTCTTGTCCTTCCCCAGCTTAATAGCAGGAACCAACACATTCCTCCCTTTTTTGTTTTAAGCTGAATTGAATGGTGTTTCTGTCACTTTCAGTTCAACAGTCCTTATCCCCTCCATATGCCAAAAAGAGTCATAACTATCATATCTAATCCATGGCACTAGGGGCCTCATAAAATTCCTCTGAGGCAGCTAGCCCCATTTTATAGATTAGGAAGCTGAGTCACAGAGAACTGAAGTGAATTGTCTGAAGGCCCCCAGCAAGTGAGAGGCAAAGCCTAGAATCTGTGTTCTTTCCCCACCCTTGCTCCTCAAAGTTACTCACCTAACCTCCACAGCATGCATCACAGTCCTGCTTTCCTTTCTGTCCACTATACCTCTTTGCCCTCTCCTAGTAGAGTGTGCTAACATCTTAACCAGCTCCTCTGCCTCTTCCCATCTCCAATCCACTAATTCAGGTCAGGGTTCCTAAACCATACTCACTGGTTGTGTAATTTACTCAGTTAAAAAGCGGTCCATCAGCAGATGAATGGATAAGAAAGCTGTGGTACATATACCCAATGGAGTATTACTCAGCCATTCAAAAGAATACATTTGAATCAGTTCTGATGAGATGGATGAAACTGGAGCCGATTATACAGAGTGAAGTAAGCCAGAAAGAAAAACACCAATACAGTATACTGACACATTTATATGGAATTTAGAAAGATGGTAATGATGACCCTGTATGTGAGACAGCAAAAGCGACACAGATGTGTAGAGCAGACTTTTGGACTCTGAGGGAGAGGGAGAGGGTGGGATGATTTGGGAGAATGGCACTGGAACATGTATACTATCATGTAAGAAACGAATCGCCAGTCTATGTTAGATGCAGGATACAGGATGCTTGGGGCTGGTGCACAGGGATGATCCAGAGAGATGATATGGGGTGGGAGGTGGGAGGGGGGTTCATGTTTGGGAACTCATGTACACCCGTGGTGGATTCATGTCAATATATGGCAAAACCAATACAGTATTGAAAAGTAAAATAAAGTAAAAATAAAAATTAAAAAATAAAAATAAAATAAAAATTACCCCCCCCCCAAAAAAGCGGTCCAGTCCTTCCCACTACCTACTCAACTAACTTCTGAGCCTGGCATCCCAGGTTGTTCCCAACCTGGGCCTAATCAACCCTTGCATGTTTCTCTTTCTTTCTTCTTCTGCTGCTGCTGTTAAGTCGCTTCAGTCACGTCCGACTCTGTGTGACCCCATAGACGGCAGCCCACCAGGCTCCCCCATCCCTGGGATTCTCCAGGCAAGAACACTGGAGTGGGTTGCCATTTCCTTCTCCAATGCATGAAAGTGAAAAGTGAAAGTGAAGTTGTTCAGTCGTGTCTGATTCCTAGTGACCCCATGGACTGCAGCCCACCAGGCTCCTCCGTCCATGGGATTTTCCAAGCAAGAGTACTGGAGTGGGCTGCCATTGACTTCTCCATTTCTCCTGCTACCCACTGTCAGGGTTCCAGCTGTACCAGACATGCCCTTACACTCCTATCCCTAGCCCTTCGCTCAAGAAAATCCTCCACTTGAACTGCCCCTGTGCCCACTGTGGAAATCCACCCGGTTCATTAAAGCCCATCCCAGACACTGGTACTTAGAAAAAGCCTTCCCAAGGCCACTAATTTTATGTTACAGTACCCTCTCAGAATCCTGCTGGACCCTTCATTTTCCCCTTTTAGGGCACTTTTCATATTCTTCTGAATATTATGGGCTTCCCAAGTGGTGCTAGCAGTAAAGAACCCACCTGCCAATGCAGGAGATGTAAGAGACGTGGGTTTGATCCCTGGGTTGGGAAGATCCCCTGGAGGAGGGCATGACAACCCACTCCAGTATTCTTGCCTGGAGAATCCCATGGACAGAGGAACCTGGCAGGCTACAGTCCATGGGGTCACAAAGAGTCAGACACAAATGAAACAACTTAACATGCACACGCACTGGATATGATAGCTATCCTGAAATTTTCCTCAAAATCTTTACCAAGTCAAGAGTGTCAGGAAGACGAGGTGTGTGCCTTTCTTGAGCACCTTCTCCACAATTGGCCCTCTGTTTTGTGCTAGAGGTAGCAAGTTGTATTAGATAATGTGCCAGGCACTATTCTAAGAATTTCATGCAAGATAGCTCATATCATTCTCACAATAATTCTACAAAGTACGTATTGTCATGCTTATTGTAAAGCTGAAGAAGCAGAGGCCCAGAGAAGGTAAGCAACTTGCCTGAGATCACACAGCTAGTAAATGGCAGAGCTGGGATGCAAACCCAGGCAGTCTAGCCCTGGGCTAGGTGCTCGTAAGCACTCTGCCAGACAGCCTTTAAGTTCTCTTCTCTTTCAGCATTCTCTTCTGAGGTGATCCCACTTGCATCTTCATTTATTTATTTACTTATTTTGCATCCACTCATATCACACAGTTTTATTGATGCCTGCTGTAAGCCAGGCACTGATGGTGATTCAGCAGTGCAGTGGGTTGAATGACTGCCCCAAAGATATGTCCAACGAGTATGACAATACCTACTTTGTACAATTATTGTGAGAATGATATAAGCTATCTGTTATGGTGGCATGGCACACATGGGTGTCAAGAACAGTTATGCAATGTCACACACAGTTTAGAACAAACTACTTTCTCCAAAAGTTACCTTGGAACATTCATTTTTTCTCTATTTAAAAAGCCTATCTTTTACTTGCATATTGGTATATTATGAAAGATGTGGGAATTCCTTGGCTGTCCAGTGGTTAAGACTCTGCATTCTCAATGCCGAGGGCCCAGGTTCAATCACTGGTCAGGGAACTAAAGTCTCATAAACTGGGAAACTCAACCCCAAAAAAGCCATGATCCTTGTGGATGAGAATGGTTGGATAAACCAGGGAAAAGCCTGGGATCATCTATGGGGAGTGCAAAGCCCACACATCCTCTAAAGATAATTGACAAGCCCTGATTATACTTGTATGTTTCAGGAATTCCAGGCTTGGGTTTTTTCCCACAAATTCATCAGCAAAGAGAGAGTGCAGAATTAGGATCCTTCTTTGGGGATTTTAACTATTTCTTGGGCTGCAGGGAAGAAAATATAAAACTAAACTCACACCAAATAGTCAGAATCCTGAAGCTTTAAAAACCCAAGGTAATATCATGGTCTGCAACTTGCCGAGAAACAGTAGAAAAACCTTTGGTCAGCTGTTAAACGGATGGCAGTGTGTGTCGAGAGAACAGAAATTCTAAGTTATGTGTTGTAGACATGAATTTTGGAAACAATGACATGCGTATACATACGAAACTTCATTTCTCTGAAGCTTAACTGACCCCTTAGGCCCCCTATTTATGCTGAAGACAAAAAAATTTAACCTTACCAGTTCAAAGCAAACTTATTATTTCTGGATTTTTGGTCATTTTTTAATGCTTATTTCAAGTAAATACTTAAACAATCCAGGATACTTTCTCCCTCATTTCTGATCTCCTTCCTCATGTCAGGTGGGCAGCAGATGGTTTCCTAGGGTCCAGACATCTGTGATCTGCTTCTTGTTTCTGATCAATTTCAGTCCCAAATTGGCATTTACTGGCCATGTAACTCATCCTGTGGATCCTTTGGCAAAGGACATCCCACTTCTTCCCCCTAAGCTGAATTACAAGGATGACACAAAGGGTGAGGAAAGAGATAGTCAGCTTCCTAAATGGAAGGGCAGGAGGAAACCTGGTAGGGTGACATTTGCCCAGACATGAGTGGATGTTGCTGCCACCCACTGCTGAAATGCCCAAGCTTCCTCTAATCTTTATTGCCATGGATCCTGCAGATTGTTCTGAATCATCCATTCTCTGTCTAACTGGGCAGCCTCCTCAGGTCTGTTTGCCTACAGTAGAGTTCTATCAAATTACCAACATCCGCTGGATTATCGAAAAAGCAAGACAGTTCCAGAAAAACATCTATTTCTGCTTTATTGACTGTGCCAAAGCCTTTGACTGTGTGGATCACAATAAACTGTGGAAAGTTCTGAAAGAGATGGGAATACCAGACCACCTGACCTGCCTCTTGAGAAACCTATATGCAGGTCAGGAAGCAACAGTTAGAACTGGACATGGAACAACAGACTGCTTCCAAATAGGAAAAGGAATCCATCAAGGCTGTATATTGTCACCCTGATTATTTAACTTCTATGCAGAGTACATCATGAGAAACGCTGGACTCAAGAAGCACAAGCTGGAATCAGGATTGCCAGGAGAAATATCAATAACCTCAGATATGCAGATGACACCACCCTTATGGCAGAAAGTGAAGAAGAACTAAAAAGCCTCTTGATGAAAGTGAAAGTGGAGAGTGAAAAAGTTGGCTTAAAGCTCAACATTCAGAAAACGAAGATCATGGCACCTGGTCCCATCACTTCATGGGAAATATATGGGGAAACAGTGGAAACAGTGTCAGACTTTATTTTTTGGCCTCCAAAATCACTGCAGATGGTGACTGCAGCCATGAAATTAAAAGACGCTTACTCCTTGGAAGAAAAGTTATGACCAACCTAGATAGCATATTGAAAAGCAGAGACATTACTTTGCCAACAAAGGTCCATCTAGTCAAGTCTATGGTTTTTCCAGTGGTCATGTATGGATGTGAGAGTTGGACTGTGAAGAAAGCTGAGTGCTGAAGAATTGATGTTTTGAACTGTGGTGTTGGAGAAGACTCTTGAGAGTCCCTTGGACTGCAAGGAGATCCAACCAGTCCATTCTGAAGATCAGCCTTGGGATTTCTTTGGAGGGAATGATGCTGAAGTTGAAACTCCAGTACTTTGGCTACCTCATGCGAAGAGTTGACTCATTGGAAAAGATTCTGATGCTGGAAGGGGTTGGGGGCAGAAGGAGAAGGGGACGACAGAGGATGAGATGGTTGGATGGCATCACTGACTCAATGGACATGAGTCTGAGTGAACTCTGGGAGTTGGTGATGGACAGGGAGGCCTGAACTGAACTGAGAGTCCCATCCCAAAGTAACAGGAGCTAGGAGAGTATGTCAGGCCGTGTCTTCCTAATCATTCCATACAACCCTTGGTGTTGGCAAGGTGGGGTGGGGTACAGGTATATTTCTCTACTGGCCCCAGAATATCTCCTGATCAGAGGATGCCTCTGTCCTCAGATGGCAAGGAAAGAAGAGTGGCTCCAAAGGAAAAGAGAAAAAGGAGTAAGTCATTTACCCTGCATCTGGTCTGGGTAAAAAGAGTCTGTGTCATTCAGACCATCTCACCAGGGGAGGACTGATCATATAGGGATCTGGGGCCAGTGTTTTTGGAAATGATTTCAACTTCAAGAACTTATAGCACTAAGAACTTGTTGAAAGTTGGTAGCCTTGGGGCTCTGGCCAACCCTTTGTTACATCTAGGGACCAACTGAGCTTTCTTCTTCACTTGCTATCAATTAGTTATTTCCCTTATTTCTCCTTCTCTTTCTGTACTGTTTTTGGCATTAGCTCATCTCAGTTATGCTGGCATTTCAAGGAAGCACTTTTTCCCATAAGCCAGAAGTTGATGTAAGTTGATCTTTACACATTCTGAGGAGACTTGATTATCAAAGACCTCAAAGAATCTCATTATCAAATGTTTTAATGATGACAATCCTAGCATGTGGTCCTTCCCAGAAGTTTAGAACTATAAAATTTTTTTAAGACATCTTTTCTTAGTTCCACAGATGAAACTTTTAAGTCGAACATATACACACCTTAGTAAATGGATAGCTTTTTTGTGATATGGGAATTATAATGTGGAACTACTATAGCAACAGCTGAAGGAAGCACATGTTCAAAATTCTCTCAACAGCAATTTAGCCATATGTAGAAAGAAATCTTAAAAATGTGTTTATTCATATCCTTTGTTTCAACTGCACTTCTAGGAATTTATAGTAAGAAATAAAGATGTGTGCACAGAGACTGAACTTCCACTTAGAATGTAGAAAGGCACACGAGAATGTGATTTCCACCTTAACAATGAGAAGGATTGAGTAATTTATAAAAACAACATTTCTTGATCCCAACAGAACTCTGAAGTCAGAGGGAAAGCAAGTAAAATGAGTTCTTGGATCACCAAACCTTCTGAGAAGAGATGAGACAGCTGATCTATTTCATCTTTGGCAGAGCAGAGGGAAAAAGGAGTTGGCAACACAAGTGGTATCAGCTAACTTTTTTTTTTCATTGCTGTGCATCACGTGAGATCTAGTCCCCTGACCAGCGATCAAACCCGCACTCCCTGTGTTGGAAGCATGGAGTCTTAACCACTGGACCAACAGGGAATTCCCCTCAGCTAACAATTTAATGAATTCTTAAAGGCCAAGTCTGGGTTAGCACATCAGTTTAAAATAGCTAAGGAGCTCAGACATAAACTGATCTCACACTCACTTGCACAAACCTTCACTGGGGGTTCACTTGAAAGACTGTTGGGAAGGCAGGAGACTGGAAAGAACTCCTCCTGGTGAAAGAGGCCTGCAGGAAGTGATGACTGATGCTGGGGGATCAGTACAAAGTCTCATCTATTTCCCCGAACATTTTTTTTTTTTTTATGAAGCAAAAGCTTTAAGTGACTGAGAGAATGGTGATATCTTTTTGCTCCCAGGTTCCAAGTCGAAATCTCTTGCCTCAGGAGGAAGGTAGAAGCAAAAACCTCCTTTCCCTGAAGGAGGGGCAGGAATCCATCTCAAGCTCAGGGGCTTTCAAGGATCCCAAGCAAAGATCCATATCATCTGGGAGAGGGGAAGGGAACTCCTATACCAAATCAATGCTGAAAACAAGGCAGAATCTGGCGCCATAGGGAAGAAGGGCAAGAACACTGAGAAAGCACTACCCTTGAAGACCAAGTACACAGAGCTTGCCTAAGAAAGGGGCTGGACCAAGACAACAGAAAATGTGTCCACCCCCATTATAAGCCGACTATCGAGTAACAAGCAATAGCAGTTTAGCAAGAGTGGAGAGACAGTCAACCTCTGTAGGGCAGGTGTATAAAAGCTAGTAATTCCCTTATGGGTAGATAATGGAGGCACTGAGAAAAACCCATGAGCATCAAGTTCCATTCTAAGAACAGGGGTAACAACAGCCAAGATCTGGAGAAATTTGAAGCTTGTAGCACACTTAGATAAAGATAGCAACAACAAAACAACACAAACCCTGCTAAACTCCCAACTAAGTTGACTCAAGCCCCAGTGGCCTAGCAGAAGAAGAGATGTACTCACTGGCAGGCTAATGTTCTAACCGTGATGCCCAGGATTCAATAAAAAAATTTTAAGAAACACAAAAAAGCAAGTTAAAAAAAACATTGTCAGGCGATTACATAGCTAACAGAACTAGATTCAGAGATAACCCACTTTTAGGAATTTTTAAACAGAGACTTTAAAATAAATATTAATAATATGTTAAAAGCAGAGACATTACTTTGCCAACAAAAGTCCATCTAGTCAAGGCTATGGTTTTTCCAGTAGCCATGTATGGATGTGAGAGTTGGACTATAAAGAAAGCTGAGCACCAAAGAATTGATGCTTTTGAACTGTGGTGTTGGAGAAGACTTTTGAGAGTCCCTTGGACTGCAAGGTGATTCAACTAGTCCATCCTAAAGGAAATCGGTCCTGAATGTTCATTGGAAGGACTGATGTTGAAGCTGAAACTGCAATACTTTGGCCACCTGATGTAAAGAACTGACTCATTTGAAAAGGCCCTGATGCTGGGAAAGATTGAAGGTGGGAGGAGAAGGGGATGACAGAGGATGAGATGGCTGAATGGCATCACCAACGCAATGGACATGAATTTGGGTAAACTCTGGGAGTCGGTGATGGACAGGGAGGCCTGGCATGCTCTGATTCATGGGGTTGCAAAGAGTCGGACATGACTGAGCGACTGGACTGAACTGAAAGGCAGAGGAGAGCTTCCCAGATGATGCTAGTGGTGCCAGTGCAAGAGATGTAAGAGACATGGGTTTGATCTCTGGGTTGGGAAGATCCTCTGGAGGAGGACATGGCAACCCACTCCAGTATTCTTGCCTGGAGAATCCCATGGACAGAGAAGCCTGGCAGGCTATGGTCCATAGGGTCACAAAGAGTCAGACATGACTGAAGCAATTTAGCACACACAGAGACTGGAGAGGAATATGATATTAGATGGAAATCTGGATATATGCAGATAAGTGGAAAATGGCAAAAATTAAGGTAAACAAAATATATTATTTTCACATTTAATTGCTTTATTTTAAAAAATTTTTATTATAGTTGATTTACAATGTTGTACATGTTTCAGATGTACAGCAAAGCGTATTTTTAAAAATTTCCTTGAGATGTCCTTTTTGACTTATGGTTTATTTAGAAGTGTGTTGTTCAGCTTTCAAATGTTGGGAGAATTTTCTGTTATTTTTCTATTATCAATTTCTAATTTGATTTCATTGTAATAGGAGAATACATTCTGAATTATTTCAGTTCTTTCAAATTTGTTGAGGTTCATTTTATGGCCCAAGATATGAACTATCTTGATAAATGTTTTGTGGACCTTTGAAAATAACAGTTTATTATTCTGTTTCGAGGGGAAGTGTTTCTATCAGTTCAGTTGTTTGGTTCGACTCTTTGCGACCTCATGGACTGCAGCACGACAGGCTTCCCTGTCCATCACCAACTCCCAGAGCTTGCTCAAAGTCAAGTCCATTGAGTCGGTGATACCATCCAACCATCTCATCCTCTGTCGGTTCTATAAATGTCAATTAAATTCTGTTGGTTGAAAATATTCTTGATTTCTTCTATACTCTTTCTGATTTTCTCTTGAGTTGTTGAGAGAGATGTTGAAGTCACCAAATATATCTGTGGATTTGGCTATTTCTCCTTTTTTTCATCACAAATTTTATAGCTCTGGTTTTTTTTTATGCATTTCTGCTTTGGGTTTCTATGTCTTCTCTTTTATTCATTTATTTACTTTTGACTGTGCTAGGTCTTCACCACTACACGCGGGCCTTCTCTAGTTGCAGTGCGCAGTGGCTGCTCTTCTTTCACTGAGACGCACATGCTTCCCACTGCAGTAGTTTCTCTTGTTGTGGAGCACAGGCCCAGGAGTTGTGCCACGCGGGCTCAGTAGTTTCGGCTCTTGGGCTCTAGAGGACAGGCTCAACAGTTGTGGTGCATGGGCTTAGTTGCTCCAAGATGCATGGAATCTTCTCAGACTAGGGATTGAACCCATGTCCCCTGCATTGGCAGGCGGCTTCTTATCCACTGCACCCCCAGGGAAGTCCTCCCTAGATCTTCCTGGTGGATTGATCCTTTTGTCATTATATAATGTCTCTGTCATTGTCTGGCAACTTTCTTTGCTCTGAAGTCTGCTTTCTCTGGTATTAATATAGCTACTCCTGATTTCTTTTTTGTCTTCCTTTTACTTTCAACTTATTTCCAATTGTCATATTTTTAAATCTACAGTGAAAATCTATGCTTTTAATTGGTGGATTTAGACCATTTACGTTTAACTTAATTATTGCTATGCTAGCACTTAAGTCTGCCATTTTTTTTTCATTTTCCTCTGAAATGAAAAAATTTATTCTCTGTATTTTTCTTTTTCTCTGTTTTACTTTTCTTGCATTTTTGTGGGAATTCTACTTTGATTTATCTATAATGTTTTTGACTGTATCTCTTTGTATAGGCATTTTTTTTAGTATTTTCTCTAGATACATCATTGAAATGAAATGAAAAAAGTCGCTCAGTCGAGCACAACTCTTTGCGACCCCATGGACTGTAGCCTACCAGGCTCCACCATACATGGGATTTTCCAGGCAAGACTCCTGGAGTGGATTGCCATTTCCTTCTCCAGGGGATCTTCCTGACCCAAGGATCAAACCCAGGTCTCCCGCATTGTAGGCAAATGCTTTACCGTGTGAGACACCAGGAAAGTCTTTACAGTCTACTGGTGTCATCATTAAACTAGTTTGAATGCAGTATAGAAACCGTACCTCCATTGACATCCCTTTACTCTCTCCATTTATGATAGAGTTGCCTTAAATAGTTCTTCTACATACAGTTAGAAATACAAGAGACAGTGTTTTAATTTTTGCTCCAACTGTCAAACATAATTTGGAAAGCTCGAGAACAGGAAAAAAAGTCTATTTTATTTACTTGCCTTTTTACTAAGTGTATTCCTTCTTTCTTCCTGATGCTCCAAGATTTATTTATTACTTGATTAAAAAAAATCATTTCCTTTTAGTTGAAGGAACTTCCTTTAGCTTTTCCTTTAGGGTAGGTCTGCTGCTGGTGAAAAATTCTTATATTCCTTTATCTGAGAATATTTTGATTTCTCTTTTACTTCTGAAGTATATTTTCAATGGGTAGAGGATTCTGAGTTGACAGTTCTTTTGTTTCAGCATTTGAGAAACACTGTGCCAGTTCCTTCTAGCTCTGTGGATTCTGATGAGAAATCCCTCATTCCAACTGTCTTCTCCCTACAAGCAAAGTGTCATTTTTCTCTTACTGCTTTCATGATTTTTTCATTGTCTTTATTTTGCAGAAGTTTAACTGTAATGTGTCTTGGCATAGATTTTCTTTGGGTTTACCCCTTTGTAGTTTGTTTAGCTTCTTCAATCTGTGTCTTTGCCAACTCTGAGGAGTTTTCAGCCATTATTCTTCAAGTATTTTTCAGCTCTTTTATTCCTCTCCTCCAAGACTCTTCTTACATTAATGTTAGATATTCTGTTATAGTTTCACGGGGTTCTGAGGCTCCATTCATTTTTGTACTAGATTTTTTTGTTGTTTGTTGTACAGATTGTATGCATGGTGTGCTCAGTTGCTTCAGTCATGTTCAACTCTTTGTGACCCTATGGACTGTAGCCCACCAGGCTCCTCACTTCATGAGACTCTCTAGGCAAGAATACTGGAGTGGTTAAAAAATCTGGAGGGACAGGGTGGGGAGGGAGGTATGAGGGGGTTTCAGAATGGAGTGGACAGATGTATACATATGGCCAATTCATACTGATGTAAGGCAAAAACCATCACAATATTGTAAAGTAACTATCCTCCAATTAAAATAAATAAAGAAAAACACAATACTGGAGTGGGTTGTCATTCCCTCCTCCAGGGGATCTTCCCAATCCAGGGATCAGGCCCACGTCACTTAAGTCTACTGCATTGGCAGGCAGGTTCTTTACTGCTAGANAGCGGCCCGGCGCGGGAGCCCAGGGAGGCCGCGCGGCCGAGCCGGGGAGTCCCGGCCGCACGTCTCGACGGCCCCGGGGGTGGCGAGCGCGGCTCTCCGCGGGCGGGCGGGTGGGCAGGAGCGGCGGGCGCGGGGCGCGGGGCGAGCGCCGCGCCGCTTTGTCTCTGCACTTCTGGAGCCAGGCGCGCGGCTCCTCCCGCGGCCGGCCGCTCGGGCTCGCGGTGGCGGCGGCGGCGGCGGCGGCCGGCTCCTCCTTCACCCCTCTCCTTTCCTCCCCACTCTCTCGTAGGCAGCGGCGGCGGTGGCAGCGCTGGGGAACAGCGGATTCCGCCCGGAGCCACACCGAGGGGAGCTCGCGGTCGCGACTTGCCGCCCTAAGCACTCTCCCAAGTCCGGCCCGCTCGGCGAGGACTTCCGTCTCCTGGCCGAACCCTGTCAAGCAAGCTGGGATCTATGAGTGGAAAGGTGACCAAGCCCAAAGAGGAGAAAGATGCTTCTAAGGGTAAGCCCGCCCGCCGAGTCCGCCTGCTTCCCTTCCCTTGGTTTCCCTCGCCGCTCGCGTGCGCGCCGCCCTCCGGCGGCTCTCGGCCTCCCTCCCAGAGCCTAAGCTGCCCGTGACCTCTGGCGACCCCGGGCGAGAAAGGGGCGGGAGGGGCCCGGGCCGCTGGGGTGGGGGTGGGGGCTCTGAATTTGCACCACTTTCCCTCCTTCTTCGTGGGATTGTCGCCCCGCGAGTGCCACCAGCCTCTTCACTCCCCCCTCCGGACGCACCGGGGTGGCGCTGCGGGCAGACGGAGCTGCTGCAGCCCGGAGCGCCGGGAACAGCGCTGCCTGCCACCGGCCGGCCGCCTCTCGGGGCGAGTGCCTGGGTGTTGCGTGTGCGCGAGTGTGCATCTGTGTGCTGCGCGGGTGCCACACGGTGACACACTCAGGCAGGAATCTGCCCCACTCTTAGAACCCGTGCTCCGATCCACCTTTACCCCCCCTCCCCGCCCCCAATGCAAACAAAGAGCCTGGCCGCGACACGCACCCCCTTCCCCCCACGCTCCTTTTCCCCTCACGCCCCCTGCTCCCCAACTCTCCCCGTCCCCTCCCCAGAAGGCAGGAGCTTGTCACCTTCCCTACGCCGCGTGCAAAAGTGAGCAATCCCGGTGCCCTGGCGCCGCCCGCGCTGCGCCTCGGCAGCGCCGCCTCGCCGAGCCCCGGGAGAACAAAGGCTCTGGTCCCTCGGCCACTAGTGCCCGGCGGGAGCGGGCCTCCGCGGGAGGGGAGAGCCCCGTCCCTCCACTCTGGGGGGTGTTCAGCCACCTGGCCCGCGGCGCCCGGCCGCCGGTCCCCCGCCACGAGAGCGCTTCTCGGCCTGGGGCCTCCCACCGGCGGGCTGGGGAGGCGCAGTGGAACAGGGCGCAGGCCGGGGAGAACTCAGGAGCAGGAAGGGGCGTCCCCCCGAACTCCCACTCGTCCTAGCGGTGGCCTTGCTAAGGGCCCGGCTTAGCTCCCGATTGTAAACCCGAGACAGCATCCTGGAAGCCCCGGTACGGAGAGGGGCACAGAGAGAGAGAGCGGGGTGGGGTGTGGTAGAGCCGTGGGGAACGGCAGGTGCCTGAGGTGCAAGTGTCCGGAAGGGCCCGGGAGCGGAGGCCGGAGTGGGCTGGACCGGCCCGAGGGCCCCAGGCTCGCCGAGCCGCAGCGACCCACGCCGGGTCCACGCGGCTGCAGAAGTTGGGGCTGCCGTGGGGGGAGCCCCAGCCTTTGTTCACGGGCCCCGATTCCTCCTGGAGCCCTGGGGCTCTCTTCCCTCCCACTCCTTCCCTTCTTCCTTTTTCTCCTCTCCTCCTTCTCGCCTCTCCCCATCTCTCCGGAGCTTTCTTTCCCGGGAGATTCTAGGGCAGCGTCAGCCCTCCCCCGCGGAAAGTTGTCAAAGTCTTCAGCTCAGGGCCTTTGTCCCTTGTTTCTAAATGGAGCCGCTTCTCCCAACTAAGGAGGCTCTAAAAGTTTGAGGGGTCGGCGGGGGGGGGGGGGAGGTTTAGATCCGTGATGCTAAGGGTCAGTGTTGCCATCGGCCTGCCTCAAGGCTCGCGGTCACCCTCTTCGGACCTACTGATGCCCGCTGGCTGTTTGAAGCGCACAGGTTAATTGAACCGGTCACCCGGAAAGTAGAACTCCTGTTACACTTCTCCAGAGCTTTCCTCATTGTTGTGCGTTTTAAACAGGTATTCGTGTGAAAAGAGAAAGTGACTTCAGGGTCGTTAGACGGTTTTGTTTGCCCTCGAGGGGCCCGGAAAGGTAAATGCAATTGAAGATGGTACCACCAAATTGACGTAGGCAAGGGATTCCTCTCCTGCATCTGGGAGTATTTCAAGTTTGTTTCTGAATTTTGGTCCTTGATTTCCATCAAGTGATTTCCTAAGGCTTATTTCAGGCTACCTTTGGGGGGATCCTGAAATCAAATTCATTCACAGAAAATGAGATGCTGCTCTAGGAATATAATTTGTAACTGTCCAGAAGGGGAGTAACAAGTCTGGAAACATTATTGGCCCAAGTTTCTGTAACCCAATAATGAACATTTTTACTAGGCATATGTCATAACATTTTCTTAAGTTGATTCACTGGAAACGGAATACCTCTCTGTAGGAATTGTGTAATTAGCATTTGGAATTATGGTTGTAATTAGGATAAATTAGTGTAATTTTACAAGACAACTTTTAAGAAGAGAATCGTGTGGCCTGTTACAGATAAATGCAGATCGTTTGTGGATTGAGTGAACTTCCCCAAGGAGATGGGACTCATGCCTGTGAACAGAGTTTCTAGACTTTTTAAAACATAGGTAGTAGATAATTAGTAAGTTATTTTGTTCTCCTTAATGAAATGTGGCTTTCAGAGCATCTAAATTGCTCTTTGTCTTTTTAAATGATGTTTTTCAACTCATTGAGGTTAACACCAGTGATGGACAATGATCTTTTCTGTAACCTTTTTCAGTAAGGTAGGCAGACAAGATAGACTCGACTCTTGGAGGTAGGAGGGGAATCTTGATTGCGTTTGAAAGTATTAAAATGGCCTCTTGTGCAGCAAATCGTCTTTTGTGTATTTAGTTAGGCTTTGCACAAACGTTTACATTGGCAGATGAATATATAGTCTGGGGCACTCAGCTCCTGAACAGGAGGACCTAGTTCTGTTTCAAGGAAGAAGAAAGTGTAACATTTGTTTGTCCAGGCAGATACTTGCTTAGCTTTGATTCACTCTTTTATACCTTGTCACATCTTTTCAGCAGTTCCCTGTTGGAAAAGTACTCAGTGAAGGCTGTGTCTGGTTTATGGCAACCGTGTTCCTGTGGCTTTTGGAAAATGTGTGGCCTGTTACAGATAAATGCAGATCGTTTGTGGACTGAGTGAAAGTGCTAGCCAGTTGTGGATTTCAAAACTGGCATTTGGTTTGGGCCATCCCTGGTGGTCCAGTAGTTAAGACTTCGCCCTTACACTGTAGGGGTCATGAGAGTGGAAGCATGAGTTCGATCCCCAGTCTGGGAGCTAAGATCCCGCGTGCTGTAAGATGTGGCCAAAACCACTGAAACTGTCATTTGGTTTGTAGTTGGGGGTTGGGTTTATTTGGCTTTGTCTGTGTTTTGTCAGCAACCCCTTCCCTTGTGCTTAGCCAGAGAGCCATCACTTCCAGACAGGTTTCAAGGCCATATGGGCTGTGGGTTGTGGGTTGTCTGAGACGGCCAGCACTCACATCAGGCTAGGTTCCTACTGGCTGCTGGGCAGTGCAGGACAATTCCACGCATAGTCTGAGAGGCCAGCCACTTGCACAGCTGTTGCTCTAACACATAGTCTGAGAGGCCAGCCACTTGCACAGCTGTTGCTCTAACAGATTATGATGCCCACGTGCATTCACGGGCACAGCTCATTTTCAGCTCACTTCCTGGCCTTTTCCAGTAGCCCTTCCAACCTTACCTAAGAAAGGCCATTGCAGTCAGGCAGCCAGCATCTCACGTCTTGAACCCTGAAGGCCATTCCTAAAGCTCATCTCTTGGTCTTGGTGGATTACTGCGATTGCTTCCGTCAAGTGTCTTTCTTGGGCTTGGGCCAGGCCAACCAGCTGTTGAGAGGTATTTCACCCACAAGAAATCATGATGCTGGTACCTCTTATTAAAAACTAGCAATCATAACTTCCCTATTACTCATGAAGGGACTTCTTTTTTTCACCTGGTGAATCAGTCACTGTGGACCAGTATGGTTTGAGGGTTATCAGCCCCAGGATATCTCCCCCAGGTTATCTCCTGTGTCTAAGATGGTGATGACAGCTTCAGTGAGGGGGTGTGACAGGGAGATTTCTGATCAGAATTGTTAGTATGTTCCTAGGGATAGGTGTAAGAGATGAGTGAACAACACCCCCAGATCCTCTTCATTCTTATTTCCAGTGCTGTGCCTCTTCTTGACCCACAGGCTAGAGCAGGAGGGGGGTATGGGTTGGGGGTGCTGTATCTTCTCTCTTAGTTCTGCTTCCTCTAAGTCTCTTTCCAGTACAGTTCAAGTCCTTTCAGAGGGTTCAGATGTATCCTCGGGCTGGCGATGTGAGGGAGGTTAGAGTGGGAAAGGATGTTTCCCGTGTACAGAAAGTGAGCTGTAGGGTTGAGGTCCACGCCTAGTGCTGGGCCATGTAGGGTGGCCCTGAGCACTGGACCAGAGCTGGTGAGGGAACTGGAATCAGGGTCTGAGTGGTAAGCTGGAGGGCTGATCTGTGTGTGAGGCAGTCACTAGGGAGACAAAACTGTTAACATTCCCGGTCTTTTTGCAGCTGTGCTGTTTTATGTTCAAATCAACTACTCATTCTGGGAATTACAATCAACACAGAACAACTGGAATGTGTTGCAGCTCCTCGAATATATCCAATAAAAGGGCTTTCTAGTGTCTGCTTCATTATGGCTTGTATTTTGAGTTGAGAATTTGAAAGGAATAGAAGATAACTGCCAAGATTAAACAATTCAAGGAGGGGGAAAAAACCTCCCATGAATTAAAGTGTGACGAGTGAAGGGGATCCTCCATGTTTATTACCTTGCTAAGCTTAACATGATCTTTGGAAGGTGAAGATTAGGCACATAAGTATACTCTTAGCCATTAGTAGAGAAGACAAACGTCTGCAGAAATCACTGTGTCTAGTCACCCGTTTACGTTTCCCTATCCAGAAGGATCCAGAAGCATCCAGAAAACACGTTCACAATAGATTTGTTGCCAAGGCTGAGGAGCGGACTTCAGGCTCATCATCCTGTGTAGCGTGGTTTAGTCTAGTTGGTCCTCACCAGCTCAACAGGTAGCTTATCTATTTGTGATAGACCAGTTCTACAAACTTATTTGTTTCAGAATTCTGACATTTTTAAACATGGCACTTCGTCACTTTGTTGAATGCCATATCCTGATGAAACATTTCTTAGGGGTGTGGATTTCTGGGTAAATGGCACTAATTTCCTAAAGAAAGTGAAATAGTATATAGTAATCATTCTGACCCCCACTCCAGCCTGCAGTCCTAATTTCTAATTGGATGGCCATTTGTTTTTCTCTAAAGCTCTGTTTTCCAGGATATTAATCCTAAAGATGAGGCTTTTATATTAGAAAAGAGAGATGTTCTTGATTCTTGGGGCACAACGGAAATGTGAAGGGCTGTTTTATTAGGGATCTGAGTTTGTAATAAACATTAAGCCTAAATTACAATTACTGTAGGTTGAGATTACTGTCAGACAGTTCTCAGGCCCTACTCATGCCTCTGCCCTTGTAAATTACTTTTCCCATTGATTTTCAAATGGAAATAGTATTAGTGTCACTGGCTAATGACCATCCCCACAGGCAGTGGGCAGAGGGTAGTAGGTGTCCATGCTGAGTCTATAAAACCCTGGCAGCACCCTTGGCTTCTGTGGGTGTAAGGTTTAAGTGGACAGTCTAGGGGGTGCATCAGGGCTGGACTGAGCTGAGGCATTTGCTTGACCTGCCTGCTCTCAGACTTCTGCAGAGACTTAAGATTTGTTCTGGACAATCGCTATTGCACAGAGGAATTCTCAGGTATATATGTCTGTCTTTTCTGGACCCTGTCAGTAGGGTCTGAGAAGAAAGAAAAAAAAAATCTTCTGATGAAAGGCAGGCCTTGTCAAAGGCCAAAGTATAAAAGAGTTATTTTTTAAAAATGGTATGAACCCAATTTCCTTTTGTGTAATTAAAGATTATATACAATGACATGTACAGATCTTAAGTGTACATCTCAATGAATTTTGACAAATGTTTACACCCACATAATATAATATTTTCATCAACCCAGAAAGTTTTCTTGTGTTCCTTTCTAATCATTCCCCCTTAGAAGGCAGCTACTATTTTGATTTCTGTTATCACATTTTAGTTTTCCCTTTATTGATCTCACAGAATGCCACTTGTGGTTCCTGAGACCTAGAAACCTCTCCAGGCAGCAGGCTTCCTGTCCCAGTTGACACCCCTTCTCCTTGTCTTGTCCTCTGGTTTCTTGGAAGACCCCCACCCTAGGGCACTCAACAGGGTCTTATCCTTACCTGGCTCATACAGAATATTTGTTGAATGATCTAGGCAAGGTAGGAAATTCATTTAAGCCTGGGTGTCTATTCATCATCTAATAATAATAATAATGATCATAGTTATTATCATTACCATTATAGTAGCTTCTGAATTTACTAGGCATGCATGATTTTATATATATATATATATATATATATATATATATATATATAATTTAATCCTCATGGCAACCAAATGAAGTGGCAAATAGTATTTATAGATGTTAGTGATGAGAAAATTGAAGTTTAGGGAGATCATGTAGCTTGTGTGAGCTCACACAGCTAGTGGGACCCAAATTACTGGCACAGTACCTGGCACTGAACAAAGGATTGCCAGAGGCAGTGCCTCTTAACAGCAAGGAATTAATGTCAATGGGTGACTGTTTGACATCTACACAGGATGGAGAAGTTATTTTGGTTGGGGTCTTAAAATACAATGTAACAGGAGCAGGACCCTGTGGGGTCTGCCCCTGACAGACCCCTCCCCCATAACCTCTGGGGTAGTTCCTCTCTGAAGTACCCAGATAATAGTATCTCATGCATATTTCCTGAATTTTTCAGATGCTAAAACCCACCACCAAATGGAAGAAGTTAACTACTTGATGATCAGGTGCAAGTACCCCCCAGACCTTTGTCACCTAAGGACTGATAAAGTTTATCGCCCTGTTACCTCACCACCAAGAGAATTATGCTGGAGCTGATCACCTCCCCCACCCCACCCTCTTCTGGGCTTTCAGGATGCTTAGCTGAAACCCATTGGGGAGTTTGGGATTCTCTGCTCCAGACTCCAAGGCTGGGCACACGAACTTGGCATTCAATAGTAACAATAGTTTGGTAACAATAGTTTTTTTTGAGCACTGACTGTATGCCAGGGATTGACATGAAATTGTTCATGCTATCCAGGATTGATATACACAACACTGCCTTTCTAGGCAACACAGTTGATTCTTTTCTAATCCAGGTTTGCACAGGGACAAAATATTTGCCAACTATCAACACAGACATGACTAGGAAGAGTTTGCCTGTACTGGCACAATTGTACAGGGCTGTGGTCTTTGTGCACCCAAAGAGATTTCTGAACAGATTTCTTGAGTGATTTATCCATCCCAGGCACTGTACTGAGAGAAACCTAGTCCTACCTTAAGCTTAGGGGTGCCCTTGTGCCCTTTTCCTTCCTCCTTGGCCTTGGGCATTCTGATTTGTACTTTCTGAAGTGCAGCTCCCCTCAGTTGGCCATGACTCTTATCTTTCAATATCTAAGCATCTGTCAGTTTGAAAATAATGGTGTTTTTTCCCCCATAGAATTGTGTCTGAGAGCTTATTTCACCTGTGTTCTAAAGGCTACACATACTGGTAATTCAGGACTGGGTAAAAGTCCTAATTATTTATTTTTCCCATCAGAATCATCTGTCTCATTTCCCTTCTCTTTCTCTCTCAACCCCACTCCCTCCTCCCTTCCTCTCTCTGCCTCCTCCTCCCCCCCTTTTCTGCACACCCCCACTCCTTTTCTTGTGAACAGACGTCAGTGGTTTTCATTAACTGTCTGGATTTTCTCCCGTAATAGCTATATTAACTTCAGTTAAAGAAATCCTTACCCCCCTCAAAGGGTTGCTTCATGGAAGAAGCTTTTCACTACTTATTATGTAACTCATTTTAAATGGAAAAATAAAGTGCAAGCTTTATGTCTTATACCGTTTATGTTGCCTTTAGTTAGATAATATTTCCAAAAATCTATCTTGTTAACAGAGATGCATGCCTTGAACGAGCATATTAATTATAGTTCTCCAAGTTAGGACTCATGTAATGTTTCTCTTGTGCTGCAGAACCTATGTTTTAACAGCCGTAATTAACAGTGATGAGTCTATTGCAAGGTTATAGGTAAGTTTAATAACAAACGTGACACCCAGTTTGCAAAAAAAAAAAAAAAAAAAAAAAATCCCTCCAAATTACGGAGGTAGCGTTTCTTCTGCTCTTGCGCTGGGGGTTAGTAAACAGATCGAGTTCTTAAAATATTTATCCTGCTGTTAAAGTAGAAGTAAACAACCTAAAGAAGGCAGGCTGAGTGCAGTTCTTGAATATGCCTATGGATATTTTCAGAATCTTCTTTCAACCACGACTTTGAAAGTATTGTGAATTGACCTGCTTCTTTTGCCTTTGATTCTCCGTGCGTGAGTTCGCCTCTCCCCTTGGGGCGGGGGGCGGGGGTGGTTACTGAACGTTAAGACTTACAAGAGCTCTCGGATTTGCGCGTGGTTTTCGGAGCCCCGGGAACAATGTGAACCATTCTCTTGGAAACGGGGCCGGCGCTCCTCGCGGCTCCCGCTCTCGGGAGCGTTGGTTTTCCTACTGGCTGGGACCCGACGTAGAGGCGAGCGCCGAACAGCCCGGTGAACGGGCGACCCTCGGTCGCCGGGGATCCGACCGGCGGGTTTATTACCAACCTGTGTGCTCATGAGCCTCGTGATGCGGCAGCTGCCGAAAAAAGAAACACGGAAAAGTTGTGTCACCGAAGGTGAAACTTGGCGAAGAAAAAGTGCTCGGCGCCCGGCATGACAAAGCTGCTCTGCGGCCGACAGCGGCGGCGGGCAGTGGAGGGCTGCGCCCACCGGCCCCGTGTGCTCGCGTGGGGACACCACCCCGGGAGCGCCGCCGGGGCTGGGCGCCGGGGCCGGCGGGGCGGGCGGCTGAGCGCCGGGCGAAGGAGGCGGGCGGCGGGGGGCCTGGAGGTCTAAACCGCGGGCTCGGTGCAGCTGTTGGGAGGCGGGCGGGAGGGGCCGGAGGAAGAGGGTCCCGCCCCGACTCCCCGCCCCCAACCATCGAGGGGGTTCCTTGCTCTGCCTATACCTGACCTACTGGCTGTGCCCCTCAAAGGCGGATACCCGTCCAAGCCTGGAAGTCTGGACTTGGCCCAACGCAAAGGCTTTGCTTCCTCTGTCTTCTGGTCAATGCTAATTCGGTTTCAGCTGTTCAGAAAAACTTAGGCTGCGTCTTGAACAGAACGCCCTGGACCATTGTCGAGTTTGTCTGCTTTTATATGGTTTATGTTTCCGTTGCGTTGGTTCTTTTCAGATTACAGAATAATGCATGCGATTCGGAAAATCATAAAAGCATAGAGAAGAAAATATCCCCCCAAAGGTTGCACTCGTAGGTTCTTTTTGAGATTTTTCGTTCCAGTCTTATTTCTCTGATTTCATCTTTAAGTATACGTGTGGGATCACACAGTAAATACTATCACATGCTTTTTTTTTTTAAACTTCAACACCATGTTAGAATGTTTTCTGATATCATTAAATAATCTTGCATAGTATCATTTTTGGTATGTGCACGCACTGGTTGTGGATTTGGGAGTGACAAAGGAAAGATGGTGATTTTATCCCTGTCGTTGTGAAAAGTTTTTCTCTATTGCCTTAAGGTCTTTCTCACTAGGCTCCTCTACAAACATCATTCGTGTTTTATAAATGTATATACAAATATGTGCACTTTTAAAGATACATATATGCATGTATACGGCTTCCCTGGTGGCTCAGATGGTAAGCAATTGGCCTGCATTGCAGGAGACCCAGGTTCATTCCCTGGGTCTAGAAGATCCCCTGGAGAAGGGCATGCCAACCCATTCCAGTATTCTTGCCTGGAGAATCCCATGGACAGAGGAAGCCTGGCGGGCTACAGTCCATAAGGTCACAAAGAGATGGTCATGACTGAAGTAATCTAGCATGCACGCATATGCATGTATAAATCTATAAATATAAAATTAAATGCATGTAGACAAATACATATATGTCTAAATAAACGCACACACAATTATGCTTAGAATAAATCCTGAAAGAATATATATCAAAAGGAATCTTGGGGTGATTGGCTTATAGAAGATGTATAGAGGATGTGTATGTATATTTGTGTCTTCTATTTTCTCCACAATGGATGTATATAATGATCATAATGAAATAATGAAAATGGACATAATATATTACTTATGGATTGTCTTCACACTGACTTTTCTGCTCCAGCTCTTACCATTCCTTTTTTTTTTTTTTTTTTTTGCTGCTTACCGTTTTCTGACCTGGAATGCTCTATTATTTCAACATTTTGTGATCCTTTATGTCCAAGCTTAACCCACATCATCCAGGAAGTGTCTCTTCCACCCTTGTTACAAAGAACTGCACTGGGCTTCTCAGTTACCCATTTGGCAGTGTCCGTGGATAAATCTCATGATTAACTTTTGATCTGCTTTAGGTGTTTTATCTCCCCAGCTAGATTTTAACCTCCTCAAGGGCCTTTGTCACAAAGAAGATACTGAATAAGTCTGTTACTTAACCATCAAGCTCAGCATCCTTCCTGCATTTATTTAAATGCTCTTGTTGCTCAGCTGGTAAAGAATCTGCCTGCAATGCGGGAGACCTGGGTTCGATCCCTGGGTTGGGAAGATTGCCTGGAGAAGGGAAAGGCTACCCACTCCAGGATTCTGGCCTGGAGAATTCCATGGACTGTATAGTCTACAGGGTCGCAGAGAGTCGGACACGACTGAGCGACTTTCACTCACTTCACTCACCTTTGAAACTCCAAACCATATTAGAAGCCCTTAGAATGAGGGCAACAATCCATCTGGATTTAATATTTCTAATTTAATTAGGGGTATAACTTCCAACTTCCAGTGGGCCATCTTCTATGTAAAAGTGGCTGCATGGTTAAAAGCATGGAATATAGAGACTTGTGTTCACATGTAAGTTCCTCTGCTTAGCTGCTATGTGACCTTTGGCAAAGAGGCTTTCTAAGCCTCTCTACAATGGAGATAGTTATATTTATCTCATATGCTTATTTTAAAGATAGAATGAGATAATATATGAAAAACATACATGAAATTTGGTCAGTGGTGATATTGATAATGTTATTAAAATAGTAGGGATCTTTATATTGATTATTCAAGTTAGGTTTTTGTTAAAGAGCTTGTTGGCCATAGGAACAAATCTGCAGAGTCACACATCTGTCTGACAGTCATACTCTGATTTAATGGATTTTAGTTATATAGTTACTGGGCTCCTGAACCATGGCTTCCTGGACCCTCCCAGATACCAAAATCTGTGGATGATCAAGTCTCTTACATAACAGCTTATTTGAATATAACCTATGCATAACCCCCATACTTTAGCTCATCTCTAGATTATTTCTAATACCTAATGCAAATGTAAATGCCCTGTAAGTAGTTGTAAATACGTGTGAATGTTATGTAAATAGTTGCTGGCCTATGGCAAATTCAAGTTTTGCTTTTTGAAACTTTCTGAAATTAAAAAAAAAAAGTTTTTTTGGATCCACATTTGGTTGAATCCATAGATGCAGAATCTGTGTATACAGAGTGCCTACTGTGCTAATTCATGTATTAATTAATTCATTACTTTACTCAATAGATACTTGTTGAAACTCCTATGACAGCAGTGAGCAGAACAGATAATTACCCCTGCCTTCATGGAGGGCTTCCCAGGTGGCACAGTGGTAAAGAATCTGCCTAGAATTCAGGAGATGCAGGTTTGATTCCTGGGTCGGGAAGATCCCTTGGAGAGGAAAATGGCAATGCACTCCAGTATTCTTGCCTGGGAAATCCCATGGACAGAGGAGCCTGGCAGGCTACAGTCCATGGGGTTGCAAAGCATTGGCCAAGACAGCACGGACGCACGCCTTCGTGGAGCTGATATTTTAAAGGAACTGGATTTTCCGTGCATAAAACACTGTCCAATGTTGGTGGTATGTCAAATGACCTGGTGCCCATCATAGCCATCTGGGCCCTGGCCAATCCACGCTACTGAGGAGGAAGCTTGGATGGAGTTGGACATAGGTCATTCATTCATCTTTCATCCAGGGACCACTAGAGCTGAGGTTCTTGAAACTGCTTGAATGTCATCAACACCTCCCACTGCATACATCCCCACCATGAGAATTTGACTTAGTAGATCTAAGTATGGGGCTTGTGAACCCATATGGTTTATAAAACTTAAGTGATTCTAATGCACAGCTAATTAAGGGGTTACTGCACCTGAGCAATGTTTCTCAAGTTTGCTGAAAGTTAGCAGTCACCTGTAGGGTTTGTTTCCCCCTGGCCTGCTGAACTGCAACTTTAGGAAGACGGTTTGGTAACGTGAATTGTAAATAAGCATCTAGGTGATTCCTGTCATTGGGCAAGTTGGCAGGGCATTGTCCTAGAGACATCAAAGGACCCCTGGAAATAGTGTGTAAATGTGCATTTTTCAGGTGGTAGCATCCGTAGCTTTCAGCAGATTCTCAGAGGGGTCAGTATCTCCAAAAACAGCCCTGAGCTCTGTCCTCAGCTCTGTCCCCTCTGTGAACTGTGTGCATTGAGTCCTTGGTTTTCTCTGTCCTATTCACTCTTCATAGTCTAATGTTCTGTTTGGAAGTCTCCTTTCTCCATTCTTGCTCCTCTTTTCTCTTTTTGTCAGGCTGGCCTCCAGTCTTTCTCTTGCTCCTCTAGTATTTTAAAGACTGGGCCCTTTCAGAGAGGGCAAGGCTTGGAGGGAGCTTTGGGGACATGAGAACGGTGGAGGTCAATGCTGAAATACTTTGACCCTTCTAATGGCTGTACCTCAGTGGATCTTAGTATGGTGGGATAAGGGCCTGAAGTGGGACTTCTAAGATAACCCTTTGCCAGTCTGGAGCAGGTGGGCAAAGGAATTTCCCCTTCTTGGTGCCATTTTCCTACCTGTGTCAGGCAGAAGGTGGAGTAGGGTAGGAGGGTGAAGGTTAGGCTAGACCTAGATGCACCCCACTTCTCCTCCCCTAGGTGCCAAGCAGTGTCGCTGTCACTGGTTCATGACCAATCAAGTGAATTGACCTATTACTGCTACTTACTTTGAGTTATAAATGGTTTTTATTCCCCCTGTGGAATTGGGGGTTCAGGCTGTATAGAATGACCCGATTTGTATCACAAGAGCCATTGGGACTTTGACAGATTTCACCATTTTAAAAAACACAGCTTTTTGCCTCCACCGCACTGGACATAAAAGCAACCTTTGAATTTATGGAACAAAGAACATGTCTTTAAAGGGCAGCGGGCACAGAAAGGGAGGAAAGGGAAATAAGACAGTTCATCCTCTTTTCTGAGGCCATTGTCTCCAGACAAGTGACAACACTGAATACCTTGAAAAATCTTGTGTTGATTTTTAGTACGGAGGCATCTTCCTAGGATCTGGAAAATCCAGGTAAAAGATAATAAACTTGTTCTCCTGTCTTTGGACCAGAAGTTGACTTGCTTCGTTTACATGGCTGGAGGAGATGAGAGCACTTGCTCTACTGAGAGTGAAATTTTGACCAGGGCAGCATATTGATAGAGATGAAGCTCAGTTTCTATAAAGCCTGATATATACAGAGGGGACTCAAATGGTGAGTGGGCAGGTCATTGCAATATTGAAGGAATTATTGTTTTATGAAAAGGTTTTCTTTTCATAGCATCATCTCTGGTGTATCTGAATGTTTCTTTAGGGATCAAGTATTACTTGATTAAAAATAAAGAAATAATAAGCCAAGGCTAGAGGTCTTTTGTTGAAGAATTTGAGTTTCCTGCAATTCTCATTATAAGTTATTGCTCACAGTGGCTGTTTCAGCTTCCCAGGTTCTTTTTGAAAATGTTGATTGATTTTTACTTTTTTACTGTGGGAAAATAGACAGTGATTGTTTTTGTAAGTGTACAGTTCTGTGTGGCATCATGTGCTCTCAGATTGCTCTGTGACCGTCACCACCGTACTTCCAAGGTTTTTAATGAGAGATGATAATGATTGGTGCATGCGTGCATGCTAGGTCGCTTCAGTCGTGTCCGACTCTGTGCGACCCCATGGACTGTAGCCCGCCAGGCTCCTCTGTCCATGGGATTCTCCAGGCAAGAATACTGGAGTGGGTTGTCATTTCCTTCTCCAGGGGATCTTCCCAGCCCAGGGATCAAACCTCACATCCTTTATGTCTCCTACATCGGCAAGCAGGTTCTTCACCACTAGTGCCACCTGGGAAGCCCCTATAATGGTTGGAAGGGACCATAATAGCCATTTGGTCCAACCTTCCCGTTACAAAGAAGAGGGAATTGGGCCCACGGAGAGGCAGTGATCTGCCTAGAGCCATAAAGCAATTTATGGACAGAGGCCAAGCCCAGTGCATTCGTGTGTGACCACACTGAAGGTAAAGGTGGTCTCAGACTCTACTGAATCAAGGATTGGCATAAATATTTAGGATGTTTCCCGGATTTTTTTTTTTTAAATCAAGTAAGCGATCAGTCACTATGATTTAGAGCCATAAATCAGAAGGCCATCTAGTCCCAATTGCTAATTTGAAGTATTGACTCTATTTGCTATTTCTAGATCCACATTCAACTATTTAATACAAAAAGGTGCTAACATTCTAATTTCCAAAATGCAGACAAATTCTCCCCCAGCCTTCCTTCCACTGACTCCATGACATTCCATGGTTGAAACCAGGTCCTTTGTGGGTGGCTGTTATTAATAAGCTTTCTTTGGGATGTTTACAGTAACTGCTGTGACCTAAATAAGATTGCTTGTATTGTTTTCCCCCAACAAAGCCAAGAGCAGTTTTTAAAAGTGTGTTCATCTCTCATACCATTGTACTTACTTGTGACTAACAGAACCAAGCATTATGTTTTTTTTTCCTGTTTATTACATTAGATGACAGAACTTAGATGGAGTGGATAGGTCAGATGGAATAGAGTGTTTCTACACACGTTAAACTATTTGGGGCCTTTGTATACCATAACCACTTTTTCTTGGAGTGGAGTTTCAAGACAATGTACCCTGTATCATTATAGCATGATCTTTGTAAAAATTTTATTTCAAATTGTGGTATAATACACATAATAGAAAAAAAAAGTCTTAGCCATTTTTAAGTGTACAGTTCAGTAGTGCTAAGTATATTCACATTATTGTGCAAACAATCTCTAAAATGTTTTTATCCTGCAAAACTGAAACTGTACCAATTAAACAAAAACTCCCCATCCTTACACCCCTCAGACCCTGGAAATCACCTTTCTGCTTACTATTTATATGAGTTTGACTATTTTAGATAGTATGTATCTTTTTGTGACTGGCTTATTTCACTTAAGATAATGTCCTCAAGGAGCATCCATGTTGCAGGGTGTGTCAGAATGTAAATGTCCTCTTAAAAGGCTGAATAATATTCCATTGTGCATTTTATTAGGATTCTCCAGAGAAGGAATCAACAGGATATCTAGACAGAGATGGAGGACATTTATTATAGAAATAGGTTCATGTGGTTATGGTGGCCGAGAAGTCCCACAGTCTACCATCTGTAAGATGGCGAACCAAGAAAGCCGATGGTATAATTCAGTCTGAGTGCAAAGGTTTGAGAACCAAGGGAGCTGATGATGTAACTCCTAGTCCAAGATGGAAGGCAGCGTGGTGGTGGTCTAAGTCCTGAACTTTGAAGGTCTGAGAACCAGGAGTTCGGATGTCCAAGGACAGGAGGGGGAGGACCTCCCAGCTCCAGAAGAGAGAGAATTTGCCTTTCCCCCACCCTTTTGTCATATTGGGGGCACTCAAGAGATCCAGTGATGCCTGCCCACATTAGTGAGGGGAATCTTATGAACTCAATCTGATTCAAATGCTAACCTCATTCAGAGGCACCCTCATAGACACACCCCAGAATAATGCTTTACCAGCTAACTGGGCATCTCATAACCCAGCCAAGTTAACACATAAAATCAACCATCACATGTGTATGTACTGCATCTTCTTTTTCCATGTTGTCTGCTGAAGGACATTTGGGTTGCTTCTATCTTTTGGCTAATGCTGCTGTGAACATGGGTGTTCATCTTTTGTTGTTGTTGTTTACCTGATGGGAGAAGTCTTTTTTTTTCGCTGTGGGGAGGTGTTCTCCACCACATGGCCTGGGTGATCTTAGTTCCCCAACTGAGGATTAACCTGAAAGCACCGAGTCCTAACCACTGCACTGCCAGGGAATTCCCAGGAAAAGTTGTTTTGACATACTCGATTTGTTTCTTCAATCTTAGTCCTAGGTCATCAAAGTAACATGGTGAATAAAGTGAAGAAAGAGCCCAAACCATCAGGGGTCCTGAGGATGGAGGTGTTAATCCAAATGGCTTACAGATTTGAGAACTATGAGAAGAGAGATTGGGGCTTTTCTTGGTCCTCTTCTGTCTATTTATTGTTTATGGTGTGGATTTTTTGTGCAGTGATGTTTTGGTAGAAATAATGGGGTTTCTCTGTGATGGCCTCCATGACCCTTCATCCCTGCATTGGGAGTGGACTGTGCCTTCCGTTGACCTTTTGCAGTTTATCTCCATTTCCTTTTTGCTTTGTTGTATGTCTCTCCCCTATACCATAAACTTCTTGAACTCAGAGACCCTGTCATTCATCTCTGGATGCCCAGTACCTAGGACAGAGCCTGGCCTACAAAGAAAATACAGTGAATGCTTATTTGAATAGAAATTTGACTCCTTCTGTCATTTGGAAAAACTTTAACTTCCTAGTTAGTCTTGGAACAATTTGACATTTTTATTTGTTTTTCTGTTTCTTTGATGTGTGAGACATGTCTTCTGTTCAGGAGCCCAAGTCAGGTTTAACTATGTGGCAGTTAAGTTTTTTTCTTTTCCTCTCAATCCTTTGTGGGGAGTGTGAGAGACAGTTGCTAAATACTTGGCATGAAGTAGAGGAAATATCCAGGCAAGGACTTAAGTGTTGACCACTACGCCACCCCTCTGGGGCTCTTCCCTGGCTTTTAAGGGCCCTCATGGCTCAGACGGTAAAAAATCTGCCTGCAATGCAGGAGACCTGGGTTTGATTCCAGGGTAAGGAAGATCTCCTGGAGAAGGGAATGGTTACCCACTCCAGTATTCTGGACTGGAGAATTCCTTGGACAGAGGAGCCTGGTGGGCTACAGTCCATGGGGTCACAAAGAGTCTAACACGACTGAGTGACTAACACATCATCGGCAGCCCCTTTGAGCATCTTCACTGGGCATCCTCTCTCCTCCCAGCCCCTCCAAAGATGGTTGGTATAGGTCTTGCATGTGGCTTTGGTTTGGGCAGCCAGTGTCGTGCGTGCTGTGTTTATACCCAGAGCACAGATTTCCCACTCTATATATTGGCTCCTAAGCCTTGTTTTTCATGCCTCCTACCATCTTCAAAACTCTCCCAAGCATCTCCCCATGTGGACTCCAGTTTCTAATAAAGGCCCTGAAAGTGAAAGTGCAAGTGACTCAGTCAAGTCCGACTCTTTCTCCCCAGGCCAGAATACCAGAGTGGGTAGCCTTTCCCTCTGCAGGGGATCTTCTCAACCCAGGTATCAAACCCAGGTCTCTCACACTGCAGGCAGAGTCTTTACCAGCTGAGCCACCAGGGAAGCCCAAAGATACTGGAGTGGGTAGCCTATCCTTTCACCAGCAGATCTTCCTGATCCAGGAATTAAACCGAGGTCTCCTGCATGGCAGGTAGATTCTTTACCAGCTGAGCTACCAGGGAAGCCCTAGCTTTGTTTAATATATTCTGTTGTGAAGGCTCTACATTTGTTTAATATATTCTGTTGCCCATTGATGAGCAGAGAGCGTGCAGATACACTTATTGTCAGGTGATAGACAATGCTTTAGAAACACATGCCTGAGAATCTGGCCACCATTCATTCAGAGTACCAGCCATATGGCAGGCTCAGTGCCAGGCACTGCGGAGACACTGAGAAGGCAGAGAGTCGCTGTTGTCACTCCCTTGGAGCTGACAATGGGAAGGATGGAGAGCTGGGGAAGCTTGAAGAAAGGGTACTGACCTTGTTGAGTGGTAATTAATGGTGGGGACAATACCCTGATACCTGCAGGTAAGCAAGGGTTCCTGAGTTGATGAGAAGGAAGAAGAATGTCTTGGAAAGTGGGAATAGTACGTGCAGAGGCTGGCAGACAGTGAGAACAGGGCTTATCTTGAGAACCAAGAAGTGATGAGAGTTCAGGGTTCCTGGATCAGCAAGTCAACCTGGTGTCAGGCTAGGCCTTACGTGTGCCAAGTTACATTGCTCACGTGGCAGTGGACATTCTTATTGATATCCACCTCTTAAGAAGCAGTTTCAAAAATATCATTTCTCTCTGCGTTCACAAGCAGGTTCCCTGATTGTAAGAAATATATGAAAAGACAAATCACACAGAAGTCAAGCAGGCTCATAACAATATACGTGTTTAAATGCCTATTGTGAATTATGGGATACAGTCTTTTTAAATGAATAAAACTTGTTAGAGTTTAAAGTAGAAGCTTCTTTGTTGTTGTTAATGTTTTTTTTTTTTTTTCCACCACCAAAATTTTGTTTCCATGGATCACCATATGGTCAATCCTTTTGCATGCTTTTGCCTGCCACTCCCCTCTCTGGTAACTGCTCTTCTGTTCTCTATAGCTATGTGTTACTGTTTAGTTTGCTCATTATTTTCTTTTTTTGCTGTTGATTAGTTTTTTAGATTCCACAGATGATGGATATCATGCGGTATGTCTCTGACTTATTTCACTTAGCATAATGCCCTCAAGGTCTTTCCATGTTGTCACACATAGAAAGATTTTATCATTTTCATGTCTGGAAAGTATTCCATTGTATATGTATCACATTTTTCTTCATTTATCTGTTGATAGTCACTTAGGTTGCTTCCATACCTTGGCAATTGTAAATAATGCTGTTATGAACATAGGGGTGCATATATCTTTTGGGATTAGTGTTTTGTATTCTTTGGATACCCAGAAGTGGAATTGCTGGATCCTATCATTCTGAAGAAGATCAGCCCTGGAATTTCTTTGGAAGGACTGATGCTAAAGCTGAAACTCTAGTACTTTGGTCACCTCATGCGAAGAGTTGACTCATTGGAAAAGACTCTGATGCTGGGAGGGATTGGGGGCAGGAGGAGAAGGGGACGACAGAGGATGAGATGGCTAGATGGCATCACTGACTCGATGGACGTGAATCTGAGTGAACTGCGGGAGTTGGTGATGGACAGGGAGGCCTGGCGTGCTGCAGTTCATGGGGTTACAAAGAGTCGGACACGACTGAGCGACTGAACTGAACCAATAGTAATTTTATTTTTAATTTTTGAGGAGTCTCTATATTGTCTTCCATAGTGGCTGTACCAATTTACATTCCCACCAGCAGTGCACAAGGGTTCCCTTTTCTCCACATCTTCTCCAACACTTGTTATTTTTTGTCTTTTTTATAGTAGCCATTCTGTGAGGTGTGAGGTGATATCTCATTGTGATTTAATTTATTCTGTGCTGCTAAGATCAGAGGCCTTGGAGTTTTTTGAATCGTTGTCTCAGTGATCAGAGATTCATATATGTGTTTGCAGTTATTAAAAAAATTGATAACAGGAGTGAGAACCTCAAAGCTATCCAGAATATGGATTATTTAGCAGTCAGATACTACCAGTCCAGAAAACAGCTTAATTGACTTTATTCATACAGACTTTATTAGTACAAACTAATATGGCTAGTATCAATAGGTCATGATTTTTTATTAAGTCAAAAAAGACCTTTTGTATTTAACAAATAACATCATTCTTGAGAGTTTGGGGTATGGCCAGGCAGGAGGCAACTCATTTCTGACTCCAACTTACATCCATGGTGACTTTCAACTTCCACTTCAGCGGTTGCAGAAAAGTAAATATACTTTCACAAATCTTACCCAGAAGTTGCCACATAGAAATTTCAGGAGAGTTCCATGTATTTCACTTATCCGTTCATTGAATGCGTGTTAGGTGTCATCTCTGTGTCAGGCTTGATTCTAGGTGCTGGTAATACAAAGGTGAACAAGCTACAGATGATCTCTTGCCCTCATAGGGCTCACAGTCTAGTGGGGAAGATACACAAGGCCAGAGTCGATGGAGATAAACACAGCATGAGCAGTGCTGTAATAGGAGAAGCCCAGGGAGCAGTGCGAGCCCAGAGCAGGGCAGCCAACTCAGCTTGGAAAGGGCAGGGACGGCTTTCTGAGGAAGGAGACCTTTAACTGGGATCAGAAAAGTGTGTGATAAGTTGGCTGGGCAGAGAAGAAGGGAAAGAGAATTTTAAGCAGCAAGAACAGCACATCTGAAGACAAAAAAGGGAGGGGATGGAGGGAAGGGAGAGAGGGAAGGAAAAGAAGATGGATTGCAAAAATAAGTGTGAATAATTGAATAACATTCGTTATGACTAGAGAGGCATGGGGTGTACCTGAAAATGTAGGTGGGGCCAGTGCAGAAGGCATTGAGGGCTTTATCAGGATGAGGAGTTTGAATGTCATTTTTCAATGCATTGGGAAACCTTAGGAGGGTTGCATGGTGGAGAGCCTTGTGACCTGATACATATTTTGAAAAGCTCTGGCTGCCTGGGAAAGCAGTGGGAAGCTGATGCAGTGGTCCAAGCTTAGACTCAGTAAGGTAGGAATGAAAATGGACGATGTCTAAAGATCTAAGGGCACTCTTCAAGGTGGGGAGGAGACTGGGTTTAATGTTAACAGTAATGAGTGGTCCATTTACATCTCATTTAATTAAGGGGGTGAGAGGAGTACAGAATGACAACCCTCATATTTCTGGAATCCACTTCCATCTCTAGTACTTAGGAAGTATGTGATTGGACAGCATCACTTCTCTCTGAATCTCCTTCTCTTCATCTCTTTAAGTTTCCCCAATGTGACTGCAGAACTGTTTTCAACTGTGATTGATAATGACCTTAATATCATATCATTTACTTCTAAGGTATATAGCAGACCCTCAGCAACATTGGGCAAATAAATGAACTGACATTGGTCAGCCACCCCTCATTTCTTATGCAGGCTCAGTTTCTGCTTAGGTGCATGTTAGCACTTTTGGTCTCTCTTATCTACAGTGTACTGATGTAAATATGATTTTAAGATGAGGACTAGACCAGTCAAAAGTGGAACTCAAACCTTAGAGGATGTGTGTCATAATGTTCCCCATATTGCACCGCTACCTGAGGACTGCTTTGCTGGTATCATTTATTACGTGCTTTACTGTTAGCTTTTTTTTGCCTCACTGCATGGCATGCCAAACTTCCCTGACCAGGGATTGAACCTGCACTCCCTACAGTGGAAGCGTGGAGTCTTAACCACTGGACCACCAGGGAATTCCTTGCTTTGCTATTATCTTGCCTTTCTTTATTTAATGAAAGAGAAAATCGCTTCAGAACTTCATATCAACATTCGTGTCTGTAATATGTAGAGGATAATGCTAGATCCTGACTTAAGATTTAAGGGTGCTGTAATTAACAAGAAAATAGCTTTTGAGCATCTAGTGTTTATAATAGACCATTCCCCTAAGAACTTAAGGGTGGTTGTTATTGCAGGTGGGCTAAGGCAGAGAAGCCCCTGAAGAGCTCTTTCAGAGAATCTGTGTCCTGGCTGTGGTATATATACTTACTGTAGTGATGGTGTGGGCTGGACCGGGCTGGTGGGCTATAGCTGTGCTGGGAATCCCCCGGCTTATTCCAGAAGAGAGACTTCGCTCTGCAGTATCACACAACATGGTCTTGTTTCAGAAATGCCAGATGTAAAACCAAAGCTACAACTGGTAAGAAGCTCATCCCAGGTCAAGGGAAATACATGGGCATTGGTAATACTATTGACAAAGGCTAAATTTTAAGGTCAATACTGTGAAGTCACTCTGCTGTGGAATCAGGGGATTGGTGTCTTCCAAAGAGAAGAAAGAAAGGCTGGTATCAGATAGTGGATTGAAAGAAATACTTCCTTATGGACAAGTGTCCAAGTATATAAAGTGAGATGAACTTCTAGCAAAACAAAATTTTATAGAGTTCATGGATTTTGTGGTTTTTGCCATAATGAATAAATATCATCTTTTACTATTTTCTTATTGTTTTTAGAAAATAGCTATTGGGACTTCCCTGGTGGTCCAGTGGTTAAGACTCTGAGCTTCCAGTGCAGGGCGTGTGGGTTTTATCCCTGGTCTTGGAATTAAGATTGCACATGCTGCATAGTTCAGCCAAAAAATAAAATACATATTAAAAATAAATAAATACAATCTATCCATTAAAAAAGGATTTTTTTAAAATAAAGAAAATAGGTATTGCCAGCCCCTGGAGGAAGGCATGGCAACCCACTCCAGTATCCTCACCTGGAGAATCCCATGGACAGAAAAGCCTGGCAGGCTACACGCCACGGGATCGCACAGAGTTGGACATGACTGAGCAACTAAGCACAGACACACACACACACACACACACACACACACACACACACACACACACACACACACACACACACACACAGGTTGAACAAGTGTCACAGTGTACTCAGCAAACCCTGGCCCTGTGGCTCGTCCAGGCTTGGCCCCTGTGAGATATGAGTTCTGTATCACTGAGTCTCATTTGATGAGTTTTCCTCCAGTACTAAACAAAGTTAGTACAGGTACTGCCCAGGGCCAGTTTCACCTGTGTGTGAACTAGAGCTAAATGCTTTACATTGAGGCTCTAATGGTGAGAGTTGTCCCAATAAAGTGTCCTGGAACATGTGTCTTGAGTGCTTCCTTTGAAGAAGACGGTCCTGCTAAGTCAGAAATGCTTAGTTGAAGAAATAAAGAAGTGTGTTCTTTCTGAAGTAAGGGTTCAAGTTGGTATGGAAAATTTTTGTTTAACTTGGAAAGCAAGGATTTTCTGTATAACATTCATCCACCAAATACATATTGAGTATGTGCTGTGTGCTAGGCAGTGTTCAGGCAGAGGTGATGGAGCACCAACTAGAACTGAGATCCCTGCCCTCCTGAGCTTACACTGCTGTGCGCATGTGCATGTATGTATCTGTGTATGTGTATGTTGGGGGGACATACAACACGCAGAATGGTGGCAGTCGGAGTTGTTTTTTTTTTTTTTTTTACTGAGGTCCTTTCTGCATTCCTGAATACATTCTGGGAGGCAGAATTTCAAATGTAGTCTATGGTTAATTTGAGTCTATAAAGTACACAAAGAGCTTTTTAAATTGCAGTCTCTAAAGTGTGTGTATGTGCATACATATAATAGCCACATGGATTAGATTGGTCCATACCGGTTTTTACATCTGCTTTGGTGTTGAAAACCACTTGCTGATTTGCAGATGCAAGCATGCCAAGTTTTCGTTTCTGCAGAATGCCTGAACCATTCTGATATCTTGAAAGAAGAGCATCTCCTGGGTCTGGAGATCAGCTGGACTCTTTGACTCCTGAAGTTCAGAAGGAGTGGCAGCCATGAAACCAGCTTCTCCTGAGGACCTGAAAGGGACGGGGAGAGCAGTGTTGGGCCACTTACCTGGAGTAGTGAATGGAACAGAGGTTCTTGGTTAGTATTCACTGTGGGTTAATGTTGGGACTAGTCAGTGCAGATTTTTCTTCCTCTCTCCACAGTGCTGTGCTTAACCCTTGCCTCTGGCCAGTAGATTAGGAGGGAGGACCCAGTAGGTCTAGAGAGGGGAGCTGATCCTACCATGGGGAGACTACCAACCCAAAGTGAGAAGTGGTTGCTCCAGCCTCTCTTGAACAAGATCCAGGTGTTTGATACCTGTTGAGTGTGACCCGCCTGCTGATATATGTGACGGAGTAGGCAATGGGTGTATGGATTCAGGCTGCAGATCAACCAAGTGTTCATTAGTTATATAAAGATTCGAATAGGATGGGGGTAGGGAGGAGGGAATGCAGTGTGTTTGTGGAAAGAAGACAGGAAATGAGTGCCATTGGGTGAGCCTCTTTGTCTCCCTGGGTCTTAGTTTCCTGAGCCTGTACAATGAGAATAATAATATGATGCACCTACCAAACCTTGTTGGAGAATAAAACGAGATGTGCATGCACGCAGGTGAATGAGATGTGGCGCATGAATGCAGGTGTAGCACTGTAGCTATTGAGCGTGCCTTTAGAACTGGTTTTTCCCTACACGGCCTTTATTGGTGGAAGATTGTTCACCCATACAAATGACACGTGGCCTTTTGTCAGGAAATGCCCCCAAATTAGCGTTATTCACATTTGAAGTCATCTGTTGGCTTCCTAAGTGTTCATCTCCCAGATAATTTCATTTTAACACCTTCTCCACTGCACAGCAAGGGAACCAGTGGACAATTTACTGTTGACAAATAAAAGATAATGTACTGTGAAAGTGACAGGTACAGATCAGCAGGGGAACTGTCATTCAGTGATGGAAATACTATAGAACGTTTAATACTATATGTACTAGAACAATATGCAATTTTGAAGAAGCAACCTTATGACATTTCAATTTCTTTTACAGAAAAGATTGATGGTCCTGTTGAAGTCCAGAGTTTGGATGTTTTTCACTGAGGACAATTTAGCATATTTAGGATTTGCCTTCCAGTGTGGCCTTTCAGGCCTGACTCTTTGATATTTAAGTGAAGGTCCCCCCTAAGACTGCTCACCAGAGTAACTTTTGCCATGTGGACCTTTAACATCTCATAATAAAGAGATAATAGGTTACAGTGGTGAAGCGTGCAGAGCTTGTGCCTTAGTTTTCTCATCTATAAAATGGGAATAACAATAATACCTACTTCATTGGGTTGCTGTGTGGATTAAATCATTTAATTTATATAACACTAAGAATAGTGACACACATATAGTGAGCACTATATAAATGTTTGCTGCTGTTGTTATTGTCACTGATGATAAACTCTCATCACTGAGATTAGATTGGCTTAGAGGGTTTCTGTCTAAAGGAAAAGTCTGAATAAAGTCTGGATTGTGTTAGAGAAGGAAGAGGAGATGATAATGAAATTCCATTCAGTAAGTAACCAACAACATCTGCCACAAATGTTCTTCCCCATCTCACCCACTGGGCAAAGCCCTTCAGGTCTCTTCAAGGCCCACTTCAAACATCCACCCTCCCTACCTTCTCCCTAAACCAAGCAGATGATTCCCACTGCAATTGCAGCACTTTATCCAACAGATGATGTCGTTTATCACACTGTGTTCTATTACCTGTTAATGGTCTGTCTCCCTCACAGGCCATGGGCTCTGGGAGAGGGGGGACTGGTATAATCAGAGCATAGTACCCTGGTGCACAGCAGATGCTCAGTTCGAGCTTGTGGATTGGCAGACGGGAGCTGGGCAGGCCATTTCTCTTTCAGGGCTGCCCTTCTTTTTGGTTGCTGCCTTCAAGATTAGACAAGAACAAGCACCAAGTGCCTGTGATCTGCTGTGGGGCCAGAGCCCCGCGTCTCTGCAGCAGACAGCTGGACCTAAAGAAGGCCATTGGCGTGACCAAGGTGGGCGGCGGGGGCATTGCTGGGGCAGGAGGGCAGAGAAGAGGCAGCTGGAATGACAGTCCATCTCTGCCTTCTTGGGGTGGGGGTAGGGGTGCTTTCTCTGAGCCCCCCAGCGTGACTGAGTTCATCGAGGGCAGGGCTGGTCTCTCTATGGCCTTCTCAGGAGCCCCCAGACAGACTAGCTGCTGCTCCTCCAATGTGTTCCTAAGGGGTTTTATTGCATAATAGGGCTTCTCTTGTGGCTCAACTGGTAACGAATCTGCCTGCAATGTGGGAGACCTGGGTTCGATTCCTGGGTTGGGAAGATCCCCTGGAGAAGGGAAAGGCTACCCACTCCAGAATTCTGGCCTGGAGAATCCCATGGACTGTATATATAGTCCATGGGGTCACAAAGAGGCGGACAGGACTGAGCAACTTTCACTATTGCATAATAAATAACTAATAATAGTACATCAGCCATGGTGTGTTTGCCTGTCTGTTCCTCCATAGACCGTGAGCCACAGGACGGCAGGGACTCTCTTGGTTCTGAGGAGCAGCCTGGGGTCAGTGGCTGTTGGGCAAGTCAAAAACAGAATCGCTTTATCTTTCTGCTGCTACTTGAGCAGTCTGCTTGAATACTGTGGAAAAGCGTATCCCGTTATTTATCAGCCATCTTTGCTGTTTTAACTTGCAGAATACTGTGGAACCATTCTCTCTCTCATTGGGCACCTGGTCCATAGGAGGGCTTCAGTGAACGATTGGTGAATTGAATGGTACTTGAAAGCAGCACGGCCAAAGAGTTCTATTTTCTGGGTGACCCTGGGGGCAGGAACACACAGCAGCAGTCTTTTACATAGTAGTCTCTTGGGGAGGGGTCAATGTGCAGGCTGTGCAGTTTAGAAGGGGTCGGGGCGGTGACCACACTGGGTCACACAGTCATCAGCTAAATCAGGCGGCCTCATTGTGCACAATCTTCGAGTGTATCTGAATTGCGTGTCCACCCCATTGTAAGGCTGATGCACATATGGTGACCGTATCTTGTTTGAGATCCTCTACTTGAGAAATTAAGGAAGCATATGGTATCTGCTAGAATGAGATTCCCCATCCAAGAGAAACAGAACTAAGAAACAAATTTAAACCCTAGTAGTTCAGAAAACTCAATTTCTGGATAGTAGAATTTTCACAGTGACCACTCAGGCTTGGAGCAATTTGTGCATGGAATGCCCTTAGGGAACGTGAATTCTAGAAGATCATCTTTTAGCTAAGTGCCCAGCACTGGTGCCAGTCTTTGTAAGGAATTTCCTCTGTTGATATAAGACCTGGTCTTTGTCCCCAAAGAGGTTGCATTCTCATTGACCTTGGGAGGTTATGTCTGAAATGAAAACAGTGAGCAGCTTGGAAGGTTAGAAACCATAAAGCCCAGCTGTCCATTTTGTACCCTGAGGTGGGAAGGTGGGAAGCCTCTGTGAAGGGGAGAGACTGGGAGGAGACCAATCAGGGGGGCAGAAAGTGCAGTCTAGGTAGGGGCAAGGGGGAGACAGGGATGGAAGTAAAAATGATTGTGAATTGCTGATGGGTCCAGCCTGAAGGGAGCTTCATTCATTCCTCAGGTATAATTCATTTGATCAGCTGCTTTGAGCTCAGCTCTGTGCTGCATGCAAGAGAACAGAGACAGATGGGATGTTGTTGCTGTTCTTGGTACCTATGGGGACGCCCAGGGAGTGTGTTCCTTTACTCATCAGCCATTCATGCTTTCATCAGGCATCTCATAAAGGTCTCATTTGCGTCTCACTCCAGTGCTGGATGCTGGACATACAAAAATAAATCCAACCAAAGAAGTCCAGGACCCTCTGTCTTCTGGCTGGACACATATTAAAGCATACAATCAGCCATTTACCATTTGCCAAGTGCTTTATCACAGAAGAGGCAGGTTGCATACCTCAGAGCAATCCTGCGAGGTTGTTCCCATTATCCCGTCTCCTGGATTAGAAAACTAAGGTGCAGAGACATTAATCAGTTTGCCTGTGTTCACGCTACTAGGAAGCAGCTGAGCTAGAACATGAACCCACTTCTGGATGTTTTTCTTTATGTCCTGGAATCGCAGGACTGCCTGACTTGGAACTGTATGACCAGAAATAAAGTTTGAAATCTGATGGTCTGTGGAAAGAGGTGCATCTTTTCCTAAAGAAATGAAAGAATGATTTCTCTGAATGGGAAAATTGCTGCCAACTTAGATAAAGTTATGAAAAGTTTGAAGACATGTCATGGGAGGGGACCACGTCTGGGTGCATCACTACACTAGTCCACTATGAGATGCTCTCCCTGGGTCTGCTGTCATTTCCTGCTGTTCTTTCTTGCCTAGGAGCTCAGATGCAGAGGACTGCCTCCTGAGGACCAAGGTAGTCTTAATATTTGGAGAGGACTTTGAATAAAAATGAAAACTTACCAGGCCTTAACCCTCATCCTTCCATTCAAAACTCTTCCCATTCACACTGCTCTCAGGGTCGCTATGATCCATTTCTTTCCCAAATGACCAATGCTAGGCTGCCAACAGGCAAACCAGTTAGCATCATGGAACACTGATCATAGAGTTAAATGTTCTGAAAGTAAAACTATTGTGAAAAAGTCACTTGTGGTGTCTTTCGCTTGCATGTGTCAATTCTAGATCTTGTTGGCTCGCAATTTATACATGTATTTTAAAAAGAAAGACTCTGTTAGGTGGTTTGTGTGATAGATTTCTCTTTCTCTTTCCTCCTTTACTTCCATTACCTCCCTTCTTTCTATTCTTTTTTCCTTCCTTCCTTCCACTAAGTCAATAATTTTAATATAAGGAAATATATATAGGATTTAGGAGAAGGAAATGACAACCCACTCCAGTATTCTTGCCTGGAGAATTCCATGGACAGAGGAGCCTGGTGAGCTACAGTCCGTGGGGTCACAAAAAGTCGGACATGACTGAAGTGACTTAGCACATATAGGATTTAGATCATCAGTGTGCAATTTAATTCCTCATGCTTTGCTACAATCAGAGGACAAAGTAGGGAGATAACTGGAATGGGTTTGTGGCCAAGAATGAAAGGCATGATTATAGACCTGACACCACAATTATGATTATAGACCTGACAACCAAATTATGCAGATTGAGACCACATGAAACACATGGTATAATGTTTTTGTAGCGTGGTTCACTTGATCTTTCTCTGAAGCACTTAGATCTGAAGCTGACTGAAAAAATTGTATATCTGGTAATGACATTCTGGACCTGGCCACCTTGAGGTTTTCATGAAGAGTGTCAAACTTTGCAATAGTGTGCAAATTCCTGTTGTGACAAGATGGTGTGGAGTGTGGGCCTATAGCTCTCCATTTTTGATGGAATGGTTGGCATGTTCTCTTGAAAATACCTGTATAGAACTCAGCCACATTCTCTCTGGGCCTGTTAGAGCCAAAGAATTAGAAATGTGGATGGGTGTGGAAGTCTCCCCTGGCAGTCTGGTGTCAGTGGTGTACCCCATCCTTTCTTTCTATTTTCCTTGTCATCATCCTAAGCTTGGTGACCTCAGAGATCAGCCCAGCTCTCTACAGTTGAAGGGACTGAGGCTGGGAGAAGATGAAGGACTCGCCAAGGTTTTGTGGTGTAGCAGAACAGAGCTTCTGGAATTGCTTTCCAACACTCATATCAGTTGCTCTTTAAAACAGTTGGATGAGGTAGGCGGTGCAGGTTGTTTTGTTCCATTGTGCACAGGAGATATTGGAGAGCCAGGGAAGTTACACTGCTTGTTAATGGTCCAAGAGATAGTCAGGAGCATTGCTGGGACTAAAGCCTAAATCTTCTGATTTCTAGTAGGACACCATCATGCCTCTGAATCCTTTTCTTTCAGAGCAGACATTTCTGTTGTGTTGAGTTTGGCAAAGGTACTTCCTACATTGTTTTTTGACACTACTATTCACTGGCTTTTGCAAATTGCCTTAGATTGGTTGTTATCTATTTAAATTGGTAAGTGTTTTGTTTCTCTGCCTTAGTCCATTCGGGCTGCTGTGAGCACAGTGCCACAGACTGGTGGCATATAAATAAGAGACATTTATATCTCACAGTCTTGGAGACCAGAAGCCGAAGATCAGGGTGCCTGCACAGTTGGGTGAGGGCCCTCTTCCGGTTGCAGATGCTTTGCATTGTACTCACAGGGCAGAAGGGGTGAGGGAGCTTTCTGGTGTCTCTTTATAAGTAAGGGCACTGACATCATTCATGAGGGCTCTGCCCTCATGACCTAATCACTTTACAAATGCTTCACCTATGACTGTCACCTTGGGGGTATTTGATGACAGCAGAAAAACACACAACTTGTAAGTGTGTTTTATCTGGGGACCTTATTGAGGATGAAACCCAGGGAGACTGCTTCTCAGAGAACTTGAGGAACTGCTCTGAGGAGGTAAGGGAGGAGCCAGGATATATAGGAGTTTTTGTTGGGGAACAAGAAACCTTTCAGTTAGAATTCAAAACATTAGGCTAATCACAAAAAAAACAGACATCTCAAGTGAATGATTTTAGTGCTTTTCTATGTGGGAAAAGTTGCAATTGTTGGCTCATTGAAGTTATTCTTTAGAATATGCATCTTAACCTTCTAGGGCCAGTATCCTGGCTTTTTCTCCATCTGCAATTCCCCTCAGGGCTCACCATGGGTGGACGGGGGAGATGGTTGCAGTCAGTGGCTGGTGGGTTGGTGACTGGCAGCATTCTTTGTTAACTGGAAAGGCAGGCAATGGTTTATGGCCCCAGCATTAAGTTGTGAACATATGAGTTTTGGGGGGACACAAATATTCAGACCATTGTTGTCATTCAAGCGCTCAGCCGTGTCCAACTCTTTGCAACCCCGTGGACTGCAGCACACCAGGCTTCCCTGTCCTTCACCATCTCCTGGAGCTTGCTCAAATTCATGTCCATTGAGTCAGTGATGCCATCCAACCATCTCGTCCTCTGTTGTCCCCTTCTCCTGCCCTCAATCTTTCCCAACATCAGGGTCTTCAGACCATAGCAGTAATTATATCAGTATCTGAGGACTGGGGATAGATAGATTTTATACCTCTCTTGAATCCCCCTTATACCTGTGCACACTTGATGAATATTTGTTGATAGACTGATAGTAGAATTCAACAGGGGACTGGTGTATGTGTAACATAAATCTGAAAATTATGTCTTTTGGTTCTTGGCGCAGGATGAAAAAAAAATCACGAGTAATAAAATTTGCAAGTCTCCTAGCCTAATCAGGTGTTATGTAAAATATGTATCTTGATTTAAGAAAATCTGTCTGCCAGCAGATTCTGACTGCTGGAACATGAATATACAGGTTAATTTTTGGTTGCACCATTCTGGCAATGGGGCTGGTGGAACACCATCTACATTATTCACAGAGCTTTCTGGTGTCTGCCAATAGTGAACATGTTGATCCTGTTTCTCCTTCAAAGATTTCTGTCTTATGGGCTTTGTGCAGAAGTCTCACTGAGTAACAACCTCCATAAACCAGAACCTTGAAAACCAAGAATGGATCAAATACCTGGTTTGGGCTAAGAGCCAAGAAACTGGAAGCCAGATTAAGCAAGGGTGAAAAATGGAGAGAGGGCAGGAGGAAGGAAGACATGGCAAGTGTAAGCTATGTGAACAGGAGTCTGGCACAGGATCCATGTGGAATCAGGACAATGCTGCTGTGGGCCTGGCGGATTGTCCTCCCCCCACATGACCTGCTGGACAGAAAGAGTTGAGTTCCTTTGCTGAAACTGCCCTTCAGCCTGCTGCGCAACTAGCCCCCAAACCATCGGATTAATCAGAGAACTTTCTACTCAAATTGAATTTGATATTAAAGGCCTTCCCAGGTGGCTCAGTGGTTTAGAATCTGCCTGCCAAGCAGTAGACATAGGTTTGATCCCTGGGTCGGGAAGATTCCCCCCTGGAGAAGAGAATGGCAACTGACTCCAGTATTTTTGCCTGGGAAATCCCAGAGACAGAGAGGAGCCTGACACTAGAGTTCGTGGGGTCACGAACAGTCAGACACAACTTAGCGACTGAACAGCAAAGTAAAATAACCACTTTAAAACCATTTCTACTGTTTATGAAAGTGTATAGGATATTTATGGACCAGTAGGGAATTTAATACCAGTGAAATACAAGTGCAGAGTCATATCTGAGTTTTTATGTTGGGATCATATCTTGACTGAAGCTCGTTTTAAACAACTCTAAATAAATTTAGGACCCACTGGGGGCAAAACACATCTTAGGTATACCTAAAGTTTCAGTTTTTTTTTTTTTTTTTGACAGGAAAGAGTACCAGTCAAATTGAACACTTAGAAAGGAAAATAATAGAACAATGCATATTCTTCACTCTTTGAAAAGTTTATGAATCAGTGAATGTCAAAACAATATCATAATCTCAATGTAGGGAAGATAATGCATTGTTTTCTTGAATAAAGTCATTAGCATTCTAACTTATTCATTCATTTGGAAATCACATATTGACAAGGAAATACTTAGCGTGATATTTCACAGGACTGGGACAGGGCCTTAGGCCTACCTGGGAAGCTGTTGAATAACGGGCTTTATGTTTTAGAAAAAAGCTTTGAAGGAAGTCCCTGGTGGTCCAGTGGTTAGGACTCTGCACTGTCACTGTCCAGGGCCCAAGTTCGATCCCTGATTAGGGAACTAAAATCTTCCCAGAAGCCATGCTGTGTGGCCACAAAACAAACAAACAAACAGACTGAAGAAGAAGAAGAAAAAAAAGCTTGGATTTAGATAAAAAGTTGAATTTGTTCTGTTTACAAAGTAACAGTCATTAAGAAAGAGCATAAGGAGACCAGCAGGTAGACAAGACAGCAAGGCAGAGCTTGGATTGGGATGCGGATGCCCTGTTCCTGCTGAAGACATGTTATCATCTATTCTGGGGGCTGGGTTAGAACCTCAGATAGAACCTTCCTAGGCCTTCTCCTCCCCACAGTTTCTTGCACTTATTTGTTTCACAAGCTTTTTCCACATCCTTTGGGGACTCTGTTGTACGAGCTAGAAGAAATTAGGCATCTAATAATAGTTTTCTTAAGGAGGAGAAAGGAGCACAGTCTAGAATTTGCATTTTCACACGTTTCTAATACGGATTCTTCTTTTAAAAACAGCCCCGAGAGTGGATCTTTATTCTTTCATCAAGCTCGCACTGGGCACCCACTGTCAGCTCCAGGGACACAAAGATGAATGAGATGCACCCTGCATGCCGGGAGCTCCCAATCTAGTAGGCCCCATGGGATGAGACACAAATATTAAAGACACCATTGGGGCCTCAGGGCAGAAGGAAACTGACTCCTGCTGGGAGGCTCCTGGCAGAGGGGCACTGGGAGCTGGTCCTGACAGCTTGGTGGAAGCTGGGGGAAGGCAGAGGGGGCTGTCAAAGGGTTGAGAAAGCATGTGATGTGGTGGCTGACAGTGAGAGGTCAATTTTTCTTGGAGGGTGTGGAAAGGCAAAGGTATAGGAAGGGAAATGATGGGAGGTATGGTTAGTGATGTCACCTGAAGCCAGATTGGTCAGGACAGCCTTGAATGTCAGGCCAAAGTCTTTATAGGCAGTGCTAAGACATGTCCAGAGGATTAGCTAAGCAGTCTCACAGAGAGCTGTTTACAGCATCTTATGGCAAGAAACACTATAGAAATGAGTGTGAGATGGTTGGGATCACAGAGGAGGGAACCATTAAGCTGCTGAGGAGTGGAAGCAGAGGCATGGTCCTCCAAGCATCATCCAGGTGGTGACATTTAGCTTGAGCCTTGAGGGATGGATATGAGTTCCCTGGGTAAGGAGTTGGGGAATGGGATACCAGGCAGAAGGAACAGCACCTGCAAAGTCTGTGAGAGCATGCCATGCTGGGGACTGGAGATGACTTGTGGGTAGCCATATGGGAAGAGGGCAGAGAGCAGATGGCAACAGATTCGGTAGGCCTTGGTGAGCTGCTTGCACTGAAAGGCCAAGTGCAGAAAGGAGGTGTGATCAGATTTGTGGTTTAGAGACAGCACCCTTGCCATGATAAAGAGGATGCTTTGGCTCAGATGACAAAAGCTTAGCTTTCTGGAAGGGAATGGCCATGGGCCCCAAACACGTAAACAATGTTTTGGGGCTTAGAGTCCAGGATAGACTTGAAGAGTGGACTGAAAGGATTTAGGGGAATAGCTTTTATACTTAACTAGCACTGTAGTTGTAGCAATAGGACTCTGGTTTCAAAGGAAATCTTATAGGAACCCCTCCCTGCCGCCCAGTAAGGGAAACTGGCCTTCTGCAGGTGGGTCTGGGGACAGGCAGCCAGGTCTCTTTCAGAGGCTCTTACCGCTCCTGCTGGCTCTCTGGCCAGGTGTTTGGGTTGGTTTTGAACACCCAGGATCACCATAAATCCCAAAGCATTCTCAACAATTTTCCCACTCCCATCAGGCTGAATTTGTGAAAAATGACTTGGAGATCTAGGAAGAAAGCAGGGGTAAAAGACGCCTCTAGGCCAGAGTGGAACGAGGCAAACAGGAGGTAGGGCCTGGGTCTGGGGCCCAGTGGAGCCGAAGTCCAGACAGTGCTCTTTCACATGGGAGCCTTTTTCTAATTCACACCAGGAAGCTGCATATTTGGAAAGACAGCGCGAGGAGGGGGTGAGAAGCAAGAAAGAATTTAAGAGTTGGAATTGAATTCAAGTCCCTGCCCCACCCTTACCAGATGTGTGATCTTGCATAACTTCCCTAATCTCTTGGAGCATCAAGTTCATTATCAGCCAAACACAAAATAATACTACTGTCTCCTTCAGAGGGATTTTATGAAGATGGAAGCAGAGAATTTGTGTCAAGTGCCAGCCACGTATTAAGTGACGGAAGCATTTTGGCTATTAATGTCCTTATTTGAAATCAGAAGAACATCTACTTAATGACAGCAGTGGCTTTAGACTTCAGATCTGGATAAATTTCTCTTTACTAAGAAAGAGCTCCTCTCAGTTCAACGACATAAACGTTGTTTATTTTTAGTTGTGTCTCACTAGGGGAATTCAAAGAATTAACACCAGCCCTGGTTTTAAAAAAATTAGAAGGAAATATTTCAGATATAAAAATGGTATGAAGAATGATTGAGGGAGGGACTTCCATGGTTGTGCCATGGATAAGAATCCACCTGCCAGTGCAGAGAACTCGGGTTCGATACCCGGTCCAGGAAAATCCCACATGCTGAGGGGCAACTAATCCCCCGTGCCACAACTGCTGAAGCCTGTGTGCTCTAGAGCCCATGCTTCACAACAAGAGAAGCCACCACAGTGAGAAGCCTGAGCACCGCAGCTAGAGAAAAGCCCATGCAACAACGAAGACAGCACAGCCAAAAATAAATAAATAAAAACTTAAAAAAGAAAGAATATTCAGGTTCATCAGGTGAACACTGATGGATCCACCACTCAAGGTAACAAATATGACTGATGATACAGTCAAAGCCCCTAGTATACAGCTCACTGGCCATATTCCCCTCTCCCCTGCCTGAAGTCATCAGGATGCTGAATTTGGCATGAAGACTTGAACTCATGTTTTCATATTGCTATTACATTTGGAACTATCTAGAAAGAAGATATTTCTTTTCCATTATTTTTACTTTATGTAGACATCTTCTTACTATATTCACTCTTCTGCAGCTCAGTTTTTCCTCCTAACATTTATATTAATCTATGCTTGTTGTGGCACATGAGGTAGGGAAGTAAAACTGCTATTTATTATGGAGAAGACTGTTACTGTTTCATTGTAAAATAAAAAGAGTTAATGTTTTTAAAACACTAAGGATATCTGAAACTGAATTTCTATAGGCTCTAGGCAGCAAGTGACTGAGTTTGGGGAATCTGAGCTTATAGAGCTCCAGACCAATCATAAGCATAGTGAAAGTGAAAGTGAAAGCGAAGTTGCTCAGTCGTGTCTGACTCTTTGCGACCCGTGGACTGTAGCCCACCAAGCCTCTCCGTCCATGGGATTCTCTAGGCAAGAATACTGGAGTGGGCTGCCATTTCCTTCTCCAGGGGATCTTCTCGACCCAGGGATCGAACCCAGGTCTCCCACATTGCAGGCAGATGCTTTAACCTCGGCTCCACCAGGAAAGCCCTTAAATACAAGAATACAGTCTCTCAGAAAACCTCCTATAGAGACATAGAACTTCAGATCTAAGTACTAACATCAAAGATTTCAAGGGAGGAAAGGAAGCCAGGTTGAAAGAAGAAGGGGGAGGAGGCGGGAGAGGGGGGTGAAAGGGGTGGCCTTTCAGACGTCTCCTGCCACCTGCAGATACCCAGGCATTATGGGACTTTACCCTGGGCCTCCAGAGAAGGGAGGACTGGAACTTGGCCCTACCAGAAATCAGACCAGACCAGAACCAGAATTCGAATTCTCTGCCAAGAGGAGGTGATTAGTCTCCAATCCTCAGCTCAGGCTGAGGGCCCTTAGACCAGATTCCTGCATCCAGGACCGGGGGACTAGAAAAACAGGGAAGGGCAGAAAGGGTTAAGGAGAGGAAAGAGAGAGGGAAGGGGGGAGAGGTCAATAAAGTCTCTAGTTCTTTACCGGTCGGGGCACTCTGGCCAGTTGTCCACGTCAGGGGGAGACCAGGGACAAAAGGGTCCCAGTGGCGGCTGCTGGGTCTGGTCCATTGGCAGGCAAGCTGGCCCCTGAGTACCCTGAGTGGTCAGGATGTTAGTCTCAGTGAAGAAGAGTCCCCGCCAGAGTCGCCATTTGTTGCAGGAAGAGGGACCCCTTCCAGGGCCTGAAACTGGGCTCTTGTCTAACGCTTGGAAATGAATTGTCCAAGGAGACACATGTGCTGACAAAGCAAGAGATTTTATTGGGAAAGGGCACCTGGGTGGAGAGCAGAGTGCCAATTTATGCATCTTACTGAACCTTGATTGGATGGTGAGATAGATGAAACTTCCAGAATTTTGTTTACCCAACATTCACCTGGACTTAGAGACTTGGCATTTTGACTATTAAGTATGAAACTTTCATGAAGAATAGTTGTTTACATGTAGTCTGAAATGGAACACCACATCTGTAAACTGTGTTTTCACATTTATTCATTAGAGCGTGAAATAGTATTTTGGTTTTCATTTTGAACTCTAGAGTCTTATGTGTGTGAAGTGTGATGTCTTCTCTTTAAGTGTAATTGCATGGTTTTTGAAAGGATAGATATTTGTAGTTTATATTCTGGTAAAACGGAATTGTTATTTGCAAATGATTACTCCACAGCATTTACACTTTATTGTTTGAGATAACACCTATTTTTTTTAAAGCAGTTTATGACTTGCACATACTAACTTTGTCCCTCATTCTTGCTAAGTGGAATTTGTCTGATTTTGTGATTTTGTCTGATGAATGATGCCCTGTTTATCTTTTGGATCAAACGTGTGGCTGATCAGAGCAGATATCACTTAATGGGCTCTGAAATGGCCAGCTGAGATGCCAGAGACATATGTGGTCAGACTCCAGAAACATAGGTGGTCAGAATGTTTATCATTATGTATCATGCATGAGAGGTCACGGCCAATTGAGGTTTTGACATCTCACCACGTATTTGGTTTAATCCCTTTGTTGGATGTGGCTTATCTGGGACACTGATATTACCTCATCCCTGAGTGAGATGTCCTCATTCTTCAGGTGTTGCCAACATTCATATCTCAGATATTGATAATAGAAACTTGCCCAGAGAGAGATGAGATGATTGACGTTGACTGAACTGCTACTCTGCTGTAATTAATACACTGCTGACACACTGGCTTGACGTGTGTGCACGTGAGTGCGTATGTGAGTGTAATTGCTGACTTGACTTTTGCTTCTCTTCATCTCTGCAATTAGAATATATTTTCTCATAATGTTTAGATTAAACCTGCCATTTTCCCATAAGCATTTTATCATCTGTCAGTTACTCTGCTAGGTACAGAGTGTTTAGAGATGATTTTACCCTCAAAGAGCTCACAGTCCAGTAAGGCAGATAGACTGTACCCTTTGCAAGTTCTTTAATTGAGTTATGTCCAGTGTATTAGGTCTATGGGGTCGCATGGAGTCGGACACGACTGAAGTGACTTAGCAGCAGCAGCAGCAGCGTTAGAGGAACACCAGAAGTGGTTGTTGTTCAGTTGCTCAGTCGTGTCTGACTCTTTCCGGCCCCATGGACTGCAGCACACCAGGCTTCCCTGTCCTTCACCATCTCCTGGAGCTTGCTCAAACTCATGTCCATTGAGTTGGTGGTGCCATCCAACCATCTCATCCTCTGTCATCCCCTTCTCCTCGTGTCCTCAGTCTTTCCCAACATCAGGGTCTTTTCCAATGAGTTGGCTTTTCACATCAGGTGGCTAAAGTATTGGAGTTTCAGCTTTAGCATTAGTCTTTTCAATGAATATTCAGGGTTGATTTCCTTTAGGTTTGACTGGTTTGATCTCTTTGCTGTCCAAAGGACTCTCAAGAGTCTTCTCCAACACCAGACGAAGGAAGTATTAATGTATGAAGGATAATGGCTCAAAGGAGCCTTCTCCGAGGAGGTGATATTGGAGATAGGAGTCTTGGTGGATGAGTACGTTTTCAAATTGAAATGCAAGGGCGGGTGTATCACTTGCCAAGGTGCAGAATCAGAAAAGAGGATGGAGTTTGGGAAGTGTGTGTGGGAAGTGGTAAGAGGGAGGCTGGAAATGTAGGCCTGAGTCAGATTATAAAGGATCACATGTGCCATCCAGGGCACTTGGCCATTTTCTCTTAGGTACCGGAGAATTGGTAGCATTTTCTCCAGGGAAGTGGAACGTTCAGATTGGCTTTTAGGATGAGCTCTCCTGTGGCTCTTTGGAGGAACTCAAGCTGAGTGCGTGGTGGAAGGGGGAGCCTCAGTATGATCTGATCTAATGCAGAGAGCTTGGGGCTACATCAGAAAGACCTGGGTTTGAGTCCTTGTTCTATTACTTAGTAGCTGTGTGACATTGGTCAAAGGATGTAGCTTCTCTAGGCTTCAGCTGCTCAGCAGTGAGACAGGAGTGACAGTTCCTACCTTTCAGGGCGGTTGTGAGAACTCAGTACCAGACATACACCACCTATATCACATGCTGCTCCTGTGGCAGATGCTCAGGAAATGCTACTTCCCTCCCTATTCTCTTCTTATATTTGCATTCTTGTCCTTCAAGCAATGCCTGAAATAGTCTACTTTGCTCTGAGATTTTCCCAATAGGGCGTTGTTTTCCTCCGATGGCTTTGTGGGGTTTACTTAGTTCACTTATCTCTTGACCCCTCACTTCAACTTGACATTAAGCAACAGCTTAAGGACTCGGTTCTTTATCCTCACCTTCATTGACTGTGACCCACAAAACTCAGAGGTGTTGGCTGTTGTATACTTTATCTGGCCTTAGATTTTAAAGTTTGTTTATCATGAAGATGTATGGTACTGTCTGCCACCAAGACATTGTTTGATGGCTCTATCTATCATGTAAAATGCTGAATTTAACCAGGAAATGCTGTCCCATTGGATCCAAACCATACTTAGCCACTGTCCTAAAGATGCAGTGGTTTATTTGCTATAAATTGTCTGTATGTATAATTTCATTTCAACATTCCTCTTACTGAGAGTCTTTGATGTCCAAGCCTTTGGGCCAAGTGAGAAGTTAGGAGTTGATTGTCATCTGTGTAGCCTATGCCTTTCCAGCACTTGCCTTCTGTGGAGTAGAGAGGCCATTCATCCAACTATGTGATGGAAAGTGGAATTGATTGAGTGATAAATGAAAGAGCCAATGAGCTAGAAATGATTGCTATTGGAAAGCAAAGGAGGGGGACATTCATCAAGAAGGGATCAGAGAAGTACTTCCTGGAGGAGGTAGCTTTTGGCCAGAACCAAGGAAGTCAAGTAAGGGATCTGTAGGTGGAGATGGCAAGGGAAAGGGTCTGATTCCAGGTGGAAGCAACCATGTGAGCAGAGACATGGTGTATAGCTGAAGAAGAACATGTTGTTGATTGTGGCTGGAGGGTAGATGTATATGGAGATGAGGCTGAATAAAGTGGGAAAGGTCCTTGATGGCCTTGACTGCCAGGTTTGGCAGCATATACCTGACACTGAGGAGTCCTAGTCATTATTTACAGATTGTTTTATTGTTTTTTAAAATCATGTGCTGGTGTAGGAAACCTGAAAAATGCAGAAACATGCAAAGAAGACTGCATAACTCACACAAGGAGAAAAAGTACTCAGTTATTTTGGTGAATTTCTCTTCAGTGTTTAATCTATTCACTGGGGATCACACTGTTTAGAGCTTTGTGTGCTGTGTTTAGTCACTCAGTCATGTGTGACTCTTTGCAACCCCATGGACTATATAGCCCAGCAGGCCCCTCTGTCCATGGAGCTTTTCCAGGCAAGAATACTGGAGTGGGTTGCCATGCTGTCCTTCAGGGGATCTTCCGGACCCAGGGATCGAAGTCTGGTCTCCCGCATTGCAGGCAGATTTTTTTACCATCTGAGCCACCAGGGAAGCCCAAGAATATTGGCATGGGTAGCCTATCCCTTCTCCAGGGGAACTTCCTGAACTGGGAATTGAACCAGGGTCTCCTGCAGTGCAGGTGACTTCTTTACCAGCTGAGTTACCAGGGAAGCCCATTTAGAGCTAGCTATATTTCTTACATTTTTTTCACCTATCATATTGTGAACATTTTTTGATATGATTGAAACGTCCTTAATCATCATTTGTCATGACTGCATACTGTTCAATCATAAGGATGTATCAGTATTATATTTTATCTAATCATTCTTCTCTTGTTCACTGTTGAAGAAGTTTATAATTCTCTGTATGTGGGCTGTGATGAATGGCCTTGTTACTCTTTGTATTGTCACTGAAGGTTTGGAGGAAAGGGAGTGATATTATCCCATTTAAGTGTTAGGATGATCATTCTGGGGGTACTATGAAAAATAGATTAAAAGCATGTGAGAAATTTGAAGCAGGGAGAAAGGGGAAGTAGGAGAATATTCCATTAGTGCAGGTAAGACAAGATGAGAGATACACTAAGCAGGTGGCAATGAGAATGGAGAGGAAGTGACATATGAGAAAGACTCTGTCTAGGCAGGCAAATGAACAGGAAGTAGGATTTATTGTTTAGCAAAGTGTAGCATCAGCATCACCATTTTGTGAAAAATGATTCAGAGTCCCCCTCCTCCGGGTTGTTAACAAAACTTCTGGGGGTGGGCTCTGATTTCTGAGAGGCTCTCCTGATTATTCTTGTGTGCCCTAAAGTTTGAGAACCGAGGTCTGTGGGATGTAGGGTTTGAGGGCCTTCATTTCTTACTGGCCAGAGGCCACTGTCAGTTCCTTGCCACATGGGCCTTCCCAACATGGCTATTTCCTCAAAGCCAGAAAGGGGGAGAGTGTCTTTGCACAGGTGATGGCATGGATGTGATTTGTGTCCATGATTACATTGCACTGGAATGCAGTCTATCCTCAAAGGGGTGTGGATGGTATGAGGACATGACCCTGGAGCCTGAGCTGATGGGAGCCATCTTAGAGTCTGCCCCTTGCAGCCTGTGATAGGAGCAGAAAAATGGTGACTTCAGTTTCTCATGTGTGACCTTTAAGATCAGAGATGGATTTATTTAGCTTTGGGGCCCTGTACTTCCATGGCCCCTTGCAAAGCCATATGGCTCATTTTGTACCCATTATTTCATGTTCTGTTTCTAAAAAGAGTTTCTTGAATTGTATAAACTTCAGGCCTCACAAATCTACCCCTGCTGATAGGAGAGGTCAGCTCAGCAGTTGGCTGCTTGGGTCTGGAGCTCAGCAGAAAGTTCAGTCAGCGCCCTGAGCATGGGTAACCTAGGGTGAAGCTCTCCATTGCCACCCAATGCAGCAGGTCCCTGGAGCCCTGTTGCAGGTGATGTTTTTGCTCTCATTGGAGAAGACTCTGCTGCCCAGAGCTCACCCTGATGGACAGCCCCTAGCTGGGGCTTGCATAACTTAGGCCTAGCAGCTGTCACCAGGAGATGGTCATTAACAGGTGTAATCCATGAATGATTATCTGAAGCACTTTCTGAAGAGTGGAGGGGGCCAGTTCCATAAGACTGCTTTTGTATCGGGTCCAGCATTCTTTGGGAGCTCATGCTGAGCAAGGAGGAGAAAATAGAACTCTCAGACAGGCATTCACCATGCCCTCTGCTCTCCACCTGTAATCCACTCAGTGTCCATTGGCAGGGCAAACGCACCTCTGAAGACGCCTGGGTCCAAGCTCCTATGTGATGGCCAGTAAGAGCCACTGAAAGCTTCTGCTTTTCTTTCTGTTTCTAGGACTTTCCAAGTTCCTGCCCTAGAATAGGGAGTCAGGGTGTGCACCATTAGCTGTCGTCTCCTGAAGATAACTCAACGGAGGATAGCCTGACAAGTCACACAAGTTGTTTCCCTACACTTTCCTGCCATCCAAATGCTGGGGAGTTGGGAGTTTCTTTGCCTCAGGTGGGGAGTTGAGGAGCTTTCCATCTAGTATGTTCTTCTTGGCCATCACTGGTTTGCCAGGATCCTCCGTAGAGATTAAGAGAAGAACTAGACTCTAAAGCATTTGCAGCACTGGGTCCCAACCTGTGATCCCTGGGCCCTGAGGATGTGGGGGTAACATTCATTCTTCAGATACTGAATATGCACAGCTAGTATTAGCTATAGACTAAATGATTAACATGGTCTGTATCTGTGCTTGTGCTTATCAATGACTGTGTTTACTATCGTGATGGCAAGTTAAGAACATAGGCTCTGAAATCTGCTTGGTTTCAGATCCTCCATCTGAAACACACAAACTATGTGATGTGTGATGATGCTGAACATATTGGTTAACTTCTCCCAACGTCAGCTTTGTTATCTGGAAAATGGACGTATAATGGTGTATATTGCCAAAAGTTGTTGTCAGGCTTATGTTAGATATTCCCCCAAAGGGCTTAGAACACTGCCTGGTATGAAGTAAGTGCCATATGTATTAACTTTTATAATTAATAACATACAAATTAAAAGAATTACTGAATGCAGTCTAGCTGTTTCTGGTTCAGTGTTTTCTCAGTCAAAAGATATTGGAAGTCCAATTGCTGTCATGCTCCTTAAATGAGTACCGAGCTGGGAATGGATGGAGCCTGGGGCTCCTAACTACAGTTGCCTCATCATTTTTGCTATTGTGGATCCTATTTCTTTGTCTCTTAAAGCCTTGCTTAATGACAGTAAATTGGAAATTGTGCTGTTCTGTTCAGGGCCTACTGTCATTTAGTAGCCATCCTGTGATATTGGGGCGCTGTCTAATTAACAAGTAGTGATTGTCTGGGCATTCTCCCAGAGCTCATTCTTCCAGAAGAGCCGTTGTTCATGATCTCTTGTTTCCATGGTCATGTTGTAGATTCATCTAGCCTTTTCCTGAGACAATGGATATGTTGTCCTGGATACCTCTCTGTTGCTGATTTGGGGTTAGTAAATTCATTTCTTCATTGATGGTTTTGGAGTGGTTGAGTTATTGCAACCTTTGTGAGCAGCACAAAATGTTCTGAATAGAAAAATCTCATGGTGACTCTAAGCAGGACTATTTTTGGTCCCCTTGTCTACTCCTGCACATGGGCGCTTTTCTGCATAGCCAAAAGCCCATTTCAATAGCAGTTGTCCTAAGAAGTCCTCTTATTACCAGGAACCAAGGTCATACCAACCAAAGATAGTCAAGGGGCAGCAGATCTTAGGTAAAATGAGAAGACCTTTTCTGTGTTGGTCTTACCTTAAGGTGGTTCCTGTGCACATTTTTTAGGACTATGGCAACCCACTCCAGGATTCTTGCCTGTGAGATCCCATGGACAGAGGAGCCTGGAGGGCTGCCGTCCATGGGGTCGCAAAGCCAGACATGACTTAGCAACTTACCACAACAAATGAGTATAAAAAATTCAATGGCTTGAAACAACAGAAATTTATTGTTGCATGGTTCTGGAAGCCAAAAGTCTAAAATCAAGATGTTGGTAAGGCTGTGCTCCATTTGAAGACTCTAGGAAGAATCCTTGCTTGCGTCGTTTAGCCGCTGGGGTGGCTGGCAATCCTTGGCATTCCAAGCTAGGCTCCTGTCTTTCCAAGGCTTCCTCCTCAATGTGCCTGTATGTCCCCTCTTTCTCTGTGTCCAAATTTTTCTCTTGTTTTAAGGATACCAGTTACTGGGTTAGGGCCCCCCTTAATGCACTATGAGCTCTTCTTACCTGATTACACCTGCAAAGACTCTTTGCAGATAAGGTCGTGTTCACTGGGCTTGAGGTGTCTTAGTGTGCTCAGGCTGCCCTAACAGAATAACATAGACTGGTGGCTTAACAACAAGCATTTATTTCTCATGTTTCAGGTTGGCAGTCTGAGATCAGGGTGTCATAATGGTCAGGTTCTTGATAAGGGCCTTCCTTATGCTTTATAGGTGGCCATAATACTTGATAAAGATGTTGGCAGTTGTGGTTGAAAAAGTTCATGTGGCAACAGTTCAGTTCAGGTCAGTTCAGTTGCTCTGTCATGTCCGACTCTTTGCGACCCCATGAATTGCAGCACGCCAGGCCTACCTGTCCATCACCAACTCCCGCAGTTCACCCAAACTCATGTCCATCAAGTCGATAATGCCATCCAGCCATCACATCCTCTGTCATCCCCTTCTCCTCCTGCCCCCAATCCCTCCCAGCATCAGAGTCTTTTCCAATGAGTCAACTCTTCGCATGAGGTGGCCAAAGTATTGGAGTTTCAGCCTCAGCATTAGTCCTTCCAAAGAACACCCAGGACTGATCTCCTTTAGAATGGACTGATTGGATCTCCTTGCAGTCCAAGGGACTCTCAAGAGTCTTCTCCAACACCACAGTTCAAAAGCATCAATTCTTCGGCACTCAGCTTTCTTCACAGTCCAACTCTCACATCCATACATGACCACTGGAAAAACCATAGCCTTGACTAGATGGATGTTTGTTGGCAAAGTAATGTCTCTGCTTTTCAATATGCTATCTAGATTGGTCATAACTTTCCTTCCAAGGAGTAAGTGTCTTTTAATTTCATGGCTGCAATCACCATCTGCAGTGATTTTGGAGCCCCCCAAAATAAAGTCTGACACTGTTTCCACTGTTTCCCCATCTATTTCCCATGAAGTGGTGGGAACAGATGCCATGATCTTTGTTTTCTGAATGTTGAGCTTTAAGCCAACTTTTTCACTCTCCTCTTTCACTTTCATCAAGAGGCTTTTTAGTTCCTCTTCACTTTTTGCCATAAGGGTGGTGTCATCTGCATATCTGAGGTTATTGATGTTTCTCCTGGCAATCTTGATTCCAGCTTGTGCTTCTTCCAGCCCAGCGTTTCTCATGATGTACTCTGCATATGATTTAAATAAGCAGGGTGACAATATACAGCCTTGACGTACTCCTTTTCCTATTTGGAACCAGTCTGTTGTTCCATGTCCAGTTCTAACTGTTGCTTCCTGACCTGCATGCAGATTTCTCAAGAGGCAGGTCAGGTGCTCTGGTATTCCCATCTCTTTCAGAATTTTCCACAGTTTATTGTGATCCACACAGTCAAAGGCTTTGGCATAGTCAATAAAGCAGAAATAGATATTTTTCTGAAACTCTCTTGCTTTTTCGATGATCCAGCAGACGTTGGCAGTTTGATCTCTGGTTCCTGTGCCTTTTCTAAAACCAGCTTGAACATCAGGAAGTTCACAGTTCACGTATTGCTGAAGCCTGGCTTGGAGAATTTTGAGCATTACTTTACTAGCATGTGAGATGAGTGCAACAGTACATGGAGCAAATTCCTATAAAATCAGAGGGAGCTGGGAAAATGGAAGCCAAGTTTGGTCCTGCCAATAATTGGGGTTCTTGCCTGAATGGGGGAGGGAGGGAGATTGCTAATTGACTACCAGGAGCCCTGACAGGCTCCCAATGTCTCTTCTACCCATTGTAGGTCAAGCTAATATTTTTCTGAGCTATTAACTTGAACTAGGCCATGGAGAGTCATTGACCAGAAGAGTAGGTACCATCACTATAGAGCTCATGGTTACTTGAGGGCTAAACAGTGTTAGACATGGACTTCTGTGGTGGTCCAATGATTAAAACTTGGCACTTTCACTGCAGAGGGCACGGGTTTTATCCCTGTTCAGGGAACTAAATCCCTTAAGCCACGTGGTGTAAACAATAACAAAAAAAAATGAATAACAAATGCTAGTTGCAGTTATCTGTTGATTTACATGAAGGCTGTGAGAAAAGGACACAACAATGGGCAAAGGTTGAGGAGCTGAGACCCAAAAGATGAGTAGAGTGATCCAGAAAAGGAATAGTGGACAGAGGATGGGAGCACTGGAGTGTGCCCAACAAAGGGAAGCTTTCATGAGCAAGGCAGCACTATGTGGCAAGAATGGAGAGAAACCCAGTTTGGTGGAAGCACAGGGTAATGGGAAGGGGGCATCATGAATAGCTTTGGGAGCTTTCTTTCAGGGATTTAAATATTTTTCCCCTCTGACCAGTGAGAAGTCATTTACAGGGTGATCTGGGCATGGAGTAAGTGCTTAGGGTAGGGACTCCAGTGCATTAATGAGAATGAGCAGAGCTTTATTCTGGATAAAGAATGCTTCAGGGTGTTTCCATCTGGGTTCAGCTACCTTTCCAGTTCTTTCCCTTCCATCTGTATTAGTTTGGAATTAGCTCCAGCCTCTGTCTCAGACCTGGGCGGTAGAGCGTTCCTCTTATAGTTTGGAGGTTTTAGCCTGTGGTGCAAGGCCTTTGTCTTGTGAGCGTGTATATAGGTACCTGTGCACTGGCCCCCACAGGAGTACTTACAACCGGGCATTGTTTTTTAACTGAATTGACCCAGTAATTGCTCCAGGGCCTCCTCCATTTTTTTTGGTAATAGTTCACTTGGGCTTAGAGTTCTTGTGGATCTGCTTTTACCGTCTAATATGATTTGAGCTCTGGTTTCCTCTTTTCTTGTGGATCTGATCCCACATGCTTTCCATCTTCAGGGAATTTGTCAAATTCTGGTACGCAGAGCATTCTCTTGTTTCCCAACTTTGTAGATGGTGTTGCAATTAATTCCTGTTAAGGCAATGGAGATTAGTTTATCTCAGTGTTTTTCAAGCCTTTGCTTTTACATTATTACTCTCCTAAAATCCTTTATAGCAAGAGTCCCCAAACTCTGGGATCTAATACCTGATGATCTGAGGTGGAGTTTATGTAATAATAGTAGAAATAAAGTGCATAACAAATAAAAAGGGCTTCCTAGGTAGCCCAGATGGTAAAGAATCTGCCTGCAATACAGGAGACCCTGGTTCAATCCCTGGGTTGGGAAGATCCCCTGAAGGAGGAAATGGCATTCCACTCCAGTATTCTTGCCTGGAGAATCTCCATGGACAGAGGAACCTGGAAGGATACATTCCATGGGGTCACAAGGAGTCAGCCATGACTTCGTGACTGAAAAACAACAACTGCAGGTGGACTTGGCCTACATTGTGGCCTACATGAGGGCTAAATCCAAAAGAAAGAAAGAACATGAGCTATTTAATAAGAATCCCAAGCCACCACCTCCAAAATAAGTCTTCTTCTCTATGGGAACCCCACAGAGGACATTAATGTGGATGGCTGAGTTTGAGTGTTTGCCATTTAGATAGCAAAAGAGTTTATTTTTAAAATTTTAATTGAAGTATAGTTGATTTACAATGTTGTATTATTTACTGCTGAACAGCAAAGTGATTTAGTTATGTATGTATAAACATTATTATTTTAAAATATTTTTTTTCCATTATGGTTTATCACAGGATGTTGAATATAGTTCCCTGTGCTACACAGTATGTCCTTGTTGTTGTTCCATTCTATATGTAATTGTTTGCATCTGGTAAGCCGAACCTTCCATTCCATCCCTCCCTCAACCCCCTCCCCCTGGCAACCACCAGTCTGTTCTCTCTGTCTGTGATTCTGTTTCTAGTTCAAATAAATAAATTCATTTGTATCATATTTTAGATTCCATGTATAAGGAATATCATATATTTGTCTCTGTCTGACTTACTTCACTTAGTATGATCATGTCTAGGTCCATCCATGTTGGTACAAATGGCATTATTTCATGTCTTTATGACTGAGTAATATTCCATTTGTGTATATGTGCTTCATCTTCTTTATCCATTCATCTGTTGATGAATGTTTAGGTTGTTTCCCTGTCTTGGCTATTGTAGATAGTGTGGTAGCAAAATAATTTTAATGTGAAATGTTTGAGTAGATTTTTCTGAAGTGTCCTACTTACTGCTTTGTTTTTTTCAAGGAAATACTGCTGAATGTAAACTACCTTTTCTGGAAGACTCAAAACCTTATCAATGAGAATCAAATCTTCAGGTGTGGGGAACATTTTGGATTTCACCAGTGGCTTAGTGGTAAAGATGTAATGCAGAAGATAAGGAGACCCGGGTTCAATCCCTGGGTCAGGAAGATCCTCTGGAAGAGGAAATGTCTACCCACTTCAGTATTCTTGGGCTTCCCTGGTGACTCAGATGGTAAAGAATCTGCCTGCCAATGCAGGAGGTGCGGGTTCAATCCCTTGGTCGGGAAGATCCCCTGGAGAAGGAAATGGCAACCCACTCCAGTATTCTTGCCTGGAGAATCCCACGGACAGAGGAGCCTTGTGGGCTACAGTCCATGGGGTTGCAAAGAGTCAGACACGACTGAGCAACTGAGGACCATTTTATCCTGCACCAAGTGACTGATCTGAGACTACTCTTTGAGTTCTTGGGCTGATGTTTCTGAGTTTTATATTTTTTTTAGTTCCCTTTCCTGGTAGGGAAGTTGTTCCCTGTCACTTTGAGTTGTTAGTGGTGTGCTGTTGGTACTTGGTCGCCTACCTCCCTCTTGATGGTTCTCTGACGTTCAGATGGGAGTTGTTTGTCCACCCTTTAATAACTTTCTGGAAACTAGGGAAAAGGAAGTTCTCCGTGTGGAGCTGAGGAGCTATTCTGTGAATAAATTTCTAGAAATTTGTGTCTATGTGTGTGTGAATGTACCCTTGGTGCTCTAAGAGACCTCTTTTGCCCCTCTTCTTGTTATCACCTGAGTTCTGGATACGAAAAATGCACAGATCACTTTTGTGCTGGATAAACAAGGAGTTGGTGTTGTGTTCTCAGAAGGGTTTAGGGAAAGTGTTCATATGAAGAAGTTTCTCTGTGTCTCAGTGGACTGTCTCAGTGGGGACTCACACTTGAATCGGGGGTACAGATTTCCAATTCATAGAGAGAGTAACCCATGGGAGATCCAGGTTGTTTTGTACATGATGACCTGTACCTGCTCAAATAATCTTATCAAGTAGCACTGTCTAACAGTGTTTCTAAATGTGTAATTAATGTTGGTTTGGAAAATGTAATTATTTGAATAGAAATTTTGACCCAGATACTTGGTTGCTATTCTTAGGATATTTTAAACTTAAACATACTTTGCTTTCACCAAACATGCTAGCCAGTTATAATATTAGTAGCTCTTGTAAGTGTGAGCACATAAAGTTTCCAGCGTTTGTAAAGAGCCCTTGTATATTGACCCTGTGTCCATTTAAAAAGTATTCTCAATGTAACACACCATGTGATCCCCTTTTTGATGTCAATTCCATGTTTCTAATTTAATTTTAAGTGTTTAATTTTATGGATTACGAGAGTGTGCATTATGTAGGCAGGTCTGGACACCAAAAATCTTTGAAATATTGCAAAGTAATGATGCCTTGATGGGCTTCCCTGGTGGCTCAGACGGTAAAGCATCTGCCTGCAATGCAGGAGACTTGGGTTCGATTCCTGGGTTGGGAAGATCCCCTGGAGAAGGAAATGGCAATCCACTCCAGCACTCTTGCCTGGAAAATCCCATGGACGGAGGAGCCTGGTAAGCTACAGTCCATGGGGTCGCAAAGAGTCGGACACGACTAAGCAAATTCTCTTTCACTTTCAATGATGCATTAGGTACCACCATTTGAAGAAGCAAACATCCTGAAATAGAGGAAGAACAAAGAATAGAAGAAAGGCAGAGAGAGAAAAAGAATCCTCAAGGGAAATCATAGAGTTTTGTAAATACATCATCAAATCACTGAGACTGACAGCAGAAAAGGTCAAAGCCATTTTAGCTTGGCAGGAGACTAAGTCCAGTTGGCTTTGAGAAGTAATGATGTTTTGAGTAACTTGAAATTGTACTTAAGGTTTGAAATTTGGGACAAAAATGAATCACAGCAGGACTAGAGGCCCGCCACCTCTTTGTTGGGCAGATCCCTGTGTTCTGGCAAGGACTTTACTTGTGTTCAGTGCTTTACTGAACACATCCCCATGAATGTCCCAGACATTCCCTAGACATCCAGGTGTTTAGGGGCCTGGTATGTGCTGACATGGAAAACTACCACTGGAGCTCACTCCTCCCAGCTCCTAGCTCCTGTGGGTTTTGTTGAACATTACTATCCTCTCGGTGTTAAAGATGGACATACCTACCATATTATTTTGATTTCTGTTTTTCAACAGTTTGTGACCTTTTCCCATTGTATTTGAGCAGTGGCCACTGACGTTAGAAAGCCCAGTTACATTGCAACATTCTGGATCAGAGCTGATTTGGGAAGGCATTTTTAGGGTAATTAGATTCAGAGTCATTCTTTCCCTTCTATTCCTTCGAAAAAAGCTGGCCTTTGGATTTATTGTGTAGGCTGCATGCAGCAAACATATTCTCTCCCTGGGAAATTTTGTCCCCCTCACTGAGAAATTTTAGCATGAAATTACAGTCCCGAAATGTAAGGAGGCGATTCCTGGATAGCATCTGAAGTTTCCCTCTGAATCGGCAGGTGTGTGTACTGTGTGGTGCTGACCATGTGGGTGGGGGGTGCAGGGAACAAGGAAACAGGGAGGCGCAGGAGTTGTGGGAGGAAAGCTGGAGCTGAGGAGGAAAACAGTCATTACCCGTGACTGTCATTTCCCTGTGGGCCTCTCACATCTGGTAAATGTGGAAGGGAAAACCTTCCCACAAGCTGTGGCACTCACACACTCTCTGTGTACTGAGTGGAATTGAGTCTCCCTAAAATTTATGTCTACACTGAACCCCAGAATGTGACCTTAATTGGAAATAGAATCTTTGCAGATGTAATCAAGTTGAGATGAGCTTCTACAAAATTTGGGTGAGCCCTTTCATCAGTGATGGATGTCCTTATAAGGAGAAAGATTTGGAGACACACAGAGACATAGAGGGCCAAGTGAAGATGAAGGCAGAGATGGGGGTGATGCAGCTACAAGCCAAGGAATGCTGAGGTTGCTGGCAACCACCATCAGCCAGAAGAACCTCTGGAGAAAGCATGGCCCTCCTGCTGCCTTGATTTCAGACTTCTAGTCTCCAGAACTGTGGGAGAATAGATTTCTATTGTTTTAAGTGACCCAATTGATTGTATTTTGTTACCGTAACCCTAGGTACCCAATTCTACACATGAACATCACTAGAAGGTCAGTACCAAAATCAGATTGATTATATTATTTGCAGCCGAAGATGGAGAAGCTCTATACAGTCAGCAAAAACAAGACTGGGAGCTGACTGTGGCTCAGATCATGAACTCCTTATTGCCAAATTCAGACTTAAATTGAAGAAAGCAGGGAAAACCACTTTTCTTCACATTTGCTACTGCTGCTGCTAAGGCGCTTCAGTCATGTTCTACTCTGTGCGACCCCATAGAGGGCAGCCCACCAGGCTCCCCTGTCCCTGGGATTCTCCAGGCAAGAACACTAGAGTGGGTTGCCATTTCCTTCTCCAATGCATGAAAGTGAAAAGTGAAAGGGAAGTTGCTCAGTCATATCTGACTCCTAGTGACCCCATGGACTGCAGCCTACCAGGTTCCCCTGTCCATGGGATTTTCCAGGCAAGAGTACTGGAGTGGATTGTCATTATGGCCTAAATCAAATCCCTTACGCTTATACAGTGGAAGTGACAAATAGATCCAAGGGATTAGATCTGATAGATAGAGTGCCTGAAGAACTATAGATGGAGGTTCCTAACATTGTACAGAAGGCTGTGATCAAGACCACCCCGAAGAAAAGGAAATGCAAAAAGGCAAAATGCTCATCTGAGGAGGCCTTAAAAATAGCTGAGAAAAGAGAAGCAAAAGGCAAAGGAGAAAAGGAAAGATATATCCATCTGAATGCAGGGTTCCCAAGAATAGCAAGGAGAGATAAGAAAGCCTTCCTAAGTGATCAATGCAAAGAAATAAAGGAAAACAATAGAATGGGAAAGACTAGAGATCTCTTCAAGAAAATTAGAGATATCAAGGGAACAATTCATACTAAGATAGGCACAATAAAGGACAGAAATGGCATGGATGTAACAGAAGCAGACGATATTAAGAAGAGGTGGCAAGAATACACAGAAGAACTATACAAAAAAGATCTTCATGACCCATATAACTACAATGGTGTGATCACTCGCCTAGAGCCAGACATCCTGGAATGTGAAGTCAAGTGGGCCTTAGGAAACATTACTATGAACAAAACTAGTGGAAGTGATGGAATTCCAGTTGAGCTGTTTCAAATCCTAAAAGATGATGCTATGAAAGTACTGCATTCAATATGGCAGCAAATTTGAAAAGCTCAGCAGCGACCACAGGACTGGAGAAGGTTAGTTTTCACTCCAATCACAAAGAAAGGCAGTGCCAAAGAATGCTCAAACTATTGTACAATTGCTCTCATCTCACACACCAGCAAAGTAATGCTCAAAATTCTCCAAGTGAGGCTTCAACAGTACGTGAACTGAGAACTTCCAGCTGGATTTAGAAAAGGCAGAGGAACCAGAAATCAAATTGCCAGCATCTGTTGGATCATAGAAGAAGCAAGAGAATTCCAGAAAAAACATCTACTTCTGTTTCACTGAAAATGCTAAAGCCTTTGACTGTAGAGCACAAGAAACTGTAGAAAATTCTTCAAGAGATGGGACTACCAGACCACCTTACCTGCCTCCTGAGAAATCTGTATGCAGGTCAAGAAACAACAGAACTGGACATGGAACAACAGACTGGTTCCAAATAGGAAAAGGAGCCCTTCAAGGTTGTATATTGTCACACTGCTTATTTAACTTGTATGCAGAGTACATCATGCAAAATGCTGGGCTGGATGAAGCACAAGCTGGAATCAAGAGACATATCAATAACCTCAGATATGCAGATGACACCCCCTTATGGCAGAAAGTGAAGGGGAACTAAAGAGCCTCTTGATGAATGTGTAAGAGAGTAAAACAGTTGGCTTAAAACTCAACATTCAAAAAATGAAGATCATGGATTCCAGTCCCATCACTTCATAGCAAATAGATGGGGAAAAAATGAAAACAGTGACAGACTACATCTTTTGGGTTCCAAAATCATTGCAGATGGTGGCTGCAACCACGAAATTAAAAGATGCTTGCTCCTTGGAAGAAAAGCTATGATCAACATAGACAGCATATTAAAAAGCAGAGGTATTACTTTGCCAGCAAAGGTCTGTCTAGTCAAAGCTATGTTTTTTCCAGTAGTCATGTATGGATGTGAGAGCTGGACCATAAGGAAAGCTAAGCTCCAAAGAATTGATGCTTTTGAACTGTGGTGTTGAAGAAAACTCTTGAGAGTCCCTTGGACTGCAAGGAGATCCAGCCAGTCCATCCTAAAGGAAATCAGTCCTGAATATTCATTGAAAGGATTGCTGCCGAAGCTGAAGCTCCAATACTTTGGCTACCTGATGTGAAGAACTGACTCGTTGGAAAAGACCCTGATGCTGGGAAAGACTGAAGGCAAGAGATGAAGGGGATGACAGAGGATGAGAGGGTTGGATGGTATCACCGACCTGATGGACCTGAGTCTGAGCAAACTCTGGGAGTTGGTGATGGACAGGGAAGCCTGGTGTGATGCTGTCTGTGGGGTCACAAAGAGTTGGACATGACTGAGCAACTGAACTGAACTGAACCCTAGGAAACTGAGACACTGTATATAAGGACTTTAGATAACCCAGACGGGTGGGTGCTTTTAGATTCCTTTTGTAGACTGAGAAGCCGAATCTTACTGAGGTAGTCCTTTGTCACTTGTAGCACAGATCTTTTGTGAGTCAGGCTGGGCACTTGGAGGATTATAGATGGCCAACTGTGGCCCTCGCCTCCCAGGAGCTCGCTGAGTTATGGACATAGAATGGTGACCACTTCTTCTGTATTGTGGGGGAACCCCTAGAAATGGAGATGGATCTTCCTCCCAGGCTCTGTAACACAAGGCTGCTTGTCCTGGGTGGCCTTCATCTGCCTATAGCCTTTTTGATCCCCCTTAAATGTCTCTTCTTGATTCAAAGAAGGTTAAGAGGTGACAAGTCAATGTGAGGAAATCCAGATCTAGATGTGCTCCCAGCTACTCTCAACTGGTTCTTTCTGGACCCAGACAAGTGGAAGAGTCAGTAGCTTAATTTTTCTGTAAGAAATTGTCAGGATCTAGGCATGCTTCTTGGGTTAGTGACAGCTGATGAGGATTTTGAGTAAGCTCTCTAGTGGGTGGAGGGATGGAGGCAGAGAGTAAAGGCATCAGTGAGGAGGACATTTCAGGGTGAGGAAGGGGTGAGAGCAAAGGTAGAAAGGTATGGGGTGGGACCCAGGGTGCATCTAGCAAGGGCTGGGGACCACATTAGTACCGCACAGCAGGAGTGTCACTTGTGTGGCTTTATGGAGAGTGGAGGGAGAGAAGAGGAGAGGAAGGTCGAGGCCATTATGGGCAGTATTTCTTTTTTCCCTCCCTTTCCCCTATTTTTAAATGCTTTATTGCAGTATAATTGATATACAACAAACAGCAAAGCTTTCAAATGCACAGTTTGATAAGTTTTGATGTATGTATATACTGTGGAAGCATCACTACCATCAAGATAACGAACTTATACATCACTCCCCACAGTTTTCTTATGCCTTTTTATAATCCTTCTCTGACACTGATGCTCATACATCTGTCCCTTGGAAGCCATGGATGAGAATTTCTTAAAGTGTGGTCCAAGGATCCCTGGGTGTCCCTAACTCCCTTTGAGGGAGCCTACAAAATCTTACCTTTTCTAATTACATATCTGTGTAAGACTGGAGTTTTTTCCTGTATCTGAGCTAAAGCAACCTATTGCAACAAATCAAATGCAGAAGAAGACATGAAAATAAAAAAATACAAACAGTGCTGTTTTCACTTATATTTTTAGTTGTGTTGAAAAATATGGTTATGTTCTATGAAGTGGTTATTTTAATGAAAATATGATGTTTATAGTGTATAGTGTTATTTGCTCAGTCATATCCAGCTCTTTGTGACCCCATGAACTGTAGTCCACCGGACTTCTCTGTCCTAGAATTCTCCAGGCAAGAATACTGGAGTGGGTTGACATTCCCTTCTCCAAGGCATCTCCCCGACCCAGGGATCGAACCCTGGTCTTGCATTGATAGTTGGATTCTTTACCACTGAGCCACCTGGAATGTAGCTGTTCCAAACTCCTGGGCTTATTATTTGGACATGAGTAACAGAGTCAGTAACCCAGATTGCCAATAAGTATCCAAACATAAGTGTCCTTAGAGACCCTTGGCTTTCTTTCCAAAATCTTCATAGCATGGTTCTCAGAGGCAAAAACGTTTCCTTTGGCCTGTTAATCTCATGGGTTCCTTGTATTGTTTATCCTGCTTGTCAAATTTAGAGGGAATGCAATGTTTGCATCGCTTTGCTCTGTTTTTGACAGTGTGTTATTACAATATTTTTATTTTGAATGGCATTAGATGATTGTCCAAATGCCCAGACATCCTTCTTTTCATTAAAGAATGTCTATCAGGACCTCTCATTGCCAATATCTCTTTAGCCTTTAGCTCATGTTGTTTGTGGATGATGGCAACAGCTATCACCACAAAGAAAATAACATTTGATGAGTGCCTGTTCTCTTCTTTTCATATATTAGTGCATTCCATCCTCATAAAACCTATCAGGGAAGTTTTGTTTTTATTCTATTCTACAGATGGGAGAAACCAAGATTCAGAGAGGTTATACCACTTGCCCAGTGGCTTCACATCGCTTGAAAGTGACCAAGTCAGGAGTTAAACCCAGGCAGACTGGTGTCAAAGTCCTCTCTCTCTTTTTTAAAAAAAATATATTTATTTTTTAATTGAAGGATAATTGCTTTACAGAATTCTGTTGGTTTCTTCCAGCCATCAACATGAATCAACCATAGGTCTACACATATGTCCCCTCTCTCTTGAACCTCCCTCCTACATCCCTCCTGTCTCTCTCTCTCTTGTTTGTTTGTTTGTTTGTTTTTTTTTTTTGGATGGCTGTACTGTGCGGCTTGTGGGATCTTAGTTCCTTGATTAGGGTTTGAACCTGAGCCCATGGCAGTGAAAGCATGGAGTCTTAACCACTGGACCACCAGGGAATTCCCCCAAATCTCCTTTCTTAACCCTTATACTATACCTAAAACCAAAAGCCACTTCGTCCCTCAGACTATTAAGATTTAGAGGGATTGACTGTTTAGTGGCAGATTTTTGAAGAATCATGTATTTAATTAAAGTTTTCTTGGAGAGAGTACTTTGTTATTCTCCAGTAGTTTACACCTTGTCTATTTTTATTGTCTGCAGTGCCATTTATGATGTTTTTATGTGTTGATATTTTTATCTTTCTCTGTTGGCTGTCATTTTTATCTACAGGACCTGTAGCTGATTATCTGTGCTATTTTCTCACTTGACAACAAAAATATTGACAATAAACATCTCAGTCATTGCTTGCAGCTTAGGGGAAAAAAAAAACGTGAAGAAACACATTTATCGAAACTCAGTTGTGGAACCTGTCTTCATATGCAGGTGACAGCTGAATTTATAAAGAACTGTTGTTTCTGGCAGCAATTTAGATCTTGTAGAAGGAAAGAGGTGGTCTCGCTCAGCCTGTGGACTTCTCAGACAGAGTCTGTACTTAAGTGCTTGAGCCCTGCAAAGTCTTAATTCGGCCTTGAGCTCCAGGGACCTCTTCTTCCCGTTTGCAAACATCAGTGTCAGTCCCAGGGCCGCTAAACCCATGGCCTTACATCTCAGAAGTTAACATGATTTGAGCTATGTTATCAGCTTTTAGTAGCTTGTTAAATAGTTACCCTGCACCTACTGTGTGCTTATTAGGCACCAGAGTACGAATGCACTAGAGATGGTCTCCATCTTCATGGTTTATTAAGGGAAATAGAACATTGAATAGCTAAATATGTTGTTGTTGTTGTTCAGTCGCTCAGTCGTGTCTGACCCTTTGTGACCCCATGGACTGCAGCATGCCAGGCTTCCCTGTCCTTCACTATCTCCTGGAACTTGCTCAAACTCCTATCCATTGAGTTAATAAGAGAAGTGGGAGAGGGCTCTGAAGGAGACTCAGAAAATTGAGAGACTTGTCCTTGTCTAGGGATTCTAAGGAGGCTTCCCCAAGTTAAATGACATTTCATCTGGAAAGGGAAGTGTGGAAAAGTTAATAGAGGATGAGAAATTAAGAGAGCTTTGCAGGGGGAGCGACCAGTAGAGGTGAAGGCCCATGAGTGGGAGAAACAGAGAGCATGGTAGAAAACCAGGGCTAGAGCTGAGAGAGTAAGTGGAGAGTGGTGGGAGACGATGTCGGATTTGAACCTTTTCTACCCCAATGGGGAGTCATTAAAGGATTCAAAGCCTGGGCTAACATGATCCAGTTTGTATTCCATTTTGAAAAGGTCAGTCCAGTTGTTCTTTATTCCACAAATAAGTATTACCATTTTTGTTTTTTTTTCTGGCTGTGCTGTTTGGCAAGCAGGATCTTAGTTCCCTGACCAGGGATCAAACCTGCACCCCTTGCATTGGAAGCACAGAATTTAACCACTGGACCACCAGGAAGTCCCCACAAATAATTATTGAGCATTTACTACATTCTAGCCATTGTTCTGGGTTCAAGGGCTTTCCTGGTGGCTCAGCAGTAAAGAATCCGCCTGCCAATACAGAAGACATGGGTTTGATCCCTGGGTGGGGAAGATCTACTGGAGCAGGAAATATTCCTGCCTGGAAAATCCCATGGACAGAGGAGCTTGGCGGGCTACAGTCCATGGAGTTGCCAAGTATCGGACACAACTGAGTGACTAAACAACAAGGAATAAGACAGACCAGAAAAAAAAAAAAATCCCTACCCTTGTGTAACTTACATTCTAGTTGGGTGGAGGGAACTAGTAAAGAAACCAACAGGTAAACATGAAGCATATCAGATGGTGATGAGTGCTGTGGGGGGAGCAGCTGTGGTCTGGGGGGAAGGAGGTCAATTTATATGGCATGGGAAGGGAAGACATTGACAGAGGCATTTCGGTAATGGCCTGAAGGAGGTGAGAGATGGATGTGTGAGGGAAAAGAGTGTTCCAGGTACTGAAGAGCAAGGTGCACAGGCCTAAGGAGGGAGGAGAATTGATAGGTTTAAGGTTCAGTGACAAGACTGATATGGCTGGTCTGCGGTGGACAAGGGAGAGTGGTGAGTGCCAGAATTTGCAAGATGGTAGACAATCTTGGCCAATGTAAGGATGCCCTGCTTTCATGCTCAATGAAATGGGGTGCCACTGGATGGATGACACCATGAGCATATGTTTTGACAGGTTTAGTCTGATGACTGCCCACCCCTACATTCCCCAGGTGCCTTGTTGAAATAGACTATAAGGGACTAAGGTGGAAACAAGGAGATGGTGACTGGGACTCGGGCTGTGTACACAGGAAGGAAGCTAAGAATGACTAAGTCTGGATCTGAAGAAGGATGAGAGGAAAAGCAGGGAGACCCATTAGCAAGCTGTGCACTAGACTTGTTGGGAGACTGAGAGGAAGCTGAATGGGGGCCTTGGGGAGGGAGAGGGGTGGGCAGATCTGAATGATAGCTAGAACGAGCAGAGAGCCTGCCCACAGGACATGCTGATGGGTGATGTGGGATATAAGGATGATGGACAAGTCCAGGATGACTCCTGGGCTTCTGATTGGAGCCACTGAGTGACATCATTTCTGGGAACACTAGACACAGGGCACTGAGTGAGGTGGGTCAATGATTCCAGTTTGATTGAAGTGAGGTTGAGTTGTAGATACCTCTGGAGCCTGCAAGGAAAGGGAAAGAATAGACCACTGGAAATATAAGTTTGGCTTTCAGAAGTCTGACCTGCAGAGTTCCTAGTGGTCCTGTGGTTAGGACTTGACGCTCTCATTGCCAGCGACCTGGGGTTCAATTCCTGGTCAGGAACTTAGGATCCTGGAAGCTGTGAGTTTAGCACCCCCACCCCCCGCAAAAAAAGTGTGACCCAGGCTGGAGATGTAGTTTGGGAGGTTGACCATGAGGACGATCGGAATGCAGATGGGCAAACTGAGCCTTAGTCAGGTCAGTAACTTTCTCAAGGCCAAACACTAAGTCAGTGGTAAAGCTGGGATTCAGATTAACTTCTACTTGACTACAAAACCGAAGTTCTTAACCATAGCACTCACTGCCTTTGAGAAGCAGGTATGGATGTGGAGAAGGCCCCCTGAAGAAGCACGGCAGCAGTCTGCCCCAACCTCCCACCCCAGCAGCTCTTTCTGCACTAAGGACAGAATAGTCTGGCCACAGCAAGGCCATAGGGGCTCCAAGAGAGATGGCTGACCACAGTCCCCCAGGCATCTTCAGAAGGACAGCTCCCTCCACAGAGACCCAAGTGCATGGCTACCCAAATTCACTACACTCACATCTTGGAGATAAACACTGCAGGTTTCCCTGGTGGCTCAGATGGTAAAGAATCTGCTTGCAATGCAGGAGATCCAGGTTTGATCTCCAGATTGGAAAGATCCCCTGAAGAAGGAAATGGAAACCCACTCTAGTATTTTTACCTGGAGAATCCCATGGACAGAGGAGCCTTGGTGGGCTACAGTCCATGGGGTTGCAGAGAGTCAGACACGACTGAGCGACTAACATCGCAAGGAAACCACAGTCCGTACTGGAGAGGGATCATGTCTCCCCAGGCCTCAGAATGTTCTGGCTGGAATTTCAATAACTAGCATTCTAATTAGAGGGAACTTAGGTTCAAGGATGTCAAGTAACTTGCCAGTATCACCCTGTTGTGTATGTGTGACAGAGTGTGGACTCTGACCCATGGCATCTGATTCCAAAGCCTGAGTTTGACCATTCGAAACCACATTTGTCACTAACTGGTATCAACCCGTCAGCATACTACCAAGCTAGTTAGGCAGAGATTTACTGAGCATCTGACTGTCTACAAAGAATGATACAGAACACCCAGGAGTCCACAAAAATAGGCATGAGCTATGTGTCCTTATTTACATACAAAACCACTTGCTTGAAATGGTCAGATCACCCAAAATACAACAAAATGTTAGCACACCTTTTATTATTTTTATTGAAGTATAGTTGATTTACAGTGTTATATTTCTGCTGTGCAGCAAAGTGATTCAGTTATACATGTATATGTATTCTTTAACAAAATAATTCTTTTCCATTATGGTTTATCATTGGACACTGAATATAGTTCCCTGGGTTCTACAGTAGGACCTTGTTGTTTATCCATTCTATATATAGTAGTTTACATCTGCTAATCCCAAACTCTCAATCCAACCCTCTCCCACTCCTTTTTCCTCTTGGCAACCAGAAGTGAAAGTCGCTCAGTCTTGTCTTACTCTTTGCAACCCCATGAATTATACCATCCATGGAATTCTCCAGGCCAGAATACTGGAGTGTATAGCCATTCCCTTCTTTAGCAGATCTTCCCAACCCAGGAATCAAGCCAGGATCTCCTGCCTTGCAGGTGGATTCTTCACCAGCTGAGCTACTAGGGAAGCCCACAAACTCTGTTCTTTATGTCTTTTGAATCTTTTTCTGTTTTGTAGATAAATTTGTATCATATTTTAGATTTCACATATAAGTGATATCTTATGATATTGGTTTTTCTGTCTGACTTACACTTACTTCACTTAGTATGATAATCTCTAAGTCTGTCCATGTTGCTGTAAATGGTGTCATTTCATTCTTTTATATGGCTGAGTGGTATTCCATACTTTTGGAAAGATCGCTTACTGCATATCCAGGCCCCCTGAAATTACTTTTTAGCAATGTGGGGCCAATAAGAGGAATGACTAAAAATAAGGCATGTTGCTTAGCTCAGTGTCTGTTTCACCCAGTAAGTGCTCCATAAATGTTGGCTGTTATTGTTATTATTGTTGATACTGATTCTAGTAGGTCCTTTCAACTTTGCATTGATAGAGGATAGTCTCTAGTCAATCTGAGGAGAGAGGAGCAAGGGACCACTGACTTTGAAGCCTTCCTCTGTGACACAGGCTTTAAGAATGGTGACTGGACCTTGTTGGTCTCTGTATTTTCAGGGCCCATGCTAGTGATTGGCCAGAGCAGGCACTGAATACAAGGCAAAGAACCTGAACTAGGTCTGTTAAACTTGCTCTACAGTGATTTGAAAGATGTTTCCTAAATACACATACACCACACCAGCTCATGAGATGAGATGAGAGAGCTGGCCTGCTGTTGCCAGCTCCCAGTAGCTCCGTCAGTGGGTACTGCTAGGGTTGGCACATCAGAATGTTTTGGGGAGGAAAGATGGCTATTTCCAGCTCCCCATCCCTGGGCCAGGTCCCAGATGGCATCCTTTGGTGGGCTTCTGTCAGCTTAGCCCCACGTGCTCCTTCCCTTTCATGATTTTGTTTTGTATCCTTTCATCATAATAAATCACAGCTGCAAGAAGAGTAATTTTTTGAGTCAAGTGGAGTTCTTGAGCAAATTGTTCAACCTGGGCATGGTCTTGAGGACTGCAGCACATAGATATAAGTATAAATGTAAGACACATTATTTGCCCTCAGAAAGCTCACACTTTAGCTTGAAAGCCTAACATGTAAGTAATTACAAATAGTGAGTGAGGTTAGTACACGGTGGCTGGGGCAGCCCTGAGAAGGGACACTTCACCCTAGCCCTGGGGGGCTGGGAGAACTTTTTGAGTTGAATTTTGAAGGGTAATTAGAAATTAGCTATGTGAAGCAAGAGGAAAAGGCCCCTGTTGAAGTCTAACATGCTCTTCTAAATCATATTAGAATTGAATCACTCCTTTTCTAAAAAGTTTATTGGCTTTTTACTCTGCTCATTTGTGAAAACACGGTTTGAAGGCTGACTGGCCTAAACTACTCTGTGATGTATATTGGAGCTCCAAAAATGAACAGGAATGGGGTCCTTGCTTTCAAGGAAGGTCTGGTAGTGTCTGGGTTGACAGGTTGGGTTTTCAGAAGGTGATGGGAACAATTGTGAAACCACCTAAGCTATCCTGGGGGTGGGGACTCAAGTAAAGGTTCCCCGAGAGGCAGTGTCTAGGTGGAAGGACAGGTTAAGTTTCACCTAGGAACAGGAGAAAGGCACTCCAAGAAGAAGAAACAACATCCTGTGGCAAGAGAGACCATGATATCTTCTGAAAATAATAGTAGTTTAGTGTGTCTGGAGAGTAGCAGATGAAGGGGAGGTAGGCAGGAGCTATATTTTGACAGGTAGTAAAGTTAAATAAAGTTGGGGAAACAGAAGGAAAAAGTGAGGAATGGCAGAGAAATTGGAGTTGGTCATGAAGAATCGTTGATCCATGTGGATCCATGATGGATGTTCCATCATGTTGTTCTGGGATTGTGGGGGTAATCAGGTGGGAGAGATGTATCGAAAAGGAGGCACAGAAGTTAAGGATATTGGCAAAAGGGTAACTGAAGTCAGGGAATTATGATATCTATGATGGATGCAAGAGTGGCCTAGTAGACATCCTGGAGCCTTAATAATCACGTGACCTCCAATTTCTATGTAAGTGCTGAAAGAGTTAGTGTCACGGGCAGAGAAAACCAGTGAGCAGAAAACAGGCAGTTTGAACTTAAGATAACAGAGTTGAGCTGTTTCAGGTGATTGTAAATTCTAGGGGTCACCATGGGTACATGGAGGTGATCTTTGGAGATGGGAGAGAAGAAACTGACAGGCCAGTGGTTGTGATATGTCATCCTCATGAACATTGAGGTCATATAGGATGAAGGTGGGACGTGTGGTGGAGAGGAAGCCTGGGAGCCAGGTGTCAAAGCCCCCAGTAAATCTGAGAAGGTGCTCAGGAGGCCTGAGGTGACAGTGATGGGGAGAGCACACTGTCATTGTTTGGTTGTGAACCTCAAGGGAGAAGGGACATGTTTCTTATAATATGAACTTACTCTTCTTCCTTTGCCTCAAAAAGCTCAATTTAACTGGGGGGCAGTTTCTGCTTTGATCCTAAGGGATAGACATCCTTTGAAATTTGTAGAATATTTAACAGTGCATTCTTCTCATTACCTGCTCCAACATTTGCTTTGCCCCAGCCTCCTGGGGAGAAGATTTTTCTCATGGTCCTGGAAGAACTATCCCAGCTTGACTTCACTGAACCTCCTGCTGGGATATATTTGTGTGCTTGCCTTGGAAACTGGTTTCCAAAGGCCAGGCAATCCTGTCTTTGTATAGCTGCTATTGTTATTTATCAACAGTTTCCCAACATATATTCCATGAAAATACTAGTGCTTCAAGATGCTTAGCAATGGTGCACTCCATGGTCAGATACTGAGGAACCTAAATCCCTTTTTTAGAGATTCATAAGCTCCACTGGTCTGGGAAGACCCTAAGAAATTTTGCAGAAAGGAAATCTCTGTGTGAGCTAGCATTTCCCAGTGTATATAATCCCTGAAGCCCTTTTCCCATTTAATCCCCATCAATAGGCAATGAATACACATTGGAAAGTGCTGGTCAATTATCAGAAAATAAGTATGTAGATTTTCCCCTCCTGACCAATAGCCATCTATCTTGAAGAAGTGAATATTGCAATGGTGGTATATTTTGATCCTACTTAAATGAGATTTCAGTGTGTTCCCAAGTTTAAATATCATGAATTACTACATTTGGTTAGAACTAACACATTATAATATTTTGTTTAGACTGACTGTCATTCTTATGTTAAGTGGCAACATTAGGGAATTAACTAACAGCATTTCATTTTCCTTTGGAAGAATTCCCATAACTAAGATTAGAATCTAAAAAAGAAAATGCACATTTTTCAGAGTCCTTTTGCTCTTATTTTAATTAAAAATGACAGCATAAATTTCAAACTAATCACATTATTTACTCTTAAAGTAGTGATAAAATTTCTTTGCAAATGCATGTGGATCATTCATAAAAAGTAATGATATGCCTGGACTTAGATACATACTTTATAAAAAGACAAAAGTACTACAAAAAACACTTCATGAAGATGTAATGAAGTGAAAAACAAACAAGGGAAATTAACAACATACTCTTAAATAATAGCGTGATTCTGAGAGAAGTGCAGAACCAATAACCCAGACTTTTTAATGAGCAAAACAAACATAAATATGAACATATCAAAATAATGTGGGATGTTGCCAACGTGGTGCTTAGAGGAAGATGCATTAGCCTAGGTGTTTATGTTACTAAGAAAGGAAGCACAAAACATAATGAATTAAGCTTGCACCTTGATGTTTTTGAACAGAAGCAATGTCAGAAGCCAGAAAGAGTGGGCAGAAGGAAGTAATCAACGTAAAGCAGAAATAAATAAACTGGAGAAAAAGCTGATATACCCTAAGCTGATTTTTTTTGGGGAAAAAAAACGAACGATGGTTTGCCTATCTAAAAAAGAGAAAATACAGATTCATTAAATTAGAAATGAGACAGGAGATCTGACGACAAATGTAAAAGATTTAGAATTTTGCAGAGAAACAGCAGACTTCACTGTATACTGATAAATCAGATAAATGAGAGGGAATGAATTACTCCTTGCAAACAGAAAGCATGACTGCACCTGTTGCAGAAGAAGAAACAAGTCATTCAAATCTTAACCATCACTTACACACACTGTGGGATATTTGGATCCAGTACATTGATAGAAAGATCCAAACTTTGAAAGCCACGATAGTTTTTGAATGCCTACTATGGACTAGATCATTTGTATACACACACACAAGTATCTGTAAGTTCCAATCTATACAATGTACAATGATTATACATGGGAGCTAGTAATACTAGTTTATAGATCTTATAACAGTAATGGGTCTGAGTCACCCAGCAAGTAAGTGATAAAGCTCGGATTTGAACTCAGATCCATTTGGCTCCCTAATATAGGGAAAGTTTATAATCTTTCTCTATATTATACTTTCTACAGTTATAAAAAATTTCTGTCCCCTAAATTGTTTTAAAATGTTGAGTTGATGCTGCCTTAACTCAATTACCAATTTACTTTTTGAGAAAATATGACTTCAGTCTTCAAACTAGGAAAAAGTACAAGGAAGGAAAATTACATTTGTGGATATTTATTATTTATTCAATAATTATAAACAAATGTGTATGTGTGTGTGTGTGTGTGCTCAGTCATGTCCGACTCTTTGAGACCCTATGGGTTGTAACCCCCCAGGCTTCTCTGCCCATGGTATTTTCCAGGCAAAACTACTGAAGTGGGTTACCATTTCCTACTCCAAGGATCTTCTCAACACAGGGACTGAACCTGCATCTCTTGAGTCTCCTACATTGGTAGGTGGATTCTTTACCTCTGTGCCACCTGGGAAGCCTATAAACACAAGTAATTCTTCTCAGAAATTGATCTCTGACCAAATGAGATTTAATTCAGGAGCAGACGATAAGATGATAAAATGAAAATTACTGTGACAATTCAACTTATTAATATAAAAACATAGTTAATATCGCAATAGATGGTGAAATGGCATCAACTATTCTTGAACAATCTATTTGGTGACTGGAAAATAATATGATTTCTATATATTTAAATAAAAGACATAACAGTACTTTTCATAAAGAAGAGAATTCCTATAAAAATAGAAAAAAATACAGGTGATAAATGTAGGCCTAAAGTTCTACAATATTTTAACATTGTACTAGAAATGTGAGCCATAGTCATTGGTAAGGAAAAAGAAATTAGATGAGTACCACCAGCAAAAGAAGATATACCTTTCTTCAACAGGCCTAGCAGTCACTGCATACAAGGCATTGTGACAGTTACTGGGGATATACCCTGGAAAGACTGTGTATATCTTTAACATATATGGTCATTACACCTAGGTGGTATAAATGAGGTTAAGAACATCTTGAAATTCAAGGCAGATAAACAGTCATGTTTCTAGTTGCAAACAACTGAAGAATATAATGAGGGAGAGAATCATTTGCATTGGAGACAAAATACATTAAATACTAGGGCATTAATTTAATTGGGGATATGAGATGTATTTAAATAAAATTATACAATCCTAAAGGGAGGAATAAAAGGCATTAAATAAATGAAGAGAGAGATACCTCTCTACAGTTGAAAAGACAACATATGGGAAAGATTACAGTATCCCCTGAGTTAATATAGAGTGTCAGTGCATACCAATTAAAGACCTGGTGGGATACTTTATGAGATGTGACAGATTGCTAGCAAAATTCATCTAGAAAAATAAGCAGGCAGAAATACTAAAGAGTTTTAAAATTAATCATTTGAAGTTATACTTTCTGTCATATATTCAATATTTGTGCATCTCTTTTTCCATATCCATCCAGTTCCAGCCCTGCACCTAACTCATCAGTTCCATTCAGTCGCTCAGTCATGTCCGACTCTTTGCGACACCATGAACCGCAGCACACCAAGCCTCGCTGTCCATCACCAACTTCAAGAGTCCATCCAAAACCATGTTCATTGAATTGGTGATGCCATCCAACCATCTCGTCCTCTGTTGTCCCCTTCTCCTCCTGCCCTCAATCTTTCCCAACATCAGAGTCTTTTCCAATGAGTCAGCTCTTCGCATCAGGTAGCCAAAGTATTGGAATTTCAGCTTCACCATCAGTCCTTCCAATGAACACCCAGGACTGATCTCCTTTAGGATGGACTGGTTGGATCTCCTTGCAGTCCAAGGGACTCTCAAGAGTCTTCTCCAACACCACAGTTCAAAAGCATCAATTCTTCAGCACTCAGCTTTCTTTATAGTCCAACTCTCACATCCATACATGACCACTGGGATAACCATAGCCTTGACTAGATGGACCTTTGTTGGCAAAGTGATGTCTCTGCTTTTGAATATGCTATCTAGGTTGGTCATAACTTTCCTTCCAAGGAGTAAGCATCTTTTAATTTCATGGCTGCAATCACCATCTGCAATGATTTTGGAGCCCAGAAAAATGAAGTCAGCCACTGTTTCCACTGTTTCCCCTGTTTCCCCATCTATTTGCCATGAAGTGATGGGACCAGATGCCATGATCTTCGTTTTCTGAATGTTGAGTTTTAAGCCAACTTTTTCACTCTCCTCTTTCACTTTCATCAAGAGGCTTTTTAGTTCCCCTTCACTTTCTGCCATAAGGGTTGTGTCATCTGCATATCTGAGGTTATTGATATTTCTCCTGACAATCTTGATTCCAGCTTGTGCTTTCTCCAGCCCAGCGTTTCTCATGATGCACTCTGCGTAGAAGTTAAATAAGTAGGGTGACAATATACAGCCTTGACGTACTCCTTTTCCTATTTGGAACCAGTCTCATAAAAGGTTCTTTAGTTATACTAGTAGAAAGAAGAAAGGGTGGGATCCTTATTGTAGGCCTTTGAATATAAACTAGGGACTGATTGCTGGCTTTCTTCAAGGTGTTAGAGAGCTGAAGAGATGGCAACACTGGGGATGTGGCCTCGTCTTAAAGCAGACAAGGCAGGAGTGGCTGTGGTCAGAATTCCAGGATCTTGTCGTAACTATGCTGCCATTTTCGTAGCAGAAGAGGGGCCTGCCTGCTGACTCTCTGCCCAGGCCCTTTGTCAGCATGACATTTGGAAGCCCTCACTCATCAGCCACCATGTTCGTAAGGAAACCTGAGAAGTTTGAACAGGAGCACCAGTATGGATCTCATTGCTTTCCGCTGCAGCTCTGGGGTCTGGCCACCCAACTTTTCAGATGCCAGAAATTCTCTCCATTTTTTGAGCCCTATCTCTGGTGTGAAATCTTTCTCAAATGGCCCTAACAAAAATGCTTCTCCCTGCCCTGCACTTTTGCTCAGTAGAACACAATTGAGTGACTAACACTTTCACCTTATACTATATTAAATATTACATTATATGTATATATATGTGTGTGTGTGTGTATACACACAGACACACATGTATATGAATTTTCCAGATTATTTAACCAGGTTTGGAAAGCCTGGTTCCCTAGCATCAGACAGAGCATCTCCTCAGAGGAGGCTCCCCACACACAATTTTAAAAAAGGGATTAAAGAAGAAAAAAGATTAAAGTAGGCACAATGTTCAGAATGATTATGTAGTTCTTGCTATTCCCATGTGGGTGATGCAAGCGTCTGAGTATATTCCACAGGATCCAGTAGACACTTAAAATGAGATTATCTGTAAACAGTATTTTCATGACTTTAACTAACAGTTATAGAACATTTGCTAATTTCCACTAAAATGTTCTCACCAGGTGTATGTGCTTAGTCGCTCAGTCGTGTCTGACTCTTTGTGACTCCATGGACTGTAGCCCATCAGGCTCCTCTGTCCATGTGATTCTTGCCAGGGGCACTATTTTATCCCTCAGTGTCTCACACATAGTAGGCACTCAACTATTTTCATGAATGTATGCAATATTTTTTAGAACTACTTTTCACAATGACACTCTAAGATGGCTACTCTTTTTGTTATGTCATAAATGAGGAAATTAAAGTAGACTGACATATTTGAGGTTGTATAGCCAGTGAGCAGTAGAGCTGCAATTTTCCTTTGCATCGTGGCCATTCCAAAGGCCAAACCCCAAGCAGTTATGCCATAGAGTAGAAAGAACTTTTCCACCCCATGGACTAGGTGGGGGTCAGGCCAGGAGGGGCAGAAATGCAGACAGCAGACACCCCAGTTGGGATTGCACAAGAGCTGGTGAAAACAATTAATAGCAAGGCCTTGGAGCAAGTTTATAGTCCAGAGACTCACGTAGGTCCTGGGGATTGGAAGTAACTCAGGTTAGAGAGCCAGGAAGCACCTTCAAAGCAGGGTGTGGTCCTAAAGTGAAATCAAGCCCCAAACCAAAATGATAAGGGATTGTAGGACTGACAGACTTTTTAAGGTGGTGAGACATGATTTTGACCCCTTCTGACTTGCTGAGGGGTTTGTGGGGCATTGATTATTACCGGCAGGCTCTTACACTAGGCGCATGCATGCTCAGTCACTTCAGTTATGTCTGACTCTTTGCAAATCCCTCCAGGCTCCTCTGTCCATAGAATTCTCCAGGCAAGAATACTGAAATGGGTTGCCATTTCCTACTCCAAGGGGTCTTCCCGACCCAGGGATTGAACCTGAATCTCCTGTGTCTCCTGCATTGGCAGGCAAGTTTTTTACCACCGAGCCACCAGGTAAATCCTTATACTGGGGGAGTTGAATACCACTGGCTTATTTGCTCCTGAAAGGTGGACCTTTATCTCGAAGTTACCAACTCCTGCACTAGCACAGCTTCCTAAGGATGTGCTGAAAAAAACAAGGGAAGATATATTTGAGTGCTGAGGGTCATGGCCTGGATCACCAGGGGTGGCTGGCTGTCTCAGCCATACCCCCAGCATGCCATGTACGCCTGGCATCCTGTGTGGGTGCCATGACACAACAGAGTTTAGGGCTCCATTGCTGGAGCCCCATTCCTTGTTGGCCTTTTCTTCTAAACTTCAAACCATGCCTACCTTCATCTGCACAGACCCAGAGGGGAGCTCTTCAACTTTCTTGCCCTGGACCCTTGAGAGATGGTGTCCCTCTGAAGGGTAAAGGTGTCTCGCCCCAGCTGTGATTGCAGTAGGGAGGCCATATTCTTCTCCCACAGCTGGGTACGATTGGAGGAAGTACCCCAGATGACACTGTGATTTCTTCCTGGGGCAGGGGGCTGAGTTTCTGTCCACTGAGCATCACTTCTTTCCAGTGAGAAGAGCACTTCACCCCTATGATCTCATCGCTTCCTCTGATCTGGTGACTTTATCACGTGCAAATTATTGATAAGGGAGATGGGACCTGCACTACCCTAGGTTCTCAGAGTTAGAAAGTAGGGGAGCTGATAGTAACAGCTGGGCTTTCTGACTCCAAGTCCAGTGCTTTGGTCTGTGGCACTGTACTTCATCCCTCATACCAGGATTAGTACTCAAGAGGATCATGTCAGGCTCAAAAATCAGGCCCATGGGACTGCTGGGATGATGCCTGTAGGAGGTGGCACTCAGGATGTGGTGAGTGTGGTGCCACAGGTAGGGGACTGGTGAAAGCTGGGTGTGCAGCTGGAGTGAAGGAGGTCGGCCCATGGGAGAGGCAAGAGGACCCAGTGGCCTGGGGTGTGCCTTAGCCCACAGACCCCTGAGTCAGCTGTGCCCTGCCTGATGAGTGACCCTTCCTTGCTGAGAATGCTTCAGCCACATGTGTCTGCGGGAGGATAGCGCCCTCAAGCAGTCTTTCTCTGAAGGGTCACGCTGGTGACTCCAAGTGCCAAGGTAATTGTTTAGTGCTAGGTGGGATAGCTTTGTGTGACAGGAGTGCCCAGTCCATTCACTCCAGAAAGATTTATTTAGTACCATTTCCAGGTCACACCCTGGGTGCTGGGTGTTCAGGAGGCATGGTTCCTGCTCCTGGGGAGGTTGATGTCTTGGTTTTCAGGCAGATAATTCCATCCCCGTGTGATGAGTGCTTCACAGGGAAAATAAATCAAGTGCAGAGTTGGGGTCAGGTACATACAAGAGGGAGGTTCCAATTCCCTTGGACCACTGGCAGGGTAAAAAGGTCTGGGAAGTCTTCCTGACTCAGAGGAGAGCTGAATTTTAAAAGATGAGTAGGGTTTATCCATGTAGAAGAGAAAGGGGAGGGGTCTGCAAACAGGCCTGAACTTGGCTGTTCCAACCAAGGCTAACTGCCAGTGTGTAGGTACACTTAGTGTGTTGATGTTTGGAGGCTCATAGGGGAGAAGTGACTTGTTAAAGGCCACTGGGGCATAAGAGGCTGGTCCTAGCACTCAGACCGATTGTTAACTCTCTGCCCTTGACCTTTTATCTACTGGACCACCCCTTTGCAAGGCCTTGGCTCTGCGGCAGCTGTGGGCCCTTTGGCTATACATCTTCATTCAAACCATCTCCCCTAATACAGCACTAGGCAGTGAGCTGGTGCCTGTCCATGTTTGCATAATTGATCTACCTAGGATTCAGTTAGGGAGAAGGACATGACAACCCACTCCTGTATTCTTGCCTGGAGAATCCTGTGGACAGAGGAGCCTGGAGGGCTGCTATCCATAGGGTCGCACAGAGTCAGACACAACTGAAGCAACTTGGCGGCAGCAGCAGGATTCAGTTAAGGGCTATGGGTTGTTCCAAGTTATGTTTCTAATAGAGCTAGCATCAAATTCTTTTGCTCGTTCCGTAATTTTAATTGATACAACTTCCTGCTCTTAAAAACGAAGACATTCAACTCTGTGGAACCACATCATAAACATAGGAAGTCTTCTAGGTTATGTTGAAGCTTCTTCGAAGGGAAAAAATAGTTTTCATTCTTAACTAATTATTTTTTAAATGAATGGCAGGTGGAACACTACAAAATCCATAATTTTGGAAGCTGAAAAAAGAACTGAACATTTTTTACTTGCCAAAAGATTTTTTTTCTTTACTAGTGTTAGTGACAGCAGTTTTTTTTTTTTCTGAATTAGAATGAAGACATTTGTGAAATAATCAGTCGTAACTATGAATATTCCCATAGGAAGGCTGTTTCTAAGGAGACTTAAAAATACCCCTGAAGTCAGATGTGTGACAATTTCTATTTCCGTGACTTCTCCCCTCACTTCCGTAATGGATTTCAATTGGTTGAGTCCTTGTTCCATGTTATGACCATTTTGGCCTCATAATTTTGAAAAAAAGGTGTTTTCTTTCCCTCTTTCTCATAGACAGTAGCATAAAACATATTATGTGATTTTGGTACTTGGAGTCTTGTTTTGGAACCTGAGAACGTGTTCCCTGTCCATGCAGCAGGGTTGGGTCTTGGTAATAGTGATTTTGATAGGGGGAAAGGATCTTGGTCTTTGTCTTCTTTGAAGAAAGAATTTAACAAAGGGACCATGACTGCAAAGCAGGCACAGAGCTTATTAGAAGTACAGTACATGTGGGTGAGCATATGGGCAAATTTGCAGGGTGAGTTGGGCCCTATTGGGGTAGCTTAGGTTTTTAATATGGGATTAATCTTCTGGGATTTGGATGAGGGTGACTTCCCTTTTCCCTCTCCTACGTTCATGTCATCTGTAATTGCTTGTTTGGGTTTCCACCAGACGTCATAAGTGAAACCCATGAGAGGTCAAAAACCACAATGCTAATGATATTACAATGTGGTCATAGTTACTAGAGGATGGCTTGAGACTCCTTCTGCGCATGTACTGGACTTGGGAAAGTTCTCCAGCACAAAAGTGGAGGCTGTGATGGACTGCCTGGTTTTTCATCCAGTTAGGGCGTGTCATTCTTATTGGTCATTTATCTCGAAGATACCGAAGGGTCAGCATGCAGCTGGGACCTATCTCTCTCCTACCTCAGTAGTACTCCTCCACCCCCCAGAGGATCTGTGAAGGAAGTTCCATTTGGAATTCAGGCTGACTGTGCCGACTGCCAGCTCACTGTCAGCTTGCTGGCCACCCCCCAGCTCCAGTTCACTCCCCAGGTACCACTTGTCTTTTCTGACTTGATTGTAGTAATAACAGCAAGTTCTTCATGAACACCAGCTATGGACTCGGCTCCATGCAGATATGCTATGCTCTCAGTTAATCCTAATGAAAACCTTGTGAAGATCTTGCTGTTATTCCCAGTTTTCAGATGAGGAAACTGAGACCCAGGAGGTGAGGGGAAACTGGCCAGGGTGACTCAGAGAGGAAGCAGCAGAGCTCTGATTAAACACCAGAACTTGTGCCTGTGTGTCTGACTACGCTTGATTAAAACAAATCCTGGGAACCATTAAACAGTCATAGAGTGGTGACTGCCTTGCTGGTAATTACACAGATTTTGATGGAGCTACTTCTGGAATCCAGATTTTCCAAAATATAGGCTTATCCTCTTTCTTTGATCTCATATAGTTGCTTACTTTACAAATGATGCAAAGATGTTGGTCTCAAGAAAACACCCTAAACATCTAAAATCCTGTCTGATCTTTTTGTGTGTGTGTGTGGAGGATGAAAATTGGTAACTCATTCTGTGATAGGCTCTATGGATGCGGCATAGAAGGAAATGTAATAAATTATAGTGATGTCAGAATTGTAACATTTGAGGCCCTTAAGGGATATAGAAACAACAATAAATGATTATATGCTTCTCCCCGTACCACTCACTACTATAAAATGGTACTACTGCATGCAGAGAGTCATCCTTACTTGTCAGGAAAGTGCCACCTGAAATTATTAGTGAGTAAGGTTATAATTGTACGTTTGTGGTTTAAAAATGAGTAATACGCTTGTCATTTTCCATGCCTCCTCTGCCTTCATTAGTCATCTGCATTTCAGTAGTGAGCTTGGTTGTCAGTTTGGGCCTGACTTCACTCTGGGGCCAGGGAGTCAGGGGGCTTAGGTCCTCCTACTGGTCCGCAGCCCACAGGGCCCAAAGGACTGGGAGACCCAGGCTCTGCAGCCACCCTTAGGGCGTGTTCTGTAGCAACTCAGGTCAGGGTGCAAGTAGACCTCCTGGCTTTCCTCATAGCTCAGTTGGTAAAGAATCCACCTACAATTTCCCCGATTGGATTCCTGGGTCGGGAAGATCCCCTGGAGAAGGGATAGGCTACCTACTCCAGTGTTCTTGGGTTTTCCTGGTGGCTCAGCTGGTAAAGAATCCACCTGCAATGAGGGAGACCTGGGTTCGATCCCTGGGTTGGGAAGATCCCCTGGAGAAGGGAAAGGCTACCCACTCCAGTATTCTGGCTGGGAGAATTCCATGGACGTCCATGGGGTCCCAAAGAGTCAGACAAGACTGAGCAACTTTCACTTTCAGACCTCCTGGGGACCTGTAGCAATGTAGCTTGAAGACAAGAAATGCTTTTTCTTTATCTAGAACCTGTTGTTTTTGGTATTTCAGTTCATGATATTCAGTAAAGGCTATATAGCTCAGGGGGACCCAAGAGAATTTCAGAGGGGCAGACCTGTGGTGGTTATGAACATAGATTTTGCTTCCCAATCCAGATCCTCTTCTTACTGGCTGTGTAACCTCAGGCTAGTTAATTAACATCTCCGAACCTCAATTTCCTTATCTAATTGGAGGAATCCCCTGGTAGTCCAGTGGTTAGGACTCTGAACTTCCATTACAGGGGGCATGGGTTCAATCCTTGGTTGAACTAAGATCCTGCAAGACTCACAGCACAGCACCCCCCCCCCCAAAAAAAGACATTACAATGAGAAATGATGGTACCTGCCTCCAAGGACTGCTCAGCAGATTAAATGAGTTAGTGCCCAAGAGGTGGTCTTTATAATACAGAGTTCAGGAAGCTGAAGTGGGAGCCAGACTATTTTTGGGGGCATTTGGCAAGTGTCTTAACCTCTTTGTGCTTCACTTACCGCATCCATAAATCAGAAATGACAATGATCATACAGTAGTTGATAGGATTACTTGTGCTAACCTGTATCAGGGTAGTAAAAGAGTTCCTGCCACTTGGAAGGACTGCTTAAATGTCTGCAGTTATTACCATTGATCATTTCTATCAGTAGCTACAGGCACTGTGGCGTCCAAGAGAGCAGACCCCGTGTGCTTCAGAGTTCAGATGGACAAGGGAGCTCAGAGAGCTGGGGGCTCCGGAAGCATCACAGAGACTGGGGGTGTGACTGGGCCATGGGGGCTGCCAGAACTAGGTGCGGATCCCTGCTCAGCCACTGGTTAATTGAGTGACCTTGGGCAGTTTACATCATCTCTCTTTGCCTCAGTTTCTCCAATTGCAAAATGGGGATGCTAATAAGGAGGATTAAGTAAAGTCATACATGTAAAGTGCTGGGCATGTAGTTAGTAGTCAATAAATGAAGATGCTGTTTACTAATTACTCTTCATATTTGCAATGAATTCAAGGAGTGACTCCTCTTATTGTCAGACAGAATGTAAGCTGCCAGTGTGAGAGATGAGCAAGGACTTGGGTTCTTGAAATCCACATGGTGAAAAGCTTCCTGGGAGGGCTGCTCGTGGTGAGCAGACCAATTCAGATGTCTTAGCCGCTTCCTGTAGTGGGAGATGTGGTTTAAACTAGGGAGTGAAAGGCATTGGATGCCTAGGTATGGAATCTGGTTTTTATTTTACTGACAAGAGAGACTGTGAAGATCATTGAGAAAGGGGGCATCTGGGGAGGGGTTCAGGAATATTCTCTTATTTTGTCTAAATATCAAAAGTTCTAAAATTAGAGTGAGTCTGAGGCTCCTTTTCTGTCTGTCTCCTCCTTTGTGGATTCTCCCTGCTTCCCAGTATATACACTTCTGTAAATGGGCAACAGCTGCTTACCCCGGGCCAAGCAAGATGCCTGCTACCTCCTCCAGGACGCCTTCACTGATTTTCCCAGCAGCCATATATATTCCTTTCCTGCTGTAGCCTCCCACAGCACTTGTAGCCTCCAGAGATTCTTACCCCAGCTTATCTGGTGGAAATCATTGCCTTCCCCACCCCCCTACCAGCCTGGAGAGCCTCCAGGGGACCTAGACTGGACTGTGCTTTGTTTTTCTCTAGATTGCGTTAGTCCCTTCCTCCCAGCCCCAGGTTAATGGTTTGTACAAAGGAGATGATATGAAGAGCATGGGATGCATGAGGAAACAGGAAGGAGGATGCTTCATTGAGCAAATGAGTGGGCAGTAATTGAGGGAGGAGGGCAGGGAGCACTTGGTCCACATCCTGAGCAGCAGGGAGGCATCACCTCAGACATCTGTGGGATGTCATGTATGTGGGGGTGGGGGAGGGATGGAGTGGGGTTGGGAGAGGGATGGGATGGAGTCCCCATAAGCACAGCTTATGGATGTGCTTCTCCATCTGAAAAATGAGAGTAAGAGTACTTAATTCACAGTTGTATACTTTTCTGGATAGTTATGGGCTTCTTAGAAAAGGGACTAAGCACATACTTAAGTTTATCTGAGACTACATGGGGGATTGAAGCAGTCGTTTTCACACTTCACAGTAGCAGGACTCGTTATTCCAAATGACATTTTAAATGATGGCAGGTAGATAGTTGGATAGAAAGATAGATGTATAGATGATAGATAAGAATGACCTTTAGACAAGATACACTCCTCTGGACATTGGTCTCCTCTGGACTGTGAGGGATGGAGTTTAGTCCAGATTTCTTGACCACTGACATTTTGAACCAGATAATTCTTTGCTGTGTGGGACTGGCCTGTGCATTGTAGAACGTTCAGCAGCATCACTGGCCTCTACTCCCTGGATACCAGTAGTACCCCCACCCCCTCAGCCTGTTACAACAAACATAAATGTCTTTAGACGCTACCAAATGTCCCCCGGGGCCAAAACCATCATCAATTAACAACCATTGGGCTCTGTGGTCTCTGGTGCCCTTGTTCTTTTTTTTTTTTTTTCCAAACATTTTTAATGATTACTGCTACTAGGTCCTTCAGTTCAGTTCAGTCACTCAGTAGTGTCCGACTCTTTGTGACCCCATGAATCGTAGCACACCAGGCCTCCCTGTCTATCACCAACCCTGGAGTTCACTCAAACTCACGTCCATCGAGTCGGTGATTTCAGCCATCTCATTCTCTGTTGTCCCCTTTTCCTCCTGCCCCCCAATCCCTCCCAGCATCAGAGTCTTTTCCAATGAGTCAACTATTTGCATGAGGTGGCCAAAGTACTGGAGTTTCAGCTTTAGCATCATTCCTTCCAAAGAACACCCAGGACTGAGCTCCTTTAGAATGGACTGGTTGGATCTCCTTGCAGTCCAAGGGACTCTCAAGAGTCTTCTCCAACACCACCACAGTTCAAAAGCATCAATTCTTTGGCACTCAGCTTTCTTTATAGTCCAACTCTCACACCCATACATGACCACTGGAAAAACCACAGCCTTGACTACAGGGACCTTTGTTGGCAAAGTAATGTCTCTGCTTTTCAATATGCTATCTAGGTTGGTCATAACTTTTCTTCCAAGGAACAAACGTCTTTTAATTTCATGGCTGCAATCACCATCTGCAGTGATTTTGGAGCCCAAAATAATAAAGTCTGACACTGTTTCCACTGTTTCCCCATCTATTTCCCAAGAAGTGATGGGACCAGATGCCATGATCCTTAGTGCATCTTTTAAATTCTCTGTTAATGGTGCCTGTTACAATCGTTCTTCACTTCCCTTTAGTAGTCCTTATAGTTTGGTTATTCTTCGTCTAATATTGTGGCTGATATTTTTATTGTCCAGTTTGGTAGCATATCTCATAGCAAACTCATTGGCTTTGCTTTCTCATTAGCAGTACCCGGGGAAGTCCAGCCATCAGTAATCAGGTGGTTGCCATGGCAGAGGCAGGAACATGGTCACTCTGTACCATTCTCCCTCCTGCTGGATGTTCTTCAATTTGGCTTTTCCTGTCCTCACTAACATTCCCCCTGGTGTTCTTTTCTCTTCTTGGTTAACTAGACATAGTGTAAAGTGGAACTTTTTCCACTCCCCTTTTTTCTGTCTTTACCCTTTAGAAATAACACGATCCAACCTCCAGAACGACTTCTTTTTCTTTAGGTCGCTTTAGGCCACTTTCACTGTAAGGCCATTAAAATCAGCTTTTAGCTTTGCAATGGAAAGGGGCATTTGCCATTTTTATGTTAGTGTTCATATTCTTTTTAAGATTCAAGAGAATGCCAGAACAATATTCATGGGAAGAATTTAACTACCAGAATAGACAAATCTATAGTAGAATTATTATAGTCTGTCATATATTAATTACCCCAAACAAGTTGGTGTTTTTGGATAAATGAGAAGTATTTTTTTCTATATTTTCTTGACCCAGGAGGAAAAATACCAGTAGGAAAAGAAAAAGTATGTTATAAATGATCAAAATAAATTAAGGTTGTTAATCTTAATGCCACAATATGAGTATCCCACTATTTTGGAGCTTGTACATTTTTAATGAAAATTAGCAGTGATCACTTCGCATATATTCCTTGTCAAGATTTCAGAGTAGCCCACAACCAGAATCTTTCTGCTTTTGTTAGTTTGCTGTTGAAATTGAGAGTTTTGAATGAAGTACTACAGGATGAACATTATCTTCATTTTTTAAAACTTTTTATTTTGTACTGGGATATAGCCAATTAGCAATGTTGTTGTGATAGTTTCAGGTGAACAATTAAGGGACTCAGTCATGCATATACATGTATCCGTTCTCCCTCAAACCCCTCTCCCATCAAGGTTGCCACATAACATTGAGCAGAGTGCCATGTGCTATACAATAGACACTTGTTGGTTATCCATTTTAAATATAGCAGCGTGTACACAACAATCCCAAACTCTCTAACTATCCCTTCCCTCCCAACAACCGTAAGTTCGATTTCTAAGTCTGTGAGTCTCCTTATGTTTTGTAAGTACATTCATTTGTATCATTTCTTTCTAGTTTCCACATCTAAGGGATGTCATATGGTATTTCTCCTTCTCTGTCTGACTTCCTTCACTCAGTATGACACTCTCTAGGTACATCCATGTTGCTGCCAATGGCATTATTTCATTCTTTTTAATGGCTGAGTAATATTCCTTTGTATTTATGTACCACATCTTCTTTATCCATTCCTCTGTGGATGAGCATTTAGGTTGCTTCCGTGTCTTGGCTGTTGTAAACAGTGTTGCAGTGAACATGGGGTGCATGTATTGTGTCTTTTTAGATCGTGTTTTTTTCTGGATATATGCCTAGGAGTGGGATTGTAGGGTCATATGCCCCTCCATACTGTTCTCCATAGTGGCTGTACCAACTTACACGACCACTAACAACATTGGAGGTGGGAACACTTCTCTTTCGTCCTTTGCATAGAACCTGGCACCCAGTAGGTGTTCCATAAACATTTGTTGAATTGTATTAACAGAAGTGATCTTGAGGAATCTCTGCATTTCCTCATTGAGTTAGAGGACCCTTTGTGATTTTTAAAAATGGGACTGACCTGGTGTGCCCACTACATATCACACTATATTCAAGCTCTTTGAATTGTGTATTTGAAAAATATTTATCAGGCTCCTGCTATATGCCAGGCACATGCCAGGAGTTGGTTAACAAAACAGACATAGTCATACAGTTGACATTCTAGTTGGGAAGACAGACAAGCAACAATAACAAAATCACAAAGAAATAATAAATATGTATAAATAATAAATATATGTTTAATAATATATAATCAATGTATAACATATGGGCCTCCCTAGTGGCTCAGATGGTAAAGAATCTGCTGCAGTGTGAAGACTTGGATTTGATCCCTGGGTCAGGAATATCCCCTGGAGGAGGGTATGGCAACCCACTCCAGTATTCTTGCCTGGAAAATCCCATGGACTGAGCCTGGCACACTACAGTCCATGGAGTTGCAAAGAGTCAGACACGACTGAGTGACTAACACTTTCACTTTCATACCATATGCTATAATAAATATATAAATTAGATATAAATATATAGAAATAATGTATAATAATAAATAATAAAATGTCAGGAAATGCTATGAAGGAAACAAATATTTGAGCTGAGAACTCAGGAAAGTCATTCAACACCAGATAACAGTAACCTGTCAGAACAGCAGCTTAAACTTTTTTTTTTTTACGTGAAAGAAATATGGAGGTGAGCATTTCAGGGAAGATATAATGGTTCCATGTTATCATCAGAACACCAACACCTTCCAGCTTTCTGCTTCTCCAGCTCCTCTGGATTTAGAATGAATTTAGTAACCCTCCGGATTTAGTAACCCATTCTTAAGGTTACTTCTTGATTCAAGATGCGGGAAGGAGGCAGAGAAGGCCAAAGGGCCTGCCTCCCTGCTGAATCAGTCCTTTGGAAGAGCATACCTTGGAAGCCCTACCCAGCAACTCTCTCTCTCTCTTTTTTTTTTTTTTTTAATGTCAATTGAAAATGAGACCCATGTGCTGTCTCTTAGCTGGACATGTGATCACACTGAATAAAATGAGGGTTTTGTTAGTAAGAAGCAAGAGAGAATGCATTTTAGATAGTCAGCTGGCAAGATGTGCAGACTGGAAGCGTGAGAAGAAGGTTGCCACATGAAGAGTAGGAACATTCACTGAGATGGGAGAGGCTGGGAGGAACAGGTTTGGGAGAAAAGCAAGAGTTCCGTTTGAGCCACATTAAGTTTGAGATGGCATGAGGTTTGCCATGGAGTTGTCAGGTGGACACAGCACCAAGTTCCATGCTGCCATATGCAACTACTTTACTTCTTGTGGAAGTCCCCAGGAATTCATAGAAGAAGGACTTATGATTGAAAGGGGATGTACAGAGACTTAACTCCAAGACCTGTTATATAATATACACACTTTTAACTTAAGTTGTATTTTATGGAATTTGCTAAAAATGGCACCATTTTCTAAAGATTGTCCCTCCCTTCCTTCCTTCCAGAACTATCTAATGAACACTTTATGCTATAAGTAAAAGCACCACTCTAGGTACTGATGATATATGTTAAGAACAAAATGAAGATCCTTGTTCTCATATAGGGCATTCTAGTGAGACAGACAACAAATAACATAAAAATAAGTAGATTATCTAAGTCATGCTTTATTGGAGACTGAGAAAACATCATGGGCTATGTATGATGTTACAGATCCACTATTGTTATGGATTTTTATTGTGCTCAGTTTCTCCACTGCTGCCTCCTTGAACTTTTGCATCAGTTCTGTGAGGTAGACTTCATTTTCCCCTATGAACAGATGAGGAGACAGAGAAGGAGAGTTTGGGCAAGCAAGTTCAAACATTTGCTTACGTGTCACCTCGTCTAGACATGCTTCCTGTTTAAGTGTCTGTATGGAGGAGGAAATGGCAACACACTCTAGTATTCTTGCTTGGGAAATCCCATGGACAGCAGAGCCTGGTGGGCTACAGTACATGGGGGTTGCAAAGAGTCATACACTACTGAGCCACTGAACACAACACACTTTTCTGGGAGATGGTGTGATCTTCATGGGCAGGGGCCAATTGGTTTGAGTTAGTAGCCGCACCCCCTGACCCATGACCTAGCGTTTAATCAGCATCCAGTAAATGTCCGAGTTGTTGAACAGAACTGACTGGAGCTCATATACCTAGCATTTAATTATCAGAGCCAGGATTTGAATCCATCCAGCCCTGTTGGACTCCAAGCCCATGTTCTTTTGTACTATGAACAATTGCCTCTGATACATCTGTTTTCTACATCTAGATTTTATTTTGTTTATTCCTCTACACTGCCTTGGAGTGTTAATAAAATATCGCTGTACATCAACATCTTAGATAATTGTGTTTTCTAAAACAGACCAAGTTCTCTTTCTTGCTTCATGGAGTTGGTTTGCTGCTGCTGTTGCTGCTGCTGCTTCTGCTAAGTCGCTTCAGTCGTGTCTGACTCTTAGCGACCCCATGGACTGCAGCCTACCAAGCTCCTCCATCCGTGGGACTCTCCAGGCAAGACTACTGGAGTGGGTTGCCATTGCCTTCTCTGTTGGTTTACCTCAAGGTAAAACAATTCAGACTCTCCAAGGCAAATCATTCTACACAGAGGGCATTCTTTCTGTGGCGGTGAATTTCTTCTCCTTCCTTCAGCAAGTCAGCCTCCAGTCATCTGGGCCCTGAGGCCTTGGATGCAGCTCTGAGCTCTCTGCTGTTCTCTGACGAGTTCATGATTAAGTCACTTGGTGACTTGCTATACAAGGCTGTAAGACGTTAATTATTTAAATTAAGTGGGTGTTAAGAGAATCCAAAGTCAGTTTTGCTTTGCCCAGAGACATCAGAGAATCCAGAATATTAGAGCCAGAGGGGCCCTTAGGCAGCCCTGGTTCAGTCCCCCTCATTTCCCAGGAAGGGGAAATGGAGATTCAGAGGAGCAAAGGCTCTTGGCCAAAGCGAGTGATTAGTGGCCCTGCCATCTGACTCCTGCTCCAGTGCTCTTTCTATTCTCTCCTCCTGCTACTTAGGCAGCAGCTCAAAAGCATTTCTCACCAAGAACAAGGAATTGTGAATGGACTCAAGAGTGAAGAGGTGATTTGTTCAAATTTAACCATATATTTCAAATAATAAACCCAATATAGTCAACCTCTAACTTGGTTTGAAGTAGCAACACCTGCTGCTGTTGAGTCGTTGTACGTTTTAGTCATATTTTTCTACTTCCATGTTCCTGCTACCATTACAGAATGCACAGAGAGGCAAATATACTTTTCTTTTTTGATTCCTGAAGAAACATGGATGATTCTAATAAGATAGCAGTGTGATGCAAGCAAGAAAATGTAAGATTGGCATCTGGTGGCCTGACTTTGAATCATGGCTTCACAACCTACTAACTTTATGAGCCTTTGGTAAGAACTCTCTCGGAGCTGATCGTGAATCTGGCAGTTGTAGGTTCATACCTTCAAAGGATGTGAGAAGGGCTACTCGGGAGGGAGGTGATGGCATGGTCTGGAGCTCTAGAATGTGACTGGATGCCACCGGGTCTCTGTGGCTGAATGTAGACAATGATTATGATAATTTGGAGCAGTGTTTTAAGACACAGCCCTCAGATAAACTTGCCTCTAGTTGGCATTAAATGTGAACATTTCCTTTTGCTTTCATGATGTTTTACTGCTATTCAAGAAGACACTTTAATTTTTTTAATTTTTTTTTCCTGGAAGAAGATCTGGACTAAATGAAATCTATACACAGGCACACACACTACCACTACCTGATTAAGTAATTAATTCATGACATGCATATTGTGCTTACTATGTGCAAGGTACTAATGTCAGCCCTAGGGGTGCATTTTAATAGAATGACAATGAAAGATAGATGAAGATTGGAAAGTGGAAAATAAGCAGAATGAATGAAAAGAACGATTGTGGTGACGATGGTTGCCATATATCTGGTGCTCATCAGTTCAGTTCAGTCGCTCAGTCGTGTCTGACTCTTTGCGACTCCATGAATCGCAGCATGCCAGGCCTCCCTGTCCATCACCAACTCCCGCAGCTCACTCAGGTTCACGTCCATCGAGTCAGTGATGCCATCCAACCATCTCATCCTCTGTCATCCCCTTCTCCTCCTGCCTTTAATCTTTCCCAACATCAGGGTCTTTTCCAATGAGTCAGCTGTTTGCATGAGGTGGCCAAAGTACTGGAGTTTCAGCTTTAGCATCATTCCTTCCAAAGAAATCCCAGGGCTGATCTTCAGAATGGACTGGTTGGATCTCCTTGCAGTCCAAGGGACTCTCAAGAGTCTTCTCCAACACCACAGTTCGAAAGCATCAATTCTTTGGCATCCAGCTTTCTTCACAGTCCAACTCTCACATCCATACATGACTCATGGTGGACCAGCTATTGGCAAGAAATATTGCATTGGCCAAAAAAGTTCGTTTGGGTTTTTCCATATGATGTTTCAGAAAAATCGTAGGGAACCTTTTGGCCAACCTGATATAAATGCCTTGTCCCAACAGATGCTCACAGCTGGTCTACAGAGTAGGTAGTATTATCATCTACCTCTTACAGTGAAGAAACTGAGGCCCAGGAAGTTTGAATTTACTAGCAAGTAGTGGAACTTGAACTCGGTTGTGCCTGGCTCCAGGGCCCAAGTTCTTGGTGGTCTTTTGTGGGGATTAAAATGGCAGAATAGTGACTACTAATGGCTAAAAACTCGTTGGGGTGACAAGAATATTTTAAAATTAGACTGTGGTGAGAGTTGCCCAATTCTGTGAATTAATTAAAAGTAATAATAATTGAATTGCACACTTTAAATGGGTGATTTGTGTGATGTGTATGTTACGTCTCAAAGCAGTTATTTAAAAAAGGCAGGGTAACTTAGCGACTAATGTTAATTGATTGTTATCTACATGTTGGCCATTGTTTAATATTATCTATTCTCTGTGCTCACTCTTGGCAGTCCTGAGCCTTTTATTTTAAATGTACTCTTCATTTGGGGTGTTCTGTTTTGTTTCTCTTACGTAAACTTTCCTCATTTATGACACGTAGCAGTGTGTGTTTTTTTTCTAGAAATAGATAGTATTCATAAACTGAAACAGTTTCATTGGGGAAATTTTCTGTGGTACTGTGACAGAACGGTCTTGGCAGAAATACTAGAATCCTATAAAATAGAGTTAATATTGATATACTTTAATCAAAAATTTCTGTTTAGAAGCAATAAAACCACTCATTGTTAGGCAGCCTTGGTTCTATCCTTAGCCTTTCTGCTAAAAACATTTTCATCTTTGGAGGATGACTCCATAACTATACAAGATTTTTTCTCTGCTACTAAAAGAGAACTCTTTTTTTAAAAGTAAATTTTATTAATGAATAATTGATGTACATTGAAAGGGTCCAATGTAATGAGTTTATATATATTGTAGAATGATTACCAAGGTTAAGATAATCAATGTATTTATCACCCTACCGAGGTAACTCCTGCATGTGTGTTTGTGTATGTTGAGAACTCTTAAGACCTACTCTCAGCAACTTAAGTATACAATATCCATATTATAATCATAGCCACCATGTTCTGCATTAGATCCTCAGAGCTTACTCTTCTTATACCTGGAAATGTGTAGTCTTCACGTTCTTCACCTCCTTTCCTGCTTCTCCCAGCTCCTGGCAATCAGCATTCTCTTCTCCATTTCTCTGAATTGGCCTTTTTTTTTTTTAAAAAAAAGGGGGGGGGGCGCTCTCTTGGGCCGTAATAGCACTGAGCATCCACCAGCCTTGCCTCCCTGGGGTGGTGCACAATTATTCCCAGGCCTGTCTGATGTCTGACACCATGATCATGGATGGGGCTCATCCCATGGTGTCAGTCACTAGAGCCAGCCCTTGCCAGCCTAGCTGCGGTTGTCCGCCCTGGTGGGAGGCACCTGGTCCCCTGGCTCCCTGGACTGCATTGTACTCATTCCTGCTCTGCACCTGTGCCCAGGCTCTTCCTACTAGCTGGGACGTGCTCACTCTCTCTCTTCTCTCCAGCTCTGCCTTTTGAGATCATCCTTGTCTGTAACCAGCCAGCCTTCATCTGAAACCCACCAAAGCTACTCTTGATGTCTTAGGCAGACAAGGATTTTCATGTTGTCAGTCAGGCACTGACAAAATCGCTGGGATGCATGGTCCTGAGGTCTCTAGGCTGGGTCTCCAAGAGTAACACCCAGAACATCATCATAGAACTAGTTCACCCCAGAGAGGTAGGGATGCGAGAGGCTGAAGACCTGGGCTTCAGGACATGTACATGGCTAATGGGTGGCCCAGGGCAAGGAGGCCCTCACACAGCCACTGCATCTGTCCACCCAGCCAGCAAATGAGGGCTGCTGGACCATTGCTGTGGCATGATCCACATCTCCATGACTTTGCTCACCAGGAGTATAAATAAACCACAAAACAGAAACCAAAACCCAGCCATAAATGTAGGAAAATGGCATTTGCCTCTAAGTCTTTGAAATTCTCCAAGCGAGGCTTCAGTGGTACATGAACCAAGAACTTCCAGATGTTCAAGCTGGATTTAGAAAAGGCAGAGGAACCAGAGATCAAATTGCCAACATCCGTTGGATTATAGAAAAACCAAGAGAGCTCCAGAAGAACATCTACTTCTGCTTTATTGACTATGCCAAAGCCTTTGACTGTGGATCACAAGCTGTGGAAAATTCTTCAAGAGATGGAAATACCAGACCACCTGACCTGCCTCCTGAGAAATCTGTATGTAAGTCAAGAAGCAACAGTTAGAACCAGACATGGAAAAAGGGACTGGTTCCAAATTGGGAAAGGAGTACGTCAAAGCTGTATATTGTCACCCTGCTTGTTTAACTTATATGCAGAGTACATCATGCGAAATGCTGGGCTAGATGAACCACAAGCTGGAATCAAGATTGCTGGGAAAAAAATATCAATAACGTCAGATATGCAGATGACACCAGCCTTATGGCAGAAAGCAAAGAGTAACTGAAGAACCTCTTGATGAAAGTGAAAGAGAGTGAAAATACTGGCTTAAAACATTCAAAAAATGAAGATCATGGCATCTGGTCTTATCACTTTGTGGCAAATCAATGGGGAAACAATGGAAACAGTGACAGAAATTATTTTATTGGGCTCCAAAATCACTGCAGATGGTGATTGCAGCCATGAAATTAAAAGACACTTGCTCCTTGGAAGAAAAGTTATGAACAACCTAGGCAGCATATTGAAAAGCAGAGACATTACTTTGCTGAGAATCGTCCATCTAGTCAAAGCTATGTTTTTTCCAGTAGTCATGTATGGATGTAAGAGTTGGGCCATAAAGAAAGCAGAGCACCAAAGAATTGATGCTTTTGAACTGTGGTGTTGGAGAAGACTCTTGAGAGTCCCTTGGACTGGATGGAGATCCAACCGGTCTATCCTAAAGGGAATCAGTCCTGAATAGTCATTGGAAGGACTGATGCTGAAGCTGAAGCTCCAATACTTTGGCCACCTGATGTGAAGTACTGCCTCATTGGAAAAGACCCTGATGCTGGGAAAGATTGAAGGTAGGAGGAGAAGGAGACAACAGAGGATGAGATGGTTGGATGGCATCACTAACTTGATGGACATGAGTTTGAGTAAATTCCGGGAGTTGGTGATGGACAGGGAAGTCTGGTGTGCTGCAGTCCATAGCGTTGCAAAGATTTAGACATGACTGAGTGACTGAACTGTGCTGAATTTTTTAAATACATGAGTATATAAAAATAAATACATAAATTAATGTATATTTGTATGTGTGTGTGTGTACTAAGTCACTTCAGTCATGTCTGACTCTTTGTGACCCCATGGACTGTAGCCCACCAGGCTCCTCTGTCTGTGAGATTCTCCAGGCAAGAATACTGGAGTGTGTTGCCATGCCCTTCTCTAGGTAATCTTCCTGACCCCAGGATCAAAACCCAGGACCTCTAGGCTCCTTGCAGCTTGGGAGAGAGCTTTTTAAGTTGATTTGCCAGGGTGGCTGCACAAAGAGCTGCCATTATAGCTCTCTAACTGTGCACCAATATTCCATAATGGGAAATAAAATTATTAAGAATAATTATCAGATGTATAGGACTTTGGAGTTTTCATGGCCTTTTCACTTTCATAATGCCATTTACTTTCCACAATTGTCTAGATGGTTACAACAGGGATTGTTGTTTCATTTTAAAGATGAGAAAACTGAGGCCCAGAGTGGCCAGCTTGGAGGTGGCAGAGCTAAGACCAGAAGCTACATTTCCTTGCCTATTGCCATTTCACCACAGCATTTTCATTAATTGTGATAACATTATGTATTCAGTAAAATGATGGCCCTTTCTCTTCTTCCTTTCTCCTCCTTCTCCCCTCCTTCCTCTCCTCTCTCTTGTCCACTGCCCCGCCAACTCCCCTCCCTCATCTCCTCTTCTTTGACTCAGTATCCTTATAGAAGTTGATAGTTTATAATTTGAGATAATGAATATCTGTTCATGAATGAACTCTTCATGGTTCCCATGTACTGAAACCCCCAGAAGAGGCACAAAATCATCCCTATTGCATCTCCTTTCCTATTTCTCTCCCTCCATCCTTTTCTCCCTCCATCTTTCTCTGATTCTTTAGTTCATTCTATAAATATTTATTTTAAACTCCCTTTTCCAAGAGTCACTGGAGATTCAACCTTAGCCCTAGCAGATGGCCTGAGAGGCCAGCTTTCATAACCTGATCCTTCTTCTTTTAGCAGTGAAGGATAAATATTTCACGATCAGCATATTTTATCAATGACCTAAGGCTTTCTGATGACTTTCCATCTGCGGGGCCTAGTTTATTTTGTTGCCTTGGCTTTTAAAGAGGTTTCTGGTATGTAACATATTCCTGACAGATAACCAGTTGCTTTTGTTTGAAGGAAAGTCATCTCAGAGAAGCAAGTTATGATTTGCTTTTCTCCTGTAACCCTAATTTTGCATGTTATAAAATAACATCTAGTAGCATTATTATAAGGAACCAGGTGCCCCTTATGACAGTGGCTGGCATGGGCCCCTGTTTTTCATCCTTTGTTATACTTGTCAATTCCCTTGTCCACACCTGTCCCCTCACTCTCCTGCCTATGCCTTAAGGGTAGGACTGTGGCTTAATCACTTTTATATCCCCAGGGTCTGATTCTTATTAAAAGTAGAATCATAATGAAAATGTAACATAGCCTCTACACACAGGATAATTTACCAGCTTCTGAAGCCTTCTGGAAATATCCTGAGGCCTGAGTCCCTCCTTTCTTCAGCGGGGGTGATAGTGATATGACAGAGTTACTGCTCAGGGATGCTAGTCGCTCTGCCCTAAGCTTCTTCACAGTCTCGTTGATCTCCTCCCTGTCGTTCAGGGCAGTGCTGGCATCAGCAAATCCAGGTTCCTTCCCACGTGGCAGCAAAGAGTTTACAATCTTTTTTATTAAGAATGTCAAAGTCCCCTTTTAATTGTATGTAGCAGCTTTCACATATTTTCCTTAGTAAATTTGGAGTGCTAACTTCATCTTAGTAGTTAGTCCTCTTTGCTCATATTAATATATTCTTTGAGCCTGAGCCCAGTCAGTTTAGTTGCTCAGTCCTGTCCAACTCTTTGTGACCCCGTGGACTGCAGCACACCAGTCTTCCCTGGCCATCACCAACTCCTGGAATTTACTCAAACTCATGTTCACTGAGCCAGTGGTGCCATCCAACCATCTCATCCTCTGTCGTCCCTTTCTCCTCCTGCCTTCAATCTCTCCTGGCATCAGGGTCTTTTCCAATGAGTCAGTTCTTTGCACCAGGTGTCCAAAATATTGGAGTTTCAGCTTCAGCATCAGTCCTTCATTTATTTATCAGAGCCCAATAAAATCATTCGTTTAAATGTTTAAGTCAGCTCCTAGAAACACTGGGGGTTTTCCTAGTGGCTCACATGCTATTAAACTAATGCTCAAAATTCTCCAAGCCAGGCTTCAACAGTACGTGAACCATGAACTTCCAGATTTTTAAGCTGGATTTAGAAAAGGCAGAGGAACCAGAGATCAAATTGCCAGCATCCGTTGGATCACTGAAAAAGCAAGAGTTCCAGAAAAACATATACTTCTGCTTTATTGACTATGCCAAAGCCTTTGACTGTGTGGATCACAACAAACTGCGGAAAATTCTTTAAAAGATGGAAATATCAGACCACCTGACCTGCTTCTTGAGAAATCTGTATGCAGGTCAGGAAACAACAGTTAGAACTGGACATGGAACAACAGATTGGATCCAAATCGGGAAAGGAGTACGTTAAGGCTGTGTATTGGCACTCTGCTTATTTAACTTCTATGCAGAGTACATCATGAGAAACGCTGGGCTGGATGAAGCATAAGCTGGAATCAAGATTGCCAGGAGAAATATCAATAACCTTAGATATGCAGATGACATAACCTTTACGACAGAAAGCGAAGAAGAGCTGAAGAGCCTCTTAATGAAAGTGAAAGAGGAGAGTGAAAAAGTTGGCTTAAAACTCAACATTCAGAAAACGAAGATCATGGCATCTGGTCCTATCACTTCATGGGGAAACAATGGAAACAGTGACAGACTTTGTTTTTTATTTGGGGGGGGGTCCAAAAATCACCGCAGATGGTGACCACAGCCATGAAATTAAAAGATGCTTACTACTTGGAAGAAAAGTTATGATGAACCTAGACAGCATATTTAAAAACAGAGACATTACTTTGTCAACAAAGGTCTGTCTAGTCAAAGCCATGGTGTTTCCAGTAGTCATGTATGGATGTGAGATTTGGACCATAAAGAAAACTGAGTGCCAAAGAATTGATGCTTTGAATTGTGGTGTTGGAGAAGTCTTTTGAGAGTCTCTTGGACTTCAAGATCAATCCAGTCAATTGTAAAGGAAATCAGTCCTGAATATTCATTGGAAGAACTGATGCTGAAGCTCCAATACTTTGGCTACCTGATGTGAAGAACTGCCTCGCTGGCAAGGACCCTGATGTTGGGAAAGATTAAAGGCAGGAAGATAAGGGCATGACAGAGGATGAGCGGGCTGGATGGCATCACCGTCTTGATGGACATGAGTTTGTGCAAGCTTGGGGAGTTGGTGTTGGATAAGAAAGCCTGGCGTGCTGCAGTCCATGGGGTCGCAAAGAGTTGGACACAACTGAGCCACTGAAGTGAACTGAACTGAATTGTCTCCATTGCAACTACTCAACTCGAGTTTAGTACAAAAAAGGCCATAGACTATATAGAAACACCATTTTATAGTTACCGTTGTAGTTACAAAACAGGCAGCCAGCTGGATTTGGTTTTTGAGCTATAGTTGCCTGACCTCTGACATTAACAAACCTGACCCTATAGCAAGGAGTGTGCATTGGTGTGCTTATGAGTGCTTTGGGAAATGTATTCTTCTGTCAGGCAGGCAGGAAAGAGCTAAACCCAAGTTAGGATAGAAAAACTGACTCATTGGAAAAGACCCTGATGCTGGGAAAGATTGAAGGCAGGAGGAGAAGGGGATGACAGAGGATGAGATGGTTGGATGGCATCACTGACTCAATGGACACAAGTTTGAGTAGGCTCTGGGAGTTAGTGATGGACGGGGAAGCCTGGCGTGCTGTAGTACATGGAGTTGCAAAGAGTCAGACATGATCAAGCAATTGAAGTGAACTAAAGTTAGGGGTAAAGAAATCCGGTGTTGCCCAGTGACCCTGATTACCCTTGGGTTTGCCAAAGGCCACATTTCTCAGAGGGTATTCCTTACTGTCTGATGGCTATTAAGTTTCACTTTTCTTTTTGGAAACCCAGCTTCAGAGGTATTTTGAGAAATGAAGTTTCATCAGCTAACGTGTATCTCAGTAGTAAGGACAAGAAGTCCTAAGTTCAGCCTCACCCTAGACACTTCAAACTCCTCTGAACTTTAACCAACCTCCCTGCTCCCATATTGTTATCCCTGTTTAGTCAAAATATGTCTGAAAGATGATGACCATGGTGGTTGATATTTATTGAGGACCTTGTACATGTCAGGCAATTTACTTGACATTAGTACGTTTTCATCATTGAGTCCTCACAACGACTTGATGAGGCAGATACTTTCATTTCCCCCATTTTGCTGATGAGAAAATTGAGGCTCGGAAAGGTTCAATGATTTGGTCAAGGTCAAGTAGCAAGCAAGTGGCAGAAGCAGATTGCAAACTCAGGCCATGTGATGATAAACTCTGTTCTTTCTTCTGTCTCCTTCCCACATTCTCAAGGGCACAGGGAGCCTACCATTCTTTCCTTTTTTATTCTGGCCATGCCACCTGGCATGTAGGATGTTAGTTCCCCGATGAGGGATTAAACCTGCACCCCCTGCATTGGATGTGTGTACTCTTATCCCCTGGACCTCCAGGGAATTCCCCAGTCTGCTTTTCAGAGTACAGGCAGACCTCAGGTTCAGTTCCAGACCTCTGCAAGAAATCAAATACTGCAGTAAAACAAGTCACGTGAGTTTCTGGGTTCCCTGTTATATATAAAGGTTATGTTTACACTATACTATAGTCTATTAAATAGCAACCCACTCCAGATTCTTGCCTGGAGAATCCCGTGGACAGAGGAGCATGGCGGGCTATAGTCATAGTGTCACAAAGAGTCGGACACGACTGAAGCAACTTAGCACAAGCACATAGTCTATGGACATACCTTAATTAAAAATACTTAATTGCTAAAAAAAAAAATGCTAACCATCCTCTGAGCCTTCAATGAATCCTTTTTTTGTTATGGTAACATCAAAGATTGCTGACTTCAGGTCACCAAAACAAATATAATAATAATGAAAAAGCTTGAACTATTGCATTACCAAAAGTGACATAGAGACACAGAGTGAGGAAATGGTGTTGAAAAAATGATGCTGATAAACTTGATTGAGGTAGCGTTCTGGGATTTCCAGAACCCTTCAGTTTGTGAAATAGTGCACTATCAGGGAAGCACAATAAAGCAAAGTGCAGTAATGAAGTCTGCCTTTAGCCACAATCTCCCTCTGCCTCTGAATCAGAGAATGTTCTCTAATTCGTTCATCTTCCATGTTGCTCTTGCCTGTCTTTCAGCCTCATTCTCGGGTCTGCACTTGGGCTGCTGCAGTGGCTCCTGACTGGCCTCTTTTGAAAACAGCTCTATTGAGATGTAATTCACATGCCAGACAAGTTACTTACAGTCAATATTAGAACATGTTTGTCACCTCACACTTCAGTTCAGTTCAGTCGCTCGGTGTCCGACTCTTTGCGACCCCATGAATCGCAGCACGCCAGGCCTCCCTGTCCATCACCAACTCCCGCAGTTCACTCAGACTCATGTCCATCGAGTCCGTGATGCCATCCAGCCATCTCATCCTCTGTCGTCCCCTTCTCCTCCTGCCCCCAATCCCTCCCAGCATCAGAGGTTTTTCCAAAGAGTCAACTCTTCGCATGAGGTGGCCAAAGTACTGGAGCTTCAGCTTTAGCATCATTCCTTCCAAAGAACACCCAGGACTGATCTCCTTTAGAATGGACTAGTTAGATCTCCTTGCAGTCCAAGGGACTCTCAAGAGTCTTCTCCAACACCACAGTTCAAAAGCATTAATTCTTCGGTGCTCAGCTTTCTTCACAGTCCAACTCTCACATCCATACATGACCACTGGAAAAACCATAACCTTGACTAGATGGACAAGGAAGCCCCCAACCCTTTAGCTGTCACTGCCGCTATCCTCCTGTCTACTCCCCCCACCACCTTCAGCTCTAAGCATCCATTGATCTCCTTTCTGCCTATAGATTTTCTTATTCTGGACTTTCATATAAATGGAATCATGTATTAACAGTATGTGGACTTTGGTGATTGAGTCCTTTCACTTAGCCCTAATGTTTTCAAGGTACATCCAAGTTGTTGCATATATCAGATCTCCATTCCTTTTTTAATGGACAGGTTATATTCCATTGCATGGAGAGACCATGTTTGTTTATCCCTTCATCAGTTGATTAGATGGACATTTGGGTTGTTTCCATCTTTGGGATGTTATGAACTATTTGGCCTCTTGAATGGCCTATTCTTCACAGCACTCTGTTTAATTTTCCTAAAGAGCAGCTCTCAGTCATGTCACCCCTCTGATGGAAAGTCATCATGGATTTCACACTGCCTCTAAGACATCGTTTGGGTTTTCCTATGGGAAAGTGCCTGGTGTGGAGTGGGCACTTACGCTGGGAAGGAATGGTGGGGAACTGTGCTTTACGGAGCACGGAGCCCTCCCACATGGATGGAGCCTTCTGCCAGCTCTCCCTTTCCACCAGCCAAAGCTCTCATGTCTCTTCTGCTCATTTGGTCCTCAGCATGTGCTGCTGCACCGTTGGGAGGGAGATGCTTCTGTATGTTTCTCATTTCCTTTGCTGGACCGGGAACCCCTTGAGGTCAGGGAGCAAGGCTGACACATAATTAGGGTCATGAGTGGAATCATCAGAGCTGTCATTTTGTTCGATGCATTGTATGTGCCAGGCCCTTTACTGGGTCCTTTCTTTTGTTAACTAACCAGGCAAATTATCAGGGAGGTGCTATTATTCCAATTTCATAGATGAGGAAACAGACTGTGAGAGTTTCAGGAACTTGAATTTGGTGAGTCAGTAAGTAAATGATAGAGCTCAGGTCCACTGGACTCTAGAGTTTGAAATGCCCTGCTGACAAGGGCTTCTTTTTCTCTTCCTGCTGCTTCTCCTCCTCCTTTATCGTCATAAATCATCACTCCCACTTTGTAGATGAGGACATTAAGGCTCAGACAGATAAGTGACTTCTTCTGTGTCAAGTCTTAGGAAATAATGAAGCAGGAACTTTAAAGTTAGAACTTTTGTCTAAGCCCATTTGTATTTTCCCCCACTGTACCATTGCATTTTTAGTGTATGTTGGGGACTCAGCAAGCTATTTGATGGTGATAATTATCATGTTGTAAAACAGTTGGGAGGGGAAGTTGGACTTACATAAACAACTAGAGGAGCTGAAATATACTATATTGTGGTGAGTATAATAAATGCCATAGAAATTTGAGAAGAGAAAAATTACAACAGCATCCTAGATGAGGGATACTGATATTAGACCTTGAAGGAGGGGTGAGTTTAGTGAGGCAGAGAGAAGAGAAGAGGAGAGGGCAAGAGATGAAAATCTTCCTATGGGGCCATTCTCCACACTGACCCAAATTCTCCAACAGTCTGGGCACTGGTCTTACCACCACTGGGACAGCTGTGAGAAAGGAATAGCTTCATAATATGGAAATGGGCATGTGGCTTTGTCTTATGCTTATATGTCTCAAGGGCTTCTCTGGTGGGTCAGACAGTAAAGAGTATGCCTGCAATGCAGGAGACCTGGGTGCCATCCCTGGGTCGGGAAGATCCTCTGGAGAAGAGCATGGCAACCCACTCCAGTATTCCTGCCTGGAGAATCTCATGGGCAGAGGAGCCTGGTGGGCTCCAGTCCATGGGATTGCAAAGAGTTGGATACAATTGAGCAACTAACAGTATTTGTCTCAAATGGACAGGAAAGGACATTATACATTTGGATGATGTCTGTCAAAATTACTTGAAGATCTGTGTTTAAAATAAATTTGATGTGTTGATCATACAATTCCATTTTCAAGGAGTGATTTGTGGGAGGGGTCACAGAAGCACCTGTCTGTACGTCAAAGCGTGACACACGCAGATGACGTTTAGCATGCTTGTGACTTACAAGTCAGCCCTCCTTCTAGGGCATCACCCTAAGGCAAGGTTCTCCAGTTTCCTTGGTTTAGTTCCATCTTGTGAAACATGGAAACCGACAGCATAGGCCTGAACTATTTTTTAAATGGATACCCTGTTTTATTTATTTATTTGATAGCCATACCACAAGGACTCTGTTCCCTGACCAGGGATCGAACTCGAGCCCCCTGCAGTAGAAGCATGGAGCCCTAACTACTGGACTGCCAGGGAATCCCCCAAGCCTGAACTATTGAATCAATCCAAGTTTTGAATAGTCCAGTGTGATAAGAAAGCATCATGCTATGGAATGCCTTGGCTGCATTCTTCCAGATGGTCCCCCAGGAGACAGCAAGGGAGGCAGACAGACAAACTGTTTTAGATGCCTGAGTCTCTAACAGGGGCAGCCTGGACTGGGGTGTGAGTCTACAGTTACTTTGGACTCTGTCTTGCATTTTTCTCAAAAGCTTTTCTCTGACCTCAGAACAATTCAGTTGTAAACTTGAGTTGTAAGCCTGAAGAATCAATCCCTTTCTTATTCTTCACTTCTGTTTCCATAGCACTTTTGCTTCATCATCTTCTGAAACTGTTCTGTGCTTACAGTGTCGCCGAGTTGTTTCTGTCTGGTGGTCTACTTAGATATTAAACAAATTTTTAAAATTTGCATCTACTTTCATTTACTGCAGTTTTAAAGGGAATAGATGGAGGCCATACTGTATTTCTTTTTCATTGCAGAGGTATTTTATCTTTATTCTGAAGATTTTATCCTTCCTCAAATTCTGTTTTTTTAACTCCCCAAGTAGAATAGCTTACCCAATCCATTGAATATTCTTTTTTTTCAAAATTGAAAACCTGTTTCTCACTTAAAAATATGTTATCATGTCTGATTAAAACCCACAAACAACAGAACATGTTCCAAACAAATGCTGTCGTTGGAATAGCAGTAAAATAAATTGAACTAGTTTTTAGGTATTTGCAGCACAGTATTCAATAGCTTTTGGCTTCAAGGATGATTAAAAAGTACATGTATTGATTTCTAACCAAACCACAATATTAATAATCTTTGGAGGCATAGTGGACTATTGGCTTCTTGTCAGAATGGCTTTGAGGAGAAGATGGCCTTGGGTTCTAATGCCAGCTTCTCAGCAGAGATCAGAATTGGGTGTCTGAGTTCAGTGCATTTATGGTTTGGCAGCAGAGTTTCCCCAATCTTGAGGGACTGCTCAGTTTGAGGGGGCATGAGTCATGTTCTGGAGACAGGACAGACACAGAGCATCTCAGTCTTACAGAAGATTTTTCCTCTTGCTTCATCTTTTTGTTTGTGTCTTCCTGAGATGCTTCACCATGGCAACTACCTTTCTTGTCTTGTGGTATTGTGGGGAAAGAGCACAGGATAGGTGGCAGTGCATCCATTTCTTCCACTTGGACCAAGGAAGATGGCACACATATGAAGTTAGCCATGTCTCTGTCCTGCCCCAAGACTTGGCTTCTGAGCTTCTACTTTTCAAGGAAGTGGGAATTATTATGAAGATTCTCACCTTTCTTGGCTAGTGGAGAAATCTTATTGTTTGCAGATGTTGATACTTTTCTTTCTTTCTTTTTTCTTTTTGTTTTTTGATGTGGACCATTTAAAAAATCTTTATTTAATGTGTTACAGTATTGCTTTTGTTTTATGTTTTGGGTTTTTGGCCATGAGGCCTGTGAGATCTTTATTTAGCTCCCTGACCAGGGATGGAACCCACACCCCTGCACTGGAAGGTGAAGTCTTAACTACTAGGCTACCAGGGAAGTACCTGTACTTTTCAAAGAGGAAAAAAAAAAGGTCTTCCCTTCCTCTTCTTTGTGTTACAGCTCCCCTGAAGGCAGCTCAACTTGGTCCCTGGAGCACTGGGTCTTGGGGTAGTGTCTGCCTTCCCTGCCTTTTGGTGTTTGATCTTCTGATCTAATTCCTGGTGGTGTTTGCTGTTAGTGTTGTTCAGGGCCCCCCACTCTTGCTCTTCTCTGCTTCTTCACCTTCTTTGCCCTCCCTGCCTCTTTCCTTTCCTTTCTCTCTTCACTCCTTTCTTCTGCTGCTCCCTCTCACTTCCTTCTTCCATCTTTCCATTCCTTTCACTTCTAGGTGCAAGCATGTCCTCACTGAGGTACCTATCAGGGAGCTTTCCATCACCTCCTTAATCTTTTGCTGTTTTTCCTTTGTGCATGGTCTATTGAACCTGGTGAAGCCATGTTCTGAGCTGAGGCCATTTGCTCTGCAAACTCGGCTCAAACACAGTCTTCTGCTGCCTTGTGATGCTCCAAAGCAGTTGTTTTGTCTCCCTGGTGGGTGCTGAGTGGCTGAGTGTGTGTGTGTGTGTGTGTGTGTGTGTGTGTGTGTGTGTGTGTGTGTGTGTGTGTATGCGTTTGGTCATTAAGGGGCAGGAGGACCCACAGATTATTTTGGGAATACAGAGAGGCCCTTTTCACACTCACACCTGCCACTCAGTTGCCATCAGTACTTCTGGTTATGGTTCTGGATTTCATGGACTTACTGGTCTAGGATTTTGTCATCTGTATGATCCAGACATCTTCTAATACAGTAGTTTTCACACTTTTTTTTTTTTTTGCTTTATATTCTTTTGTGTGCGTGAGTGCTTAGTTGTGTCTGAATTTTTGTGACCCTTTGGACTGTAGCCCACCAGGCTTCTCTGTCCATGGGATTCTCCAGGCAAGAATCCTGAAGTGGGTTGCCATTTCCTTCTCCAGGGGATCTTCCTGACCCAGGGATCTAACCCCCATCTCTGCATCTCCTGCATTGGCAGGTGGATTCTTTACCACTGTGCCACCTGGGAAACCCTTTGTATTCTTTTAACAGGTATAAAAAATCTCTGAAATCTTATGCAAAGTCTATTATTTCCAACAGGTCAAATAGGAGCTCCTGTGACTGAACTGTGGTGGGGAGACCAGTGCTTGCCTTCCTCCTCCCCGGCCTCAGGAACAGCCAAGGGATTCTGCAGAAGAGGGCCATGGGTCTTTGGAACAGAGTTTGATGTACTTACTCCTGGGTTGGTCCCCTTCCCTTTCAATTCATAGGTGAGATCCAGAGATAGGGACAGGGGAGAGGGCATGGCCCAGAAAGGCTCAAGGACAGGAAGTTGAACAGTTGGGTGATTAGAGCCCAGTTCTTGGTCCTAAAGTGTTCTCACTTCTGTCCTGTGGGTCTTGGGGCTTAGGATGTGAAATCGTGGTTCTTTTTGAGGCAGAAAGGATCCTCTCCACCACTGCTCCCCACAGCCAAAAGCCCCAAACAAAACCAGACACAGACAGCAGTTTGGCAGGTTACCATGCCTTTGACAGAAATCAGTTAAGTGAGTTAGATTTGTTCTTATCTTATTATCAGGTTGTTATTTCCAACTTTTATTCTAAGAAGAGAGGGGATCACTCAGACCCACCCAGTAAATGCAGATTGACTCCATCCATGTGGCCATGTCATTGGAAGGGCAGGGTTAAGATGGGCTGTGCTCCCAGGCAGGAAGATGGCAAAAAGCTGAGGTGAGCACCCCTCCTCTGCCTGTTGTAGCCCTGGGGGCAGCTCCACTGTCTGCTGTTAGGGGCACAGAGTTGGGCTGTCAGGAAAGGAGCTCTGGGACAAAGGTTATTCACAAAAGGGAGGTCTATTTGACAGGAGGGGGGGCCTCTATGCCTTTTTCAGAGCCTTCTTACTCTCACCATCCTCTGCTGAGCTCTGGGTCGATGTCGAGGCTTCCTCTAAGCCCTCATGCTCGGTTCTCATGGTCACTACCTTCTTTTAAGCTCTCATCTCTCTCATCTGTCATAGGAGCCACAGCACTGATCTTTTTACCTCCAAACTCTGTTTCTTTTTAAAAGTTTACCGTGAAATACACATGCTGAAGAGTACATATAATAGGTGGCTGAAACACTGGTGAAAGAAATCAAAGAGGACACTAATAGATGGAGAAATATACCATGTTCTTGGATCAGAAGAATCAATATAGTGAAAATGAGTATACTACCAAAAACAATCTATAGATTCAATGCAGTCCTTATCAAGCTACCAACGGTATTTTTCACAGAGCTAGAACAAATAATTTCACAGTTTGTATGGAAATACAAAAAACCTTGAACAGCCAAAGCAATCTTGAGAAAGAAGAATGGAACTGGAGGAATCAACCTGCCTGACTTCAGGCTCTACTACAGAGCCACAGTCATCAAAACAGTACGGTACTGGCACAAAGACAAAAATATAGATCAATAGAACAAAATAGAAAGCCCAGAGATAAATCCACGCACCTATGGACACCTTATCTTTGACAAAGGAGGCGAGAATATACAATGGAGAAAAGACAATCTCTTTAACAAGTGGTGCTGGAAAAACTGGTCAACCACTTGTAAAAGAATGAAACTAGAACACTTTCTAACACCATACACAAAAATAAACTCAAAATGGATTAAAGATCTAAATGTAAGACCAGAAACTATAAAACTCCTAGAGGAGAACACAGGCAAAACACTCTCCGACATAAATCACAGCAAGATCCTCTATGACCCACCTCCCAGAATATTGGAAATAAAAGCAAAAATAAACAAATGGGACCTAATTAACCTTCAAAGCTTCTGCACAACAAAGGAAACTATAAGCAAGGTGAAAGACAGCCTTCAGAATGGGAGAAAATAATAGCAAATGAAGCAACTGACAAACAACTAATCTCAACAATATATAAGCAACTCCTGCAGCTCAACTCCAGAAAAATAAATGACCCAATCAAAAAATGGGCCAAAGAACTAAATAGACATTTCTCCAAAGAAGACATACAGATGGCTAACAAACACATGAAAAGATCTCAACATCACTCATTATCAGAGAAATGCAAATCAAGACCACAATGAGGTACCATTTCACGCAGGTCAGAATGGCTGCTGTCCAAAAGCCTACATGCACTAAATGCTGGAGAGGGTGTGGAGAAAAGGGAACCCTCTTACACTGTTGGTGGGAATGCAAACTAGTTCAGCCACTATGGAGAACAGTGTGGAGATTCCTTAAAAAACTGGAAATAGAACTGCCTTATGACCCAGCAATCCCACTGCTGGCCATACACACCGAGGAAACCAGAATTGAAAGAGACATGTGTACCCCAGTGTTCATCTCAGCACTGTTTATAATAGCCAAGACATGGAAGCAACCTAGATGTCCATCAGCAGATGAATGGATAAGAAAGCAGTGGTACATATACACAATGGAATATTACTCAGCCATTAAAAAGAATACATTTGAGTCAGTTCTAATGAGGTGGATGAAACTGGAGCCTATTATACAGAGTGAAGTAAGCCAGAAAGAAAAACACCAATACAGTATACTAACGCATATACATGGAATTTAGAAAGATGGTAACGATAATCCTGTATGTGAGACAGCAAAAGAGACACAGATGTATAGAACAGTCTTTTGGACTCTGTGGGAGAGGGAGAGGGTGGGATCATTTGGGAGAATGGCATTGAAACATGTATAATATCATAAAAGAAACGAATCGCCAGTCCAGGTTCGATGCAGGATAGAGGATACTTGGGGCTGGTACACTGGGATGACCCAGAGGGATGGTACGGAGAGGGAGGTGGGAGAGTGGTTCAGGATGGGGAACACATGTACACCCGTGGCAGATTCATGTTGATGTATGGCAAAACCAATACAATATTGTAAAGTAACTAGCCTCCATTTAAAATAAATAAATTTAAATTTAAAAATAAATAAATAAATAATAGATTCTCTAAAAATCAAAACAAAAACAAAAAAAAAAAAGGAAAGAAAAATCAAACAAACCCCTGTGTGTCCATCCTATAGCCTGGGAAATAGAATACTACTACCTGTGCTTTCCCTGGAGGAGGGCACAGCAACCCACTCTAGCATTCTTGTCTGGAGAATCCCATGGGCAGAGGAGTCTGGCCGGCTACAGTCCATGGGGTCATCGGACATGACTGAAGTGACTTAGCACACACTTGTACTTTAGAAGTCTGCATCTAACAGCCTCGCTAAATTCCCTTAATCATATTCTAATAATTCCTAAGATTCTTGTATTCTGTGTAGTCAATCATATCTGCAAATATTGACAGTATTACTTCTTCCTTCCTAATCCTTTGGCTGTCTTTTCTATTGTTTTGTCTTACCTGACTGGTCAGGACCTGTAGTGCAGTGTTGAATCAAAGTGGTCCAGTGGACATTTTTCTTTTGTTTCTGATCTTAAATAGAATGCTTATAATATTTTGCCATTAAGTTATGATACTTCCAAAATATTTTGGAAAATATATTTTATGGAATGTTCTACTAAATTTGCAAGAAACACATAATTACAATCTTATACAAACACTTCAGAGAGAAGATGGGAATATTCCCCAACTCATTTTATAAGGCAACTCTCATCTTGGCACCAAAATCTATCAGGTTGGAGAAATTTTATCAGGTTGGAGAAATCTTATCAGGTTGGAGAAATCACCTCCTATAGTTAGCTAATATAGGTGCCATCCATTTATGGCAAATGGATTTTGACTTTTATCAAATAAATTTTCTGTATCTTTTGAGGTGATCATATAGCATAGTTCTTTTCCTTTCTCCTTTAATCCTTTAAAGCAATGCATTGCTTTGCACTCATAAAATTTTTAATGCTAAAACAAACTCAGATTATTGGAATTAACCCAACTTGATCATAATTTTTGCTTTTGTACATTGCTAGATTTCACTTGGTAATATTTTGTTTAGCATTTTTACTTTTATGTTCATAAGTTAGGCTAGCATGTATTTTTCCTTTCTCTTTTATTCTTGTCTATTTTTGGTGCCAAGATGAGAGTTGCCTTATAAAATGAGTTGGGAAATATTCCCATCTTCTCTCTGAAGTATTTGTATAACATTGGAATTATGCGTTTCTTGCAAATTTAGTAGAACTACCCATAAACAGCCCCCCGCATGGGTCTGGCATTGATTTAATGGGATGCTTTTAAAAAATTTAATGGTTATAGGACCATTCTGGAGTCAATTTTAAAATTTATTTTTCTAGTAATTTGGGTATTTCATTGAAATTTTCAAATTTATGTGTGTAAAGTTGCTCATAACATTATCTAATTTTTTTTCTTTGCTGCATCTGCAGTTATGCCCTTTTTAAGTCTTAATATTGTTTATTTATGCCTCTTCTTTCATTATGACTCCATTTTATTTCAAAGTTCACATGATCACCAAAATAGTACTAGTAGTATAGTTCTCTTCTGTACTTACCAACTGCAGAAGGACTTTCAAAGCTTTTTATGATCTATTCCCAGCCTAGCTTTCCAGTTTTAACAAAAACAATGTTCTTACTCATTACTCTGATTTCCAGCCACACTGGACTACTGTCTTTCCTTTGGTATGTTCTTTTTTTTTTTTTTGGCTTTTATATGAATTATTTTTAAGATTTTTCCTTTATTTTTAATTGGAATATAATGGCATTACAATGTTGTGTTAGCCATAATTATATATATAGCCCCTCCCTCTTCCCATCCCACCCCTCTAGGTCATCACAGAATGCCAGGGTGAGCTCCCTGTATGATACAGCAGCTTCCCACTATCTATTTTACACAAAGTAGTGTATATATGTCAGTGCTACTCTCTTAATTCATCCCACCATCTCCTTCCCCCACTGTGTCTCCAAGTCTGTTCTCTATATCTACATCTCTATTTCTACCCTGTAAATAGGTTCATCAGTACCATTTTTCTAGATTCTACATATATGTATTAATATAGGATGTTTGTGTTATTATAACAACTTCCATTAATCAGTACCTTCACACCGTTTTAACCTCCATCTTCATCCTTAGAAATGTTTATTGTTTCTTAAGGCTCATCTCAAATTCTACCTGTTCCATGAAGCTTTCCCCTATTTTCCTCCAAACAGAATAGATGTCTTCTTCTCCTGCATTCCTATTCCCCACCCTCACCAAATTCTCCATAGCAAGTATCATGGTCTAATCATATTTAAAGAGTTGCTTTCATGTATTCAAAGTTTTGTAGCTATCAAGCCTCTCGAAGGCAAGACTGTCTTATTCTTGTCTGCATTCTAAGCACCACTGAGACTGTTCAATTCAGTTGAACTGAATGAAAACTGAGTGGAATTGAACAGGCATTCACTCTTCCTCTAGCAAAATGTAGAATTACAAAAATGTAGGCCACACATTGTAATTTGGGGTAATGCGAAGATGTTCTGACCCTGGGGTAATATGAAGAGGTCCTTACCTCTTTCATGAACTGGCTGAAGTCTAAAAGTCCATCATTTGCATTTCATTCATTTGTCTTAATGCATTCTCTCTTTGCTAAAAATGCTACCCTATGAGACTTCCTTTATGGTCTAGTGGTTAAGACTCTGTGCTTCCAATGGAGGGAGCATGGGTTCTATCCCTGGTCAGGGAACTAAGATCCCACATGCTATGCAACCAAATAAAGAAAGAAAGAAAGAAAGAAAATGCTACCCTATTGGGGGAAGCATAGGAGACTTTATTAGGTATTAACATCTGACCCCTCAGAATTTTTCCCTGGTCCCTACCAAGGGAGTGGATTTGTCCTGGAAAATCCCATGGACAGAGGAGCCTGGTGGGCTATAGTCCATGAGGTTGCAAAGAGTCAGACACAACTAAACAACTGATGCTTCCTGAGAGCAGATATATTGATGAAATGTAAATAAGAAACATCTCTTGAGGGAACAAAGATGCTGAAGGGGATGGCTAGATAAACTGATATTCATTGTCCTTTATTTAGGATATACTCTATTTCAAGTATTGAAGTATAGTTCATTTACAATATTGTGTTAGTTTCAGGTGTACATCACAGTGATTCAGTTATATATACATATTCTTCAGATTCTCTTCCCGTATAGGTGTTTACAAAATATTGAGTTCTCTGTGCTATTCAGTAGGTCCTTGTTGTTTATTTTGTATATAGTAGTATGTATCTGTTAACTCCTAATTTATCCCTCCCCAACTCCATTTCCCTTTGGTAATTCTAAATTTATTTTCTTTGTCTGTGAGTCTCTTTTTGTCTTGGAAATAAGTTCATTTGTATCTCTCTCTCTTTTTAGATTGCACATATAAGTAATATCATATGGCATTTGTCTTTGTCTGACTTACTTTACACAGTATGATAATCTCTAGCTCCATCCATGTTGGTGTAAATGACATTATTTCATCCTTTTTGTGACCAAGTGATATTCCATCATATATAATGTTCCACATCTTCTTTATTCACGCATCTGTCAATGGACATTGAAGTGGGACAACCTTATTTCTGAAGAGTGTATCGGGTTTGCTACTTTATTCTTTTTGTTCTTCTTTCTTTTTGTGACTCCACCAGTTTATCTTTAAAGTCCAAGAATGTTATATTTCCAATAGGCATCAGATCACCAAAACCTCAAAGTAGAATATTCACATTTTAATTATTTGTTCACTCACAGAGCGATTTGTCCCATCAGCACATCTCCAGGGTGATCAGAAATCTCTGTTTCCTGTATTTGGAAAGAGCTGATGTGCACTTTCTTATTGTACAAGTTTTAAGATCCCTTGACAAGATAGCAGTTGGTGCTACTTTTTCCATCATTCATATTCCTACGTTAGGGTAATATGCTCTCTCTAGCAACCTGTGAAGAATGATCTTGGTCAAGTTATCTCGTCTTTCTGTAAAGGAGGAGCTGTCTGACACTTGTAACACATGTGGAATTAGCACGGGACAACTTTGAAGGCAAGAAAGCACATGAATGTGTCAGCTGGGGTATGACTGGGACAACAACTCTTCCCAGTCCACTGGAACCATGCATTCTACCTAGTGTGTCACAAAAGGCTGACCAGCTTACTAATTTTACATCTCATTTCATAGGAGTGACTTTGCTTGTGGCAGGTTCTGGTGACTAGTACTGCACAGTGTTTGTAGCCTACTCCAGTGCTCATCCTCAGAAGACCTGATTGTCCTTGGCCCTGCTGAAGACTCCAAGTTCTTGCTTGCTTAATGTTATCCCACTTTTAGTCTTGAGGAGAGCTGTGAAACAGATTTAGTTAGAGGAAGATTTGAGATGTGTTCTACTGGTAGAGACAAGGCTTTATCAAATATTATGTTGTCTTGATCCTAAGATCAGTAACTCATCTTAGGGAAGAAGACTGAATCCACCTAGTTAATTTTCAGCAGAAACCATGGGAAGATGATGCAAATAGCTTCATGTAGATCAAACATAAACATGCAGTGCTGAGGACTGGTTTCTCTGGTGGGGCTTTGGGAATTCTTGGAACATCTACATAACTGTCCAGTGCCTCTCAGCTACTTTGGCAGAGTTGATAAATATTGACTTCTGAATGGATGTATCTAACTGGCAAGTAGCTTTTTTTCTGTTACCTCTGATCTCAGTGTGAGTGGGGTTGATGGGAGTTGATGCCTGTGTAGTTTGAGGATTGGTGCTGTGAAAAGCCTTAGTGAGGAGCCAGGACCCAGAAAAACTGTGGTCATAGACTACGGGGTGCAGTGGTTGATGTGATCACAGTAAGGGATGTTGTCTGGACTTGGCTGGATTCTGTCTATATATCCCACCACGAAAAGCCTCCCTGAAAAGAGGCAAAAATTTAGATTCTGAGGATGGAGAAAAGTGCTCACTTGTGCCAGAGTTTGGCCAGACACATCCCAGAGGAGAGTGACTGGGTATTCAGAAACTCTTTAGTTAGTCCTGTCCCTTCAGGGGACAAGAGCCTCTAAGGAATAAGGTGTGGGGACTGCTTCCTACTTCAGATCCCTTCAGTGCCCCTCAACCATTTAGTGCAGACCTAGAGGAAGGAAAGGAAAAGTATCACTTGCGACCACCTTTCTGCATGTCCATTGCAGGCAGTACCCTTTGTGCTGCAGCGACAAACATCCTGCTAATTGTTCTCCAGCATCCCATGTCTCTTGCCTCTGCTCTCTTCTCCCCCCAGCCTGTACCCTAAAGCAGTGCCAAGTACATCCTTCTGAGGCCCTCTTTGAATCACCTTCACCTGTCATGCAGACTCCAGCTGCTAAGGAATTGTCTCCTCTCCTCAGCTCCAAGCTTCCCAAGCTACTGAGCAGCCATGTGCTCCTCTGTTCTCCTTCATGTGTACTCATTTCCAGCCAAATTGGAGCCTTCAGTGCTTCCTGATTCCACCGTGATATTTTCTGCCTCTGCTACAGCTGTTTACTTGAATACATTTCTCCATCTTGTCATTTTACCTGTCATTTGTCAACGTCACCTACTTTACTAAGCTTTCCTTGACACCCTTCCCCCAGGTGGAAAGCAGTTTTGAACTCTCATAGCCTGGCGATTGAACTTCGTCTTAGCTTGAATTTGTGTTGCTTGTGACTTGTCTGTCTCTCTCTGTGTACAGGCAGAGCCTTGAGGGCCAATCCCTGTGCTGGATTTATTGTCACATTCTGCCCTGGGTCCCTTACAGAGCCCTTGGTAACTACTGGACTTACCCCCCCACAAACACTCTGAAAAGCTTGCAAAACCCCTGATTATTCTGTGGGAGGCAGTGAAAATGGATTTCTCCACTTAATCACGTCTTCAGCTTTCTGGTCCACTGATCAGGGAGGTTGTAAGATTTGATTTTTTTAAGGTTTTGACTAGCCCTACTATTCTATCTTCGGAGAAGGCAATGGCACCCCACTCCAGTACTCTCGCCTGGAAATTCCCATGAATGGAGGAGCCTGGTAAGCTGCAGTCCATGGGGTCGCTAAGAGTTGGACACGACTGAGCAACTTCACTTTCACTTTTCACTTTCATGCATTGGAGAAGGAAATGGCAACCCACTCCAGTGTTTTTGCCTGGAGAATCCCAGGGATGGGGGAGCCTGGTGGGCTGCTATCTATGGGGTCGCACAGAGTCTGACACAACTGAAGCGACTTAGCAGCAGCAGTATTCTATCATGGGCTTCCCGGATAGCTCAGCTGGTAAAGAATCTGCCTGTAATGCAGGAGACCCCGGTTTGATCCCTGGGCCAGGAAGTTCCCCTGGAGAAGGGATAGGCTACCCACTCCAGTATTCTTGCCTGGGAAATCCCATGGACAGAGAAGCCTGGCAAGCTACAGTCCATGGGGTCGCAAAGAGTCGGACACACCTGAGCAACTAAGCACAGCACACTATTCTATCACCCTGCTTTCCAGGAAGAGTTTGTACAACTGGGTTTTCTTCTTAAGTAGAAACACTATGACCCAACTTTCCAAGAAGGGTTTGTAAAAGTGGGTTTTCTTATGGTTTCAGATGGTTGCCTCTGGAGCACAGACTTGTGTTAGATTTTGCTGTCATGGATAAGGACAGAGACCAAGGATAGTCTTGGTTTCTTCTGTCTTCTGGGACCCCAGTTCAGTTCAGTTCAGTTCAGTCCCTCAGTTGTGTCCGACTCTTTACGACCCCATGAATTGCAGCACGCCAGGCCTCCCTGTCCATCACCAACTCCCGTAGTTCACTCACACTCATGTCCATCGAGTCAGTGATGCCATCCAGCCATCTTATCTTCTGTTGTCCCCTTCTCCTCTTGCCCCCAATCCCTCCCAGCAGCAAAGTCTTTTCCAATGAGTCAACTCTTCGCATGAGGTGGCCAAAGTACTGGAGTTTCAGCTTTAGCATCATTCCTTCCAAAGAAATCCCAGGGCTGATCTCCTTCAGAATGGACTGGTTGTCTCTCCTTGCAGTCCAAGGGACTCTCAAGAGTCTTCTCCAACACCACAGTTCAAAAGCATCAATTCTTCGGCGCTCAGCCTTCTTCACAGTCCAACTCTCACATCCATACATGACCACAGGAAAAACCATAGCCTTGACTAGACGGACCTTAGTCGGCAAAGTAATATCTCTGCTTTTGAATATGCTATCTAGATTGGTCATAACTTTTCTTCCAAGGAGCAAGCGTCTTTTAATTTCATGGCTGCAGTCACCATCCGCAGTGATTTTGGAGCCCAAAAAATAAAGTCTGACCCTGTTTCCACTGTTTCCCCATCTATTTCCCATGAAGTGATGGGACCGGATGTCATGATCTTCGTTTTCTGAATGTTGAGCTTTAAGCCAGCTTTTTCGCTCTCCTCTTTCACTTTCATCAAGAGGCTTTTTAGTTCCTCTGCACTTTCTGCCATAAGGCTGGTGTCATCTGCATATCTGAGGTTATTGATATTTCTCCCAGCAATCTTGATTCCAGCTTGTGTTTCTTCCAGCCCAGCATTTCTCATGATGTACTCTGCATAGAAGTTAAATAAGCAGGGTGACAATATATAGCCTTGACGTACTCCTTTTCCTATTTGGAACCAGTCTGTTGTTCCATGTCCAGTTCTAACTGTTGCTTCCTGACCTGCATACAGATTTCTCAAGAGGCAGGTCAGGTGGTCTGGGATTCCCATCTCTCTCAGAATTTTCCACAGTTTATTGTGATCCACAGAGTCAAAGGCTTTGGCCTAGTCAATAAAGCAGAAATAGATGTTTTTCTGGAACTCTCTTGCTTTTTCCATGATCCAGCGGATGTTGGCAATTTGATCTCTGGTTCCTCTGCCTTTTCTAAAACCAGCTTGAACATCAGGAAGTTCACGATTCATGTATTGCTGAAGCCTAGCTTGGAGAATTTTGAGCATTACATTACTAGCATGTGAGATGAGTGCAATTGTGCGGTAGCTTGAGCGTTCTTTGGCATTGCCTTTCTTTGGGATTGGAATGAAAACTGACCTTTTCTAGTCCTGTGGCCACTGCTGAGTTTTCCAAATTTACTGGCATGTTGAGTGCAGCACTTTCACAGCATCATCTTTCAGGATTGGAACTAGCTCAACTGGAATTCCATCGCCTCCACTAGCTTTGTTCGCAGTGGTGCTACCAACCTCAATTCTGGGACCCCAATTCTCCCAATATTTCTGGTTCCTATCTCTTTTGTGACCCTGGATACCAAGTCAGTGTTTTAGGGTTGTGCAGAATCTGCCCAGTGCAGGTTTAACATTGCGTGCTATGCTTGGTGGGTTTTAAGAATGCAGTGAGGCCTGCTGTCCTCATTGTCGTGATTCATAGTCACTTTCCACTAAGAGAGACTTGAGTTCACGTCCTGATTTTGTCACTTACTGGTGATGTGACTAGCAATGTCAATTTCTTAATCTATAGGAACCTCTACTGGGGACTTCTGCAGATGCATTGGTAGTATCAACTAAGTTACCTCATGGTAAACTGCCCAGCATAGTCATGGTACTTGACACATCATAGCTCGAAAGTGTATTTATTGTGATGTTGATGATGAAGATGATGGTGTGCATTATCGTATAGAATGTTAATAAATTCATCCAAAAGCTGATTTTCCCTGATAGCTCAGTTGGTAAGAATCCACCTGCAGTGCAGGAGACCCCGGTTCAATTCCTGAGTCAGGAAGATTCCCTGGAGAAGGGATAGGCTACCCACTCCAGTATTCTTGGGCTTCCCTTGTGGCTCGGCTGGTTAAGAATCCACCTGCAATGCAAGAGACCTGGGTTCAATCCCTGGTTTGGGAAGATCCCCTGGAGAAGGGAAAGGCTACCCACTCCAGTATTCTGGCCGGGAGAATTCCATGGACTGTATAGTCCATGAGGTTGCAAAGAGTCAGATATGACTGAGCAACTTTAACTATATTCAGAGAGCTGGGAAAACACCTTATTGATATGGGAACAAAGATTATGTTACTGACATTCATTGAGCACTGTCTCTGCTGTGGGCAGCTTGAAGGACTCCACAGGTATCATTTCATTAAATCCTTAACTGCAAGCTTAGGATATAAGCACTACCATTATCCTTATTTTACAGATGAGGAGCGTAAGCCATATAGAATTTGGGGAATTTACAGAATGTCATCCTAGGATTTGAATCCAGATGAAGAAACTGTGGTATATAAGATTAGTTAGTGGCAAAATTTAAATTTGTGTCCACATGTTTTGTCTCCAAACCCTATTATTTCCATCAGATCATAACCCTTGAATAGCAGTAATTACATGGGGGTCTACATGGACATGAACAGGGCATCTAAAGCATTGCTTTTGTCCTTTCATAAGAGTGTAGTTAGGTACCATATAGTTGTGGCCACAAAGAAGTTCAGATATATAAAAAAATTTGAAGACACTGTTTTTGATTCAATTTATTTATTTCACATAGCTTGAAGGAAGCTTAGTATTTTTGTAGTCCAGGAGTTCTCAGCTTTGAATTATTATTTGCAGTAAATTTTAGAGTACACTAGCAGGGTCCATGGGCTACCAGCTGCCCTGGATGCCAGCCCTTTCATGAGTGCTTCAGCCACCCATCCTCATCTTCTCCACTGCCTGACTTCCTCTACAACACACACATACAAAAATAGAGTTTATTATTGGGGTTGTATTTTAATCTGAGTACTCCCCACTGGAGTGTGTTCCTTGCATGTGTCATACTGTGGGGAAAAAAATCAAAATCTTCTCATTTTATTCCTGGATTGGAGGCTCTGAGAGGTGACATATCATTGACATTCCTTTTGAAGTTTGCTTTACATCTACTTAGTGGTCAGATTTAATGTTTGGGGTTATTTGTTTTGGGAGTTTTTCAAGTAATACTGGATGAATCCCACTGTGGCTGGCATTGTTAAATCCACTTAGGAAAACTCTGTAGGTTATTCTCTTGCCTCTGAAACCCCACCACGAAGAATTCTCTGCCAGTCCAGTGGTTAGGACTCTGTGCTCTCACTGCTGAGGTCCTGGGTTTGATCCTTGGTCCAGGAACTAAAATCCTCTAAGCTTTGGGATGCAGCCAAGGTAGGGAAAACCCATCATAAAATTGGCTTTCATTCTAAGTTGATTATGTGCAATGATGGGAATGTTGACCAAATAGGATTCCCTTCCCCTTCCTTCCTGCTCCAGTTACTTCTTAACACATCATCATTGGCTCTCTGAGAAACAGGAAAGGAGTTGAGATCTTTTGTCTTGTTTGTTTGGAAGTCTAAGGAGTGATACTGAATAAACACACAGGGCTTCACAGGTTGGGTGGATAGACTGCTGAAAAGTGGGATCCAGATTCAACTCACAACACTGTTTCCAATTGCTCAGAATGCCTGAAGTGTCCAGCAAGTTTTTGAAACCTAACATTTTGCAGCAAAGGGCACTCTTCAGCTCAGATTCCAGGGTTGAATGCAGGTGTTGCAAAACTGCAAATGGGTGACATGTAACTTAACAAAATGCCCAGATCTTTGCTGTTGCCATCATGCCAGTGCTTCTTTGATTCCAAATAGTGGGTCACTGGCAACCATGCAATCCAGCTACGGAGAGACACATTCGAGAAGCATTTGATCATAAGCCTTCTCAGATATTAATCTGTGCAGAATACAAGGAAGGTGTAATTTTCTTGGCTCTGGATGGAAAGATTTCTTTGTCCTTCGAGTAAACAATCTTGCTGTGATTTGGAGTCAGGGCAGTGTGAGAGGTGCAGACACAGAAACCGCTGTGTTAATTATTGTGTTTTTGAGACCCAGATGAAACCTAGAGCTCCAGCATTCCCAGGAATAAAGCGGTAGAGCCAAGAGGGTGTGGCACACTACTGAGTTAATCCACACCCTATCACCTGCTTCTCACAACTGAAATACTAAACAAGATGAGTTTGCTCAATATAGTTATCAAAACATATGACCAATATACCGAACACTGAAGGAGTTGGGGTGCAGAAAACAAATTATGGAAAATGACATGAGGCTGATAATTTGATTAAAGAATAAATATGTATTTAAAAAAATATAAAGAGGACCAGGGAATTGAATGAAGAAAAGACTAGAAGTGGATTATTCTGGACAGAACCCTGGACTAGGACACTTCTGATTTTGTAAATTACTTGTGTGTTCTAGCCTCAGTTACCTATTCGTAAAACAAAGTGGCTGAACTGTCCTTCAGTTCTAATAGCCTATGATTATGGTAATGAAATGATGAAAATGGCATATTGGTTCGTAATATGCACCTCCCAGAAACAAAGGAAAAACGTTTCTATTAAAATTTTGATCTCGGTGTGCAAACAGTTTATGTATTGAACACACAAAAATTCTAAGAGATGAATTTTCCACATCCATATTGAAATTACCAACACTCAGTATTCATGGATTAAGTTTTGTTTTTATTTTATTGAAGTGAAATTCACAAAACATACAGTTGTTGTTTAATCGCTAAGTCGTGTCTGACTGATGCCACCCCATGGACTATAGCCCGCCAGGTTCCTCTCTCCATGGGATTTCCCAGGCAAGAATACTGGAGTGGGTTGAAGTTTCCTTCTCCAGGGTGTCTACCTGACCCAGGGATCAAACACGAGTCTCCTGCATTGACAGGCAGATTCTTTACCACTGGGCTACCAGAGAAGCACCAACATACAAGTAGCCATTTTAAAATGTACAATCCAGTAGCATTTAGTATACTCGCAATGTTGTGCAACCATTAACTCTTATCTAGTTCCAAACCATGTTCATCACACCAAAAGGAAGCACATTCTCTTCCCCTCTCTTCCCAGAGTGGCATTTTAATTTTAATTAAAATATACCTTCAAAGCAATTTCAAAGGTGGCTTGATGTTTGGGCAGATGCACTAGGGAAAGCAAGACATATCTCTGCCTTCATCTCTCTCACAGAGGAAACATGGGGGCCACAAGTAGGTGCATGCCTGATTCCCAGAGGCCCGAGCCTTCCAAAAACAGGCATATCAGTCTCTGAAACCAAATGATGGGTAGTTTGGGAGCCTTATGATTAGGGACCCTATTTGTCACGGTGTTGAATAAACACATTTCTTGTTTTTGTTTTTGTTTTTGTTTTTTAATAATTAACAATCCTCCACCCCAGAAAGTTCCAATAAAAGTCCAAAGAGAAAGTGAAAATCACCTAAATTCCTATTATGCAAAAATAACCCTTTTCATGTGTAAAGTCTCTGAGAATTTTTCTAGGCATTGTAACATATGTACCACGTACTTGCAAAGTGAGATCAGGTGGGATACTTATTATTCTTTCATTTCCAAGTTAAAATCTATTTGTTAAAATTCACACAAGATAGGTTTATAATGTATAACTTAGAGCATCTGTTTCTTAGATAACCTTTTTTTCCCATTTGACAGCATATTTTGAACTTATTTTTCTGTCCATAAATATACTTTTGGAGCATCATTTTCATTGTGACCTGGTAGTTGATTATATGTGTATATTCCAGTCTCAACTAGGTTCCTGTTTTGGACATTTGTCATTTTGGGCATTAGGGCCATTTCCAGGTATCAGCTTCTGTAACGATGGTGTGACCTCTACCTGAATTTGCACCCCCATCGATGACTGGTTCCTTTGGACAAATGTGAATCCATGCTGTTTGATGATGACGGGGATATCATATCCAAAAGCAAAGGCTAATGTCTAGTTGCTCACTTTGTAGTCAGCACTTTGGCAAACAAACTTTAGGGGCTCTTTTTATTTCCCACAGCATGCCCATATCCATGGTTTCATAATACTATCCATGGCTAGTAGCTCATATTTATTCTTTCTGTTTGTATGGGACACTATACTATGTGCTTGAGTCAGAGATATCTTAGTTGATCTTATTTCTTATGTACTATTATTGTCTCCACTTTAGAGACAGGGAGAGTCAGGAGGCCCAGAGAAATTATGTAGATTGCCCAAAGTGTGATAAGTGGTTGGAGCCAAAATTTTATTTTGGTCTTTTGGATTCCAGCTCCAGTACACCATGATGTCTCTTTGGATTATAAGATACTCCAAGGCTATATATGGGCAGGCGATTGAAATTCCACACCAGTTAACTTGGAAAGATTCAACAGTAAGGAAACAACATGGTATTCACAGACTGTGTCTCCTCTCTTCCTAGTCTGGGCTGCCTGCCTCTGGGGCTGCCTGTCTCCGGTTGATTTCTCCGTGTGGTCCATAAGAACTGTAAGTGTGCTGCCTGCCATGCTGGATCCTTTCCCAAAGTAAGACTAGAGTGGCCTGTTGCTGAAGCAGCTAGGTGTGGTTTCTGAAAGGTCAAAAGAGACCAGGAGCCGAGACTGGGAGAGGTCTCGTGAACATAAACAGTTACCGTGAATTAGGATCTGGGGTCACTTGCTCAAATGAATTCATTATTAAAGAGACAATAAACAGTATTAAAGAAAGGACAAATTGGCTGATCTTCATTGGACTGGCTCATTCTGTGCTGAGGAACAAATGCTAGTTTGTGCTGTTTATTTCTCAGGAAAATGGAGCTGTGAAATGAGATGTAGCATCCCAGTCCTCTGGGAGAATGTTTTCCTGGGAAGAAAGCTGGAATCTGTGAAGGTGAAAGTCACTCCATTGTGTCCAACTCTTTGTGACCCCATGGACTGTACAGTCCATGGAATTCTCTAGACCAGAATACTGGAGTGGGTAGCCTTTCCCTTCTCCAAGGTTATCTTCCCAACCCAGGGATCGAACCCAGGTCTCCTACATTGTGGGAGGATTCTTTACTAGCTGAGCCACCAGGGAAGCCCAGGAATACTGGAGTGGGTAGCCTGTCCCTTCTCCAGGGGATATTCCTGACCCAGGAATCAGACTGGGGTCTCCTGTATTGCAGGTGGATTCTTTTCCAACTGAGCTACCAGGGAAGCCCTTGGGATCTGTGGGAAGGCAGCTAAGGCTCCATTGAGGGAGTTTCTGCCTGTTTTCAGGGACATCTGCTGAAGTTCCAAACTCTGTACTGGTTGGCTCCACAGACCCATATCACGGAGCCAAGCTGGTGACTGGAAAGATTATGATTTTACAAGAGGTCAGAACTGTGAGGGTCCTTGGAGATGCCAACTTCCAGTATTGAGTGGTGAGAAAAACCAAAGTTCCCATGAGCAAAGGAACTTGTCCAACTTGCCTAAGCTGGTGACTACCAGAGTCTAGTAGCACACTTGCAGTCTTCAGGTTAAGTTAATATTTATCACTGACATGTAAAACTAAATTATTTCTCTACCTTCTCTTTCTTTCCTTCTCCACCTCTTCTAGCTTCTCCACTCCTCTTCCCTGCCTCCAGTGTCCCTTTTGCTTCTTCCACCTCCTCGTTCATCTCCGTCTCTTCCATCTTCTTAATAACCTCCCTAATGCATATCATGCATGTGCTGTAAGTAACAAGCCCCTTACACTCCCTACCTTCTATGATCCTTCATCCATGTTGGCCACAGTGCCCAGAAACTGAGCATCTTCTGCATAGAACGTACAAACCAGAGGCCCCCTCTGTGTCCAGGCTGGCTGGCTTCCTGAGCATTGTGCAGATGGCATAGACAAGTCATAGACTTCCTCTCTGGGATACTTTCTGTAGATGTATGAGAGTTGGACTTCCTTGGCATAGTCTCAGGCTCAGTAGCAAGGAAGGAAGGAAGTTAAGAAGGCTTCCTGTCATTGGATCTGGATCCTAAATAGACCTTTGTTTGGCAAGCCTACTTCCCATATTGCCTGGATGGCTCTGCTCCATGGGTAGGGCCTCACTCACTGGCACTTTTTAGCCATGACCAGGTTCAATGCAGATATCCTTATTCACATGGATGTCCATGACATGCCTCCTCGAAGAGCATCAACTTTTATAACATGTCCCCCTGGGACATTAGATTCCTATCCTAGGGATTTTGGTGGGGGAAGTGTTCATGGGGGAGAGAGAGGGAGAGAACCCTAAGCATTCAATAGAGAATTTCAAACAGTGAAAAATTCACGTTTTTCTTTCATTCATTCTTTTTTCCCCATTCATTCCACACAGACATATTCATTGAGTGCTTACTATGTGCCTGGCACTCCTTTTGGCCATGGGATACAACATTTTCCTTAAGGAGCTTATATTCTAATGGGGGTGGTCAGATAGTAAACAAAAAGACTGATAGTATATTATCAAGTAATGACTCTGATATCATAATATGGGGAAGAATAAAGCAGGTGCATTAGCTTCCTAGTGTTGTTGTAAGGTTGTCCTGCAGAGCAGACCCTTGGTCCACAGTTAGCAGCAAACAGCCAGAACTGGTGGGTACAGATGCCGGTAGGTGGGTAGATAGGGTGGTGGGAGGATGTGGAATTTCTTCTAATTGCTTCTTTTTTCTCACTGAAATCAGAAGCTAGGTCATCAGCTGAGAGTGAGGAGGAAGAAAGGAGAGTTAGCAGTGTGAGCAGAGAGGAGGCATATGAAAGAATCTAGGGAAAGCAGACAAATGAATGGGGTAGGGGGTGCAATGGAGCAGGACCCTATGGTCCTTGCCCCCTACCATGTTCTCTACCTGCCTTTTGTCTATGGAAAACTTTAGTCAAAGAATAAGTTTAATCAGAGAAATTAGAAATGCAGAAAAAAAAGGAAAATAGTCAAAAGAAACCAAGTAATAGTAATAATGTAGTTATTAAGCATAGTCAAGGACCTTTCGTTTTTTTCTCAAGGGCTATAGATAATATTCTGAGCCACATCCTGTGAGCTATCTTATAGATACTAAAACCCCAGGTGGAGAAGTTAACTACATGATAACCAGACTGTACCCATGACATAAGTTGCTAAAATTCTGGAAACTGGCCTCAAGAAATGGGAACAAACAGACTCTGGAACTAATGATTAACTGTACCTAAAACAATCAAGGTGATGCTGATCAGACCACCAATGACCAGTTTGAAGATGACTGTCAGAGCTGACCGTGCTGTTTCTAAATGTAGCCCCCTCCTTGTGGCTACAAAAACTCTTGCTCCACTGGTTGCTAGTGCAGAGTTGGGGCTGGCGGGGCAGGGAGTGGGCAATCAGCCTTTGGACAGATGTCTGCCACCCTCCTCCCTCAGTTGCTGGCATCTGAAATACAGCAAACTTTCCTTTCCATCAACCTGGCCTGTGTATTGGCTTTTGAGCAGCAAGCAGCCAGACCCTACACACTCTTGCAGTAACAGAGGTAGAGTGGGGTGGCAGGCAGCACTGAAGACTCACACTTGAGCTTTGAGGGTATCAGTTTAAAGGGGAATGGACAGCATGGTGGATGGTGATCCACCTGCGGGCAGGTATGGAGTCATTAAAGAGCTGGATTTAATCTGAGTTGGATGTTGTCAAGGGTGCAAGACAGACAGGAGTTTGGCTGGGGGGAGATGGAATTGAGGCCGGATACCAACCTCCTCCTGGATTTGTCTCCCTCTGCTTCCTTAATGTTTTTCATTGCCTTTTCACATCCTCCCTCATTTCATAACTTGGCAGATAACACTTCTGCACAGGTATGAAATATGTCCTCCCTAGCTACAAATAGATATGGGGCAGAGAGAGACAGAGAATGGCAGAGCTCCAGAAGAAGCACAGGTATGCAAGGAAGAGAGACTGGCACTGGGCTTGTTGAATATTTAATTTTAAGAAACTTCATAACAGGTATGTTAGGAAGAAACTCGTTATGATTCTGCTTTTTATGATCTTTTGAGGTAGCAGTCTATTCATTTTGGGCAACATAAAGGCCTTCTGGTCATTTGCTAATAATGATAATAGCAAGTACTGACTTTTATTGAGTACTTGCCATGCTGAAGACACTTCACTAAGTGCTTTAGATGCACTGAGTCATTTAATCCTGTCAACAGTCATAGGGTGAAGTACTACTATCCTCGTTTTTAGGTGACATTAGTTGACTTATCCACTAGGACACAGCTAGCAGCTTCAGACCTGGCTTCTGAACACAGAACTTTGTGATTAAACTGTCCTTTTTTTTTGGTCCACGACTTGCAGGATCTTAGTTCCCCGACAAAGGATTGAACCTGTGCTTTCTGCAGTGGAAGCACGGAATCCTATCCATTGGACTGTCAGGGAAGTCCCTGTCCACACTCTTAATCCCTTCTGCACTGTACTACAATGCATTTGCATGTTGGATTACTTATACATCTCCATTCAGTAGAACTCTTCCATAGCTCACTCCAGGCATGTAATAGTTGCTGGGCATGGAGAGCATGCGTGTGGGTGGGGAGAGCTTCAGCCCCCAACTCTTCTTGAACAATGGATTTTAAAAGGAGCTAGAGGAGGAATGGCCTTTGTCCAGGGAAGCTGTTCTAGAGTGTTGTGTTCTGGGCTCCTAGTATATATTCTGATGACTGTATTTTTTGTTTGTTTATTCACTAAGTCATGTCTGACTCTTTACTATCCCATTGGCTGTAGCTTTCCAGGCTCCCCTGTCCATGGGATTTCCCAGGCAAGAAAGCTGGAGTGGGTTGCCATTTCCTTCTCCAGGGGACCTTCCCGACCAAGGGATTGAACACTCATCTCCTGTATTTGCAGGTCGATTCTTTACCATGGAGCCACCTGAGAAGCTCATTCTGATGACTGGCCTCCTTTATCTCTGAGACTTTGTTACATCTTGCGGTGTTGCTGGCTCAGTGGGTGTCAGGTGTCCATTTTGTCCTTCTGCATGCTATCATCCTGCCCCTGCCCTGGCCCGTTTCTCTAAGCTGTTGTTAACTCTGGTAGGAGTCTGAGACCTGCTGCTGGCTCCCATCTACCAGTCTTGGCATGACAAATTGCCTTACTATCATACATAATACTGCCATGTAAAATAGAATAGGCTTTCTGCTCACATACTGCTACCATCTCCTGTATCTGTTTAGATCCAAGCAGCCTATATATATCGTGGACATAAAAGTCATAGAAGAAAAGCATGCTAGGAATCAGTCCTCCATCCAGAGCCAATCGGGATGGATCAGGGAATTCTGTAGATTTCACCTGTTCTAAGCAGCATATTAGCTATGCTTACTTCAGCTACCACATTTTGCCTGCTGTGTGCTTACTCTACCCTGGTATGAAATGTATTTTGCAACAGTGCAGAAGAAATATACAAGATTGATTAGACTTGGTACCATTTGTCCATACTCTTGCAGTTATTGTAGTCACTGCTTGAAAAGACTCAAAAAATCCTTTAAGTTTTAGCAGGTGTTTTTATGTGTAAATCAGATCAACTTCCCATGATAGCTCCTGATGGTTAACGTTTTGATGTTCTGTTTGCCCAAGCAGATTGATTTGCCATTATGGGAAAATGTTTGAACTAAAAAAAAATCCTCTAAACTTTGTTCACTAATCTTATCAAAGAAAATAGAAGCAGACCATGTAGACAGAAACCTGCAAATTAAATATACTTTTCTTATTCACATGTATTTGATCAGCATTCGGTATGAAACTAGGGAGGTAGTGGCTTCTTGATTCTGCAATAGCATTGAGGTTTAGATCACTTTCCACAGTCTTTAAAAATTCACCTGGGAAAAGTATAGACAATATTAACTGTTAGTAACATCTACTCTTTTGTAGTAAGTTAGGATACCTCATAGAACATGTCATTGTCCTTAACAATCTCATCTATCAGGCCTGGTAGACACCATACAATTGTGCCCTCTCTGGAAACAGCCAGATCAGCCTCGCTATGTGGTGACAGATTGTTTAGGGTGAGCCAATAGTGGAGGAGAGTTCAAAAGCTTGTAAAGCTGATTTGTAGCCTTGTGAAGGTCTAATTTCTGCTAGAGTCGCAGGGATAGGTTATTTCACATACTGTTATTTGGATTTGGAGAACTGTGCTAATGGCCTGGGCCATTTGGTTTCCTTCTCTTTCTCTTGCATGTTTTAAAATTTTTTTTTTATGTGGACCACTTTTAAAGTCTGGAGAAGGAAATGGCAACCCATTCCAGTATTCTTGCCTGGAAAATCACATGGACCGGGGAGCCTGATAGGCTACAGTCCATGGGGGTCTCAAAGAGTCAGACACGACTAAGCAACTTCACTTCACTTTTAAAGTCTTTATTGAACTTGTTACAGTATTGCTTGTTTTATGCTTTGATTTCTTGGCTGACAGGCATGTAGGATCTTAGCTCCCTAACCAGGAATCAAATCTGCACCCCTTGCATTGGAAGGTGAAGTCTTAATCACTGCACTACCAGGGAAGTCCCTCTCTTGCATGTTTTTTTTATCTAGTCATTCCTTGATTACCTGACTCTTAACTAGGCATATTAATCAGAGCCATTGTGGAACCTTTAAGAAAAAGAAAGAGAAATGCACAAGCTGCAGCCCTATGGGTGTTGTTCAGGTAGATCAGGTAGATGGAGGGGGTCACATGGACTTTGGTGTGAATACTGATTCTGTCTCTTGCTAGTCACGTGCTCTTTGGCAAATCACTTACCCTCTCCAAGTCCCCTCACTTTGTTGTCAAATGGGTAAAATGTTAGCACTGCCTTCATGTGGTTGTTGAGAGGGGTGAATGAGTTGACGTACAGGGAACAGTACGTAGGTAAAAAATACATCTCTTATTTGAGTGCTTACTATTATTGATTCATAGGTAGCGATTAGGTATCTCCATTTTAAGAAGTTCACAGGTTATCTGGAGTTCTATCCCCACTGAGAATCTCTGCTCCTAAAACATTCTTAAAAGTTAGCTTTTAATATGAAAAGGGAAGCATCTGCTTCAAATCTGTTTTAGAGGCTGGTTAAGATTCCATGCTATGATGCCACTTCATAAAGCTATGTATGTATATATGTAGGCATGTGTGTATATATTGAGTATTGATGTTGTTCCTGGCACTGTGCCTAGGTACTGGGGACCCAAAGACCATGAAACATGGTCCCTACTCTTAAGAATCGAGTTGCTTAATACTGTTTTCTGTTCTGCAATGAGGTGGCCCAGTATGTCTAAATACAGCAGTAAAACTTCCCTGTGGCACTCAAAGGTGGGTTTGATTTCTAAAGGAACCTAAACTTCTCCAAACATTACTGTTTTAAACTAATCAGTAAGAAATGTTCCATTGATAATCTTTATTTTAATTCTGTTCCAGTGGCTTTTTAAGTGGCGGTACCATTGACATTTATTGAGTAATACCATATGCCAGGCATTTTTCCTGATGCTTTCTTTCCATCCTTGTGACAGTCTATGAAATCGTCCTCATGACCGTTTTGCTCACAGTCATGTAGCCATAAGCGGCAAAATCAGGATTTGAATCCAGACCTGTCTGACTGTAAGTCACACTTTCTGTCCATCCTTCCTTGATGCACGTAGGAGGTAAAGATGGGAGCTAATTAATGAGCACAGTTGAAGGGCCATGTTGGCTAATGTTTGTAAAGAAGGCAAAATAGCTAATTGTGATCAATTCATGTAAGTTCTCAAGAAATATTAGTGGTGTTGGGCTTAGAGATCACTTATAATGTCAAGAATGGGCTGTGTGTCCTCTCAGGTTCTTTTTCCACTGAATGGATCCATTTTTTTTTCACAGTTGATCTTAATTATTGAAATGATGAATTGAATGAATCACTTGTGGTTATCAACTGTGTGGTCCTCAATACCATTCATTTATTTAAACATCCTTCAGCTTAACTAAGTCATCTCCTGGAGACCTCTGCTTGAACCATACATTTGAGATCATTCACAGTTTACATACACTTGAATCAAATACTGAAAACAACACAGGCAAAATGAGGTGCTTTACACTTGAGTCCTGTATCGTTCTGTAAAAGTGCATATTAAAGTTTCAGAGATGCCTCCTGCTTTTTAAATAAGGATCACCAAGGGGTATGGCAAGTGGGCAGCTGGGTCCTACTAGAAAATGCCATCCTTGTTGAATCAATGCACTTGAATTGAAGCTGTGTCCCCAGGGCCAGTAAACATCACACTGTCCTATCCTTTTGTAGCATAAGAAATCGATTCCCCAGAGCAGCTCAGGAGCAACGGTACAGAAAAAACACTCCTGCCATTCCACACAACCCCACCTCTTCAAATCCACACATTTCAGAAAGACCATTCTTTCTCCTCTTCCATGTCGTCAAATCAACACCCCTGTGTGAGACACTGTTTTCTTCATGGGCTGAGGTCCTCCTCTGATACTTCTGGGCAGACCTCACAGGCACAATTTGTTACCTGGGCCATGTGACCTCACTACCTCCCAGGCTTTGACTTCTCAGAGTTGTCAATAGATCAGGTCAGGGCCCTGAGGAAAAACTGGGAATTTTTCTCCTCCCAGGTTCCCAGGTGAGAATCAGAGTCCAGATTCTTCTTCACCTCTGAAGTATTCAGATTGGCGTGGAATCAAACTCATTAATCTCTGTACTTGCCGAAGATGGTGGGTTCTTCCCTTCCCAACATGGTGGGTTCCGTTCCCTTTTCTTTTTTGGTTCTGGTGAACTTGAAAAACAGATGCTGCTTCAGGTAAACAGTTCGGTATCCACATGAGTGCAAATTATGCTTCCATACCATTGCATTTATTCCAGTGATTGCACTGATTGTGTTTGACCATGTGATAATTAGGCCACATTCAGATCACAAAAGGGCTTCCTTGATAGCACAGTTGGTAAAGAATCCACCTGCAATGTGGGAGACTTGGGTTCAATCCCTGGGTTGGGAAGATCCCCTGAAGAAGGGAAAGGCTACCCACTCCAGTACTCTGGCCTGGAGAATTCCATGGACTATATATAGTCCATGGAGTCGCAGAGAGTCGAACACAACTGAGCGACTTTCACTTTCCCTTTCAGATCACAAATCCCCATTCAACACATTTTGGATTTTCTAATCCAGAATGCGCTAATGGCCTATAGAGTGCTTTGGTGTTAGGTGACCAGAAAAGTGTTGTTCTTTCTACTGGGGAGGTGATAATGAGGGATAGTGGGCTGCAGTCCATAGGGTCACAAAGAGCTGGACATGACTTAGTGACTGAACAACAAGAATAACAAAATAATCATCAGAGAGCACTTTTTCTTATAAGGAATGTTTGCTTGTCATTATAGATTCAAGCTATGTAAATGAAAATATTGGGTTGGCCAAACTGTTTTTTCCGTAACATCTTATGGAAAAATGTAAATGAGTTTTTTTGCCAACCTTATAACTGGAGAGATACATACATACCATTTGCCATTGTTTTGGGATAGGTAATTTAGTACTCAGGTATGTACAGGTTTAACATGAAGTTATCCATTACACAGTCATGGGAACATTTGCCAGAAGAGAAAGTCAGATTCAGCCTGTGGCCAAATTGAGAGTCTTTTCTTTCTCATCCATTCTCTCTGAGTTCAGTTCTTTCTTCCATTTAATCGTGTGAGCACCTCAATCAACTCTGAGCCAGGTGAAGAGTGTGCAGTCAAACATGTTGACTGAGGGATGGACTGGGCAAACATTACCTTCCCCATAATGGACCTGTGGGCATTTAAAAAGAGGACTGCATGGAGAGAACTATCCTTAATGGGAAGTAACAATGTCCTGATGGTGGCTTTTGAGGTACTAGCAGGTAACTGCTGCTTCTGCCCCTGATGAAGGCTGTCCCTAGACAAGAAGTAATTGCCAATGAGTGACTAGGTGAAACTGAGAATAGCGCCCCTTGAGCTACCAGTGGAATTAGGCAGTGTCTGTTGGAAGAGGGCCACTGTTCTGACAGGTGGGGGCAGAGGAACAGAGGAGTAAGGCAGAGTGGGAAGGTAAAATCTGGGGAACAGGAGGGATTTAGGAGAGATTGAATCCAAGTCCTGTGTCTACTTCATCCATCTAACAGATGGCAGCAGTGATGCTCTTGGAGCTTCCCATCTAGTCAAGAAGACAGACCTCAATCAGATGCTTCACGCATTCACCAAAGAGGTATTGCACTTACTACGTAACAAACATGGTGGGTGCTATGAAGAAAAAGTACATGTTATGAGAGACCTGACCTCATAACAGGAGTGTTGGTGAACTTCACTGATGGAATTTCTTGATCCAAAAAAAGTAAGACTTAAGGTGAGATATCAGAAGTGACTATGAAGAATGAAGAGCTACTTAGGCAAGGGTGTGTAAAAGGAACCTTCTCCAAAGATGGATGAGCAGGTATGAGGAGATAATCTAGTCGGTTCTAGTACATTACCTGAAGGCCAGCATGTCTGAAGCAGAGCACATGACGGAGGGAGTGAGTAAAGCTGAGGCTGAAGAGATAGGAAGAGGGCAGCCCCTTCCAGGCCTACCTCTTCATGGTAAAAAAAAGAAAGTGTTGAAACATTTTTGTAATAACAATGTTAAGCCATTAGTAGGTTTTCAGTAAGATAATGTTTTAATTAGTCGACTCCAGCTATAGGAGGTGGAGGATGGATCAAAGCAGGAGCCCCACTGGAGGTAGTGGGAGTCTTAGGAGGCTGCTGCAGTGACTAGACCAGGCACAGCTGTGACTTAGACTGGGATGGAAGCAGTGGAAGAGAAAAATGGATGTACTGTGTGACCTTGGGCAGATCTTCACCTCTCTGAACCTAAACAGGCTTATTTTCCTTCAGGTTGGGCCTGTCATATCTAGTGATTTAAGAGCACGCTTTGCTCGCTCTCATCATCTGCCTGCTATAACCTCTCTTGAGATGGCAACTATTCAATGAAACCTTCCGTCCACATTTGATATCTGAGGGAAAGACAGAGCTAGCTTTGAATTCTTTTGAATTGTATTTATTGCAATTCCTTAAGGTTGGTGGGTTGGATGAGTTGTACATTTTGGTGATACAGATGACTTTGAAATGAGTGAAGAAACACTGCCACACTGCCACACCTGTTATTCCTCTGATCCTCATGTACTGAACAAAAGGACTAACACACGTCTCCCCTGTATTCGGCAGTAATTAATTACAACTACACTTATTTAGGAAACTGATAACAGTAGAGAAATGTAGTATCAGCTTTCTGAGAAGAGACAGTCCAAGGACTACCTTTTGTTCTTAGAGTTAAAAACACTTTCAAACAAAACTAAAAAAAAAAATGCCTTTCAGGGTTATGATATCTTTCCTCCAAGCCTTTGAAACTTGGCAAACATTTCTTGCCAGCTCATCACACTAAGCTCTGTTGTAAACTTACACAAAACTTACACAAGCTTCATTCAGTAGGGGACAAATGGCTCTGTGAGTAAAGTTTTTGATTCTAGGTGTTCCAGCAACATTCCTGGTGAGAGTAGGAAAACATCGAAACTAGATGCCTAAAACTTTCAAATGGCTTGGTTCCATGTGATTGACCTTTGTTGTAGCTAAGGTTCTCTGGACAGTAGTTTGTCCTAGACATCTTTGGTGATGACAATGATAGGGAGCTAGCAAGTGAACAGGAGATGGCAAGAGTGAACACTGACATTTTAGGAATCAGTAAACTAAAATGGACTGGAATGGTTGAATTTATTTCAGATGACCATTGTATCTACTACTGTGGGCAAGAATCCCTTAGAAGAAATGGAGTAGCCCTCATAGTCAACAAGAGTCCAAAATGCAGTACTTGGGTGCAGTCTCAAAACAACAGAACAAGCTCTGTTTGTTTCCAAGGCAAGCCATTCAATATCACAGTAATCCAAGTCTATGCTCCAGCCACTAATGCCGAAGAAGCTGAAGTTGAACAGTTCTATGAAGACCTAAAAGAACTTCTAGAACTAACACCTCCCAAAGATGTCCTTTTCATCCTAGAGGACTGGCATGCAAAAGTAGGAAGTCAAGAGATACCTGGAGTAAAAGGCAAGTTTGGCCTTGGAGTGAAAAATGAAGCAGGGCAAAGGCTAACAGAGTTTTGCCAAGAGAATGCACTGTTCATAGCAAACACCCTCTTCCAACAACACAAGAGATGACTCTACACATGGACATCACCAGATGGTCAATACCGAAATTAGATTGATTATATTCTTTGCAGCCAAAGATGGAAAAGCTCTATACAATGAGCAAAAATAAGACCAGTAGCTGACTGTGGCTCAGCACATGAACTTCTTATTGTAAAATTCAGACTTAAGTTGAAGAAAGTAGGGAAAACCACTAGACCATTCGGGTATGACCTAAATCAAATCCCTTACGATTATACAGTGGAAGTGACAAATAGATTGAAGGGATTAGATCTGATAGCGTGCCATTGTACAGGAAACACTGTATAGGAGGCAGTGATCAAGACCACCCCCCCAAAAAAAGAAATGCAAAAAGGCAAAATGGCTGTCTGAGGAGGCCTTAGAAATAGCTGAGAAAAGAAGAGAATCTAAAGGCAAAGGAGAAAAGGAAAGATGTATCCATGTGAATGCAGAGTTCCAAAGAATAGCAAGGAGAAATAAGAAAGCCATCTCCAGTGATCAGTGCAAAGAAATAGAGAACAACAGAAGGGAAAAGATTAGAGATTTCTTCAAGATGTCCATATGGTTTTCAAGTCAGGAAAAAACTGACAAAGATATCTGTAGTCACTGTTTCTGTTAAGCTTTATAAATGAGATCCTAACCATCTCATTGGGAAAAGAAAAATATAACAGTTGAAATCATTTTTATTTTCACAGATGGGATGATTGTCTACACAGATAATGTACTAAAATATGTAGACAAAAGAGTATAACTAATATAAGGTTCCACAAAGTTTCTGGGTATAGGCCCAATATATAAAAATCAATAGTGATCCTCTTCAACAGGAAGAATCAAGGAGAAAATGTTATAAAGACAAATTCTGACAACCAACATGGCATCCAATATTGGTATCTCTTTTCCCATGCTTCACTTGTTTCAGGTCCTATGTTGTTTTTGTAAAGTTTACCCCTCTGCCCTCAGTATGTTTGGATCAAGAAGTTTGTTCTTCCTTTCTTTTAGGCCCTCTAAAAAGAAATTTACTAATTTAGACCAAAGAACAAGTGAAGAGGAGAGAGGATCATTGGGAAGAATAAGAGAATATTTCTATCCAGTGGTTTCTCTTACATGTCCATAGTGACTTTGCTATAGCTACTGCTTCTGTACCAGCTTATTCAAAATTCAGTTTGTTCCTATCTCTAAGTAAAGGACTTGACAGCTCATTAGAAAATGTACTCCCTCAACTTGAGTGTATTCACTCAAGAAATCTATCAAGTTACTTTCTTTTTATTACTACAGTGGACTACTACTCACCATATAAACCAAAACAATGCGATTTGCAAAAACATGGGTGCAACTAGAAATTATCATACGAAGTGAACTAAGTCAGAAAGAGAAAGACATACCATGTGATGTCACTTATATGTGTAATGTAGAGTATGACACAGATGAACCTATCTATAAAACAGGAACAGACTCAAGGACATAGAGATCAGACTTGAGGTTGCCAAGGAGGAGGGGAGAAGGATGGATTCGGCATTTGTGGTTGGTAAATATACCCTGGGCTCTTCCCTGGTGGCTCAGATGGTAAAGAGTCTGCCTACAATGTGGGAGATCTGGGTTCGATCCCTGGGTTGGGAAGATCTCCTGCAGAAGGAAATGGCAACCCACTCTAGTACTCTTGCCTGGAAAATCCTATGGAAAGAGGAGCCTGGTAGGCTACCATCCATGGGGTCACAAAGAGTCGGACACGACTGGCTTCACTCACTCACTCAAATATACACTATCACATGTAGAACTGGTAAATAAGAAGGTTCTGCTGCATAGTACAGAGAACTTCATCCATTCTCCTGAGATAAATCATAATGGAAAAGAATATTTTAAATATATATATATATATGTATGTATGTAAAACTGAGTTACTTTGCTGTATAGCAGAGATTGGCTCGACATTGTAAATCAATTCTACTTTAATTTTTAAAAAAGAAGAAACACTTCATATATATAAAAGAACCCAGATAAAGTGTGTTTGCATGTGTATGTGTGTGTATGCTCTCTAAACTAATAATCCTCTAGGGACAAAAAAACCATGACTTTCAACAAGTATATACCTTAAATGAAAATAAAGGACCAAAACATATTCTAAAGAATAAGAAGAAAAAGCTTCGTATTTGTAACTACTATAATGGAGTGAGTCCCTGGTAGGAAAAGTGAAAGCTTTCATAGGAAAAAAATATCATTTCTGAAACATAGAAACACTGTCACACTAACTAAAACACAGTCTCTGAACATAATAGGAATTATCCCACTTTGTTTAATGAAAGGACAAAATTGACTCTATTTTAGTGAGCTCAGAGTGTCAGCTACTTTCAAGCACACAAGCTCTATTTCCTTAGTTATTTATGTAATTTATGAATAAATACTAGAATTAGAGTTTATTTGCAAGATAAATTGTAAAATGGAAATGGAAAAAAATCCCATTTGCATAGTATCAAACCCATAATAAATTTGGAGCTGTACCTAACAAAATGTATGTCTTTTAAGGAAATATTATGAGCTTTTATTGAATTCCATAAACAATGAACAAAATTTAAATAATAGAAGATATATACCATTTAAATTGTTTGGAAGATTCAATATCATACATAAATCGATTCTCCACAAATTAACTTGAAGTTCAGTGCAATTCCAGTCAAATTCTCCAACATTTTTTTTTTCCTAGAACTTGGCAAACTTGCCCTAAAATCTATGTGGAAAGAGGGTAAAGATTAGTCAAGATTCTCTACAGAAGAAAAACAATATGAGACTATAAGATATTAAGGATTGTTATTCACTTATATTAACAAAAATGTGATATTAGTACAAGGACAGACAAGTGTACCAATAGAACAAAATTGAAATTCCAGGACCAAACTCATACATATATGAGGACTTGGTTTATGACAGAGGAGACATTACAAACCAATAGAATAGTCCTGGGAAAATTGGCTATGTAGATGGTAAAAAAAATTCCTACCCTATACTATACAGATGGAGAAGGCAATGGCATCCCACTCCAGTACTCTCGCCTGGAAAATCCCATGGAGGGAGGAGCCTGGTAGGCTGCAGTCCATGGGGTCGCTAAGAGTTGGACACAACTGAGCGACTTCACTTTCACTTTTCACTTTCATGCATTGGAGAAGGAAATGGCAACCCACTCCAGTGTTCTTGCCTGGAGAATCCCAGGGACAGGGGAGCCTGGTGGGCTGCCGTCTATGGGGTCGCACAGAGTCAGACACAACTGAAGCGACTTAGCAGTAGCAGTAGCAGCAGCATACTATACAGAAATGTAAACTCAAGATGGATTAAAGATATAAGTGTTAAAAGCAAGAATTATTTGTTCCTGAAAAAGACGAAGAATACTTTAATGATCTCAAAGAAAGGAAAGGTTTCTTAAAAACACAAAATGGAAACTATACAAGATAGATACATTTGCCTTCATTAAAAGTAAAGACAAATAAAATTTTAAATAATGAGCCACAGTTTGGTGGGAGCTATTTTTAGCTCTTATAAATAAGGAAGGATTAACATCTAGAAGGAGAGGGGACATTAATATCTAGAGGAGAAGGGGACGCCAGATGATGAGATGGTTGGATGGCATCACCGACTAGATGGACATGAGTTTGAGTAAGCTCCAGAGTTGATGATGGGCAGGAAAGCCTGGCGTGCTGCAGTCCATGGGGTTGCAATGAGTCGGATATGACTGAGCAACTGAATGGAATATCTAAAAGCTGTACTCTACAAATCATTATGAGAAAGACAGATATTCATTAGAAAAACGTACAAAGTATATGACCAGGCATTTTACAGAGGGATAACCTGATTCAACTATAGTAGTGGTGGTGGTTTAGTTGCTCAGTCGTGTCTAACTTTTGCGACCCCACGGACTGTAGCACCCCTGGCTCCTCTGTCTATGTGATTTCCGAACGAAGAATACTGCAGTGGCCCTCATCTTGCCGCCCAGCAATCTGGACCTGCGTGAGGAGCCTGCCAGGACACGTTATACGTGCCCATGCCATAAGTCCTGATACTCTACGTTGCCGGCGCTGCAGCTTCTGCTTCCGGGCCTCGAGCCCACCATCTTGCTTTTGTGGACGCGGCAGGAGTCCAGAAGCGAAAGTTCTGAGCTGGGAGTCTTGGTGAGTGCAGCCGCTGTCGTCTTTGCCACTGCGCTTCACTGTGGTATGCTTGAGCAACCAGAACCGGAGCATGGAGGCGCACAACATCCTCAGCAAACGAGGATTCAGCATCCGGTCCTTCAGAACAGGAACAAACTTGAAGCTTCCAGGACAAGCACGCGACAGGCCAAACGTTTATGATTTCAGAACCACATATGTAAGATGTATAAAGACCTTCTTAGGAAAGACAAAGAACTCTATATGCAGAATGGTGTTTTATGGATGCTGGAAAGAAGAGTATCAAGCCCAGGCCAGAGAGGTTCCAGGACTGCAAAAATCCCTTTGACCTCATCCTCACCTGTGGAGAGCAAGTATATGACCAGGTGGTGGAAGATACGACTTCCAGGGAGCAGGAGACCTGCCAGCCCGTGCATGTGGTCAACGTGAACAACCTGGAAACCCACAAGGAGGCTACACTGGAGCGTTCCTCATCTGCGACCTGTGCCAGTGCGTCCAGCTCATGGAGGGCATGGAGGACAGGATTGGCGAGCTGCTGCAGGTGTTCGAGGAAAAGAGCGGCAGGAGCTTCCTGCACACCATCTGCTTATACTGAGCCCAGCCTGACGTCCGGCCCACCACCCACTTGAAGCCATTTTCTTGAGTTTCCTTTTGGTAGTACTTTTTCCTTCCTGATACTTGTTTTTACCTTTAGGTATTCTGCCAGAGGACGTTAGCAATACCCAGTAAATGGTACTGTACGGAAATACCAGATCAGAAAACAAACGTTTTTCCCGTCCCACTTTCCCTTATGAGTAGAATCTTGACTGTAGTTTTTTGTTGTTGTTGTTGTTCTTTAACCAAAAAAGATTAAACGGTTGACAGCACATTTCCCCCAAGACTTCTGCCTCTCAACGACCGTCCGTTTTCTGGCTTCCCTAACTGCTTCAGTTCAGTTCAGTTCAGTTCAGTCGCTCAGTCGTGTCCGACTCTTTGTGACCCCACGAATCGCAGCACGCCAGGCCTCCCTGTCCATTACCATCTCCCGGAGTTCACTCGAACTCACGTCCATCGAGTCAGTGATGCCATACAGCCATCTCATCCTCTGTCGTCCCCTTCTCCTCCCGTCCCCAATCTCTCCCAGCATCAGAGTCTTTTCCAATGAGTCAACTCTTTGCATCAGGTGGCCAAAGTACTGGAGTTTCAGCTTTAGCATCAGTCCTTCCAAAGAACACCCAGGGCTGATCTCCTTTAAAATGGACTGGTTGGATCTCCTTGCAGTCCAAGGGACTCTCAAGAGTCTTCTCCAACACCACAGTTCAAAAGCATCAATTCTTCGGTGCTCAGCTTTCTTCACAGTCCAACTCTCACATCCATACATGACTGCTGGAAAAACCATAGCCTTGACTAGACAGACCTTTGTTGGCAAAGTAATGTCTCTGCTTTCGAATATGTTATCTAGGTTTGTCATAACTTTTCTTCCAAGGAGTAAGTGTCTTTTAATTTCATGGCTGCAATCACCATCTGCAGTGATTTTGAATGTAAGAATTCCTGAATAAAGCAACAGGATTCACTTTTGAAAAGGATCCTGCCATTGGCCAATAAATAGATGTGGATGGTCATTAGTAATAATATTAACAAAAGGAATACTGGAGTGGGTTGTCATTTTCTTCTCCAGGGGATCTTCTTGACCCAGGTATCAAACCTGGATCTCCTACATTGCAGGTGGATTCCTTACTGGCTTATCCACAAATGAGAAAAGGTTCTCAACCTCTCAAGTAATGAGGAAAAGGTAAGTTAAACTCAACATAACTTTCATAGGGGTCAAATTAGCAAACATGAAAAGACATTTACCCTTGTCTTTCACAAGGAGGGTCAAATTAGCAGAAATTAAAAAGCATGATCATGCCAAGTGGTCATACCACAGAAAGATGCGGGGAACTTGACATTCTGGTGGGAATATAAATTTATGCACCTCCTTTGGAGAGCACTAGCAATATCTAGCAAAGATGTGCATGCCTTATTATGGTCCCAAATTTCCTCTTCTAGATATTTACCAGGGAGAAATCCTTGCATTTGTGAGAAGACAAACCAGAATGTGTATTGCTCTATCAAATGTGAATGGCCAGATATGAGAATGAATTAGTATTATCAATGGCACTTTGAATGATTGAATGGTATTCACCCATTCATCAATAAAGATGAATCTGGAAAATAGTTTGCATGTACAGAGTGATCTGGAAAAGGATGTGTGCTACATTTGTGCAAAAGAATAGGGAAATGGACATTGCCATGCCAAGGGGTTTCTTGGGGCCTTTGGGTAGTGGGCCACACATAGTTCAGACGGTTCCCCTGAGGAGATGGTTGGAAATGTTAAGTCTATCTTATCTATCCTATCTCCTGGAGTCTGATGAATCTGAAGTGGAGCAGGCAGACCCTCCTGGACAATTTCACTGAAAATATTCTCTAAGTTATTGTTCTTACCCTGAAAAAATCTTTCTTTATCTTATAGAAAAGCCTGGTGTCATACCACTGATTATTGTGGCAGTGACTCAGGTATGCAGTGTGGTGGCTCTCTGCTGGGGAGAGTAGAAGGGTCAGGTGACTCAGGATTTTAGATGAAGAGGCTGAGTTTATCACTGAAAGAACTTGTGCATTTTTATTCCCCCTCTTTATATATCACTGAAAACTGAAAGGGTTCAGTGATTATTTTTTTAATCACCTAACTTTGGGTTGGTTTTTGTGCAAGATTAAAAAGTCTTTCCTTAAATATTCAGTAGAATTTTCAGACCTTGGCTGTATTAATAATGAAAGTGATTCTTAGATGTTTAAAATACATTCTCCCCTCCTCATTTCCTTTTTCTTTTTTTAAATATAAATTTATTTATTTTAATTGGAGGTTAATTACTTTACAATATTGTATTGGTTTTGCCATACGTCAACATGAATCCTTAGAACATAAAAGATGAAGGCAGTTCTGATGAGTAACTTTTCAGTTGATTAATCCTCTTGAACTCAGTATAGCTTTCAAAGGGAGAAAGAGCCACCAGCATAGATCAAATCAGGACCTCATCTCATGTGTCTACCCAGGCCCCTGTTGCCATATTTTAGGTGGTAGGATTCATGGGTCCTAGTGTTTGATCTAAAATCCACTCTGCATGTATGATAGGATGTGACTGAATTGTATGTTTATTTGAATCTTTCTGTCCATTCTGGGAACCTGGAATTACATACATTTGTTGAGATACAGCACTGTGCTAATTATAGAAACTATTGTGATATCATTATTGATGAATATACTTTTTTCACCTTATTTTGGTATTCTTTGCACATTATACGAGTGTGTATGCACACTATTTTCTTAATATAAATTTATTTATGTTAATTGGAGGCTAATTACTTTACAATATTGTATTGGTTTTGCCATACATAAACATGAATCTGCCACAGGTGTACACATGTTCCCCATCCAGAAACCCACTCCAACTTCCCTACCCATACCATCCCTCTGGATCATCCCAGTGCACCAGCCCTGGGCATCCTGTATCATGCTTTGAACCTGGACTGGCGATTCATTTCACATATGATATTATAGATGTTTCAATGCCATTCTCCCAAATCATCCCATCCTCACCCTCTCCCACAGAGTCCAAAAGACTGTTGTATACATCTGTGTCTCCTTTGCTGTCTCAGTTCAGTTTAGTTCAGTCGCTCAGTCGTGTCCAACTCTTTGTGACCCCAGAATCATAGCACGCCAGGCCTCCCTGTCCATCACCATCTCCTGGAGTTCACTCAGACTCATGTCCATCGAGTCGGTGATGCCATCCAGCCATCCCATCCTCGGTCGACCCCTTGTCCTACTGCCCCCAATCCCTCCCAACATCAGAGTCTTTTCCAATGAGTCAACTTTTTGCATGAGGTGGCCAAAGTACTGGAGTTTCAGCTTCAGCATCATTCCCTCCAAAGAAATCCCAGGGTTGATCTCCTTTAGAATGGACTGGTTGGATCTCCTTGCAGTCCAAGGGACTCTCAAGAGTCTTCTCCAACACCACAGTTCAAAAGCATCAATTCTTTGGCGCTCAGCCTTCATCACAGTCCAACTCTCACATCCATACATGACCACAGGAAAAACCATAGCCTGGACTAGATGGACCTTAGTCGGCAAAGTAATGTCTCTGCTTTTGAATATGCTATCTAGGTTTGTCATAACTTTTCTTCCAAGGAGTAAGCGTCTTTTAATTTCATGGCTGCAGTCACCATCTGCGGTGATTTTGGAGCCCAAAAAAATAAAGTCTGCCACTGTTTCCACTGTTTCCCCATCTATTTCCCATGAAGTGATGGGACCAGATGCCATGATCTTCGTATTCTGAATGTTGAGCTTTAAGCCAACTTTTTCACTTTCCTCTTTCACTTTCATCAAGAGGCTTTTTAGCTCCTCTTCACTTTCTGCTATAAGGGTGGTGTCATCTGCATATCTGAGGTTATTGATATTTCTCCCGGCAATCTTGATTCCAGCTTGTGTTTCTTCTAGTCCAGCGTTTCTCATGATGTACTCTGCATAGAAGTTAAATAAGCAGGGTGACAATATACAGCCTTGACGTACACCTTTTCCTATTTGGAACCAGTCTGTTGTTCCATGTCCAGTTCTAACTGTTGCTTCCTGACGTGCATGCAGATTTCTCAAGACGCAGGTTAGGTGGTCTGGGATTCCCATCTCTTTCAGAATTTTCCACAGTTTATTGTGATTCACACAGTCAAAGGCTTTGGCAAAGTCAATAAAGCAGAAATAGATACTTTTCTGGAACTCTCTTGCTTTTTCAATGATCCAGCAGGTGTTGGCAATTTGATCTCTGGTTCCTCTGCCTTTTCTAAAACCAGCTTGAACATCAGGAAGTTCACGGTTCATGTATTGCTGAAGCCTGGCTTGGAGAATTTTGAGCATTACTTTACTAGCATGTGAGATGAGTGCAATTGTGCGGTAGTTTGAGCATTCTTTGGCGTTGCCTTTCTTTGGGATTGGAATGAAAACTGACCTTTTCCAGTCCTGTGACCACTGCTGAGTTTTCCAAATTTGCTGGCATATTGAATGCAGCACTTTCACAGCATCATCTTTCAGGATTTGAAATAGCTCGACTGGAATTCCATCATCTCCACTAGCTTTGTTTGTAGTGATGCTTCCTAAGCCCCACTTGACTTCACATTCCAGGATGTCTGGCTCTAGATGAGTGATCACACCATCGTGATTATCTGGGTCGTGAAGTACTTTTTTGTACAGTTCTTCAGTGTATTCTTGCCACCTCTTCTTAATATCTTCTGCTTCTGTTAGATCCATACCACTTCTGTCCTTTATTGAGCCCATCTTTGCATGAAATGGTCCCTTGGTATCTCTAATTTCCTTGAAGAAATCTCTAGTCTTTCCCATTCTGTTGTTTTCCTCGATTTCTTTGCATTGATCGCTGAAGAAGGCTTTCTTATCTCTTCTTGCTATTCTTTGGAACTCTGCATTCAAATGCTTATATCTTTCCTTTTGTCCTTTGCTTTTTGCCTCTCTCCTTTTCATAGCTATTTGTAAGTCCTCCCCAGACAGCCATTTTGCTTTTTTGCATTTCTTTTCCATGTGGATGGTCTTGATCCCTGTCTCCTGTACAATGTCACGAACCTCATTCCATAGTTCATCAGGCACTCTATCTATCAGATCTAGGCCCTTAAATCTATTTCTCACTTCCACTGTCTCACATACAGGCTTATTGTTACCATCTTTCTAAATTCCATATATATGCGTTAGTATACTGTATTCGTGTTTTTCTTTCTGGCTAACTTCACTCTGTATAATAGGTTCCAGTTTCATCCACCTCATTAGAACTGATTCAAATGTATACTTTTTAATGGCTGAGTAATACTCCATTGTGTATATGTAGCACAGCTTTCTTATCCATTCATCTGCGGATGGACATCTAGGTTGCTTCCATGTCCTGGCTATTATAAACAGTGCTGCGATGAACATTGGGGTACATGTGTCCCTTCCAATTCTGGTTTCCTTGGTGTGTATGCCCAGTAGTGGGATTGCTGGGTTGTATGTCAATTCTATTTCTAGTGTTTTAAGGAATCTCCACACTGTTCTCCATAGTGGCTGTACTAGTTTGCATTCCCACCAATAGTGTAAGAGGGTTCCCTTTACTCCACACCCTCTCCAGCATTTATTGCTTGTAGGCTTTTGGATTGCAGCCATTCTGACTGGTGGGAAATGGTACCTCATTGTGGTTTTGATTTGCATTTCTCTGATAATGAGTGATGTTGAGCATCTTTTCATGTGTTTGTTAGCCATCTGTATGTCTTCTTTGGAGAAATGTCTGTTTAGGTCTTTGACCCATTTTTTGACTGGGTCATTTCTTTTTCTCGAATTGAGCTGCAGGAGTTGCTTGTATATTTTTTATATTAATTATTTGTCAGTTGCTTCATTTGCTATTATTTTCTCCCATTCCAAAGGCTGTCTTTTCACCTTGCTTATAGTTTCCTTTGTTGTGCAGAAGCTTTTAATTTTAATTTGGTCCCATCTGTTTATTTTTGCTTTTATTTCCATATTCTTGGAGGTGGGTCATAGAGGATCCTGCTGTGATTTATGTCGGAGAGTGTTTTGCCTATGTTCTCCTCTAGGAGTTTTATAGTTTAGATCTTTAATCCATTTTGAGTTTATTTTTGTGTATGGTGTTAGAAAGTGTTCTAGTTTCATTCTTTTACAAGTGGTTGACCAGTTTTCCCAGCACCACTTGTTAAAGTGGTGCTGTCAAACCATTAGCCAGACTCATCAAGGAAAAAAGGGGAAAAAATCAAATCAATAAAATTATAAATGAAAATGGAGATATCACAACAGACAACACAGAAATACAAAGGACCATAAGAGACTACTATCAGCAATTATATGCCAATAAAATGGACAACCTGGAAGAAATGGACAAATTCTTAGAAAAGTACAACTTTCCAAAACTGAACCAGGAAGAAACAGAAAATCTTAACAGACCCATCACAAGCATGGAAATTGAAACTGGAATCAGAAATCTTCCAGCAAACAAAAGCCCAGGACCAGATGGATTCACTTTAATAAAATCCACTTTAACAAGTGGTCCTGTCTTTTTTCTATTGTATATTCTTGCCTCCTTTGTCAAAGATAAGGTGTCCATAGGTGGGTGGATTTATCTCCTGGCTTTCAGTTTTGTTCCATTGATCTATATTTCTGTCTTTGTGCCAGTACCATACTGTCTTGATGACTGTGGCTTTGTACTATAGCCTGAAGTCAGGCAGGTTGATTCCTCCAGTTCCATTCTTCTTTCTCAAGATTGCTTTGGCTATTTGAGATTTTTTGTATTTCCATATAAATTGTGAAATTATTTGTTCTAGCTCTGTGAAAAATACTATTGGTAGCTTGATAAGGATTACACTGAATCTATAATTGCTTTTGGTATATACTCATCTTCACTATATTGATTTTTCTGGTCCATGAACACGGTATATTTCTCCATCTATTTGTGTCCTCTTTGATTTCTTTCACCAGTGTTTTATAGTTTTCTATATATAGGTCTTTAGTTTCTTTAGGTAGATATATTCTTAAGTATTTTATTTTTTCCATTGCAATGCTGAATGGAATTGTTTCCCTAATTTCTCTGTTTTGTCATTTTTATTGTATAGGAATGCAACGGATTTCTGTGTGTTGATTTTATATCCTGCAACTTTACTATATTCATTGATTAGCTCTAGTAATTTTCTGGTGGAGTCTTTAGGGTTTTCTATGTAGAGGATCATGTCATCTGCAAACAGTGAGAGTTTTACTTCTTCTTTTCCAATTTGGATTCCTTTGATTTCTTTTTCTGCTCTGATTGCTGTGGCCAAAACTTCCAAAACTATGTTGAATAGTAGTGGTGAAAGTGGGCACCCTTGTCTTGTTCCTGACTTTAGGGAAAATGCTTTCATTTTTTCACTGCTGAGGATAATGTTTGCTGTGGGTTTGTCATATATAGCTTTTATTATGTTGAGGTATGTTCCTTCTATTCCTACTTTCTGGAGCGTTTTTATCATGAATGGATGTTGAATTTTGTCAAAGGCTTTCTCTGCATCTATTGAGATAATCACATGGCTTTTATTTTTCAATTTGTTAATGTGATGTATTACACTGATTGATTTGTGGATATTGAAGAATCCTCGCATCCCTAGGATAAAGCCCACTGGTCATGATGTATGATCTTTTCAATGTGTTGTTCGTTTCTGATTGCTAGAATTTTGTTAAGGATTTTTGCATCTATGTTCATCAGTGATATTGGCCTGTAGTTTTCTTTTTTTGTGGCATCTTTGTCAGGTTTTGGTATTAGGGTGATGGTGGCCTCATAGAATGAGTTTGGAAGTTTACCTTTCTCTGCAATTTTCTGGAAGAGTTTGAGTAGGTAGGTGTTAGTTCTTCTCTAAATTTTTGGTAGAATTCAGCTGTGAAGTCATCTGGACCTGAGCTTTTGTTTGCTGGAAGATTTCTGATTACAGTTTCAATTTCCATGCTTGTGATGGGTCTGTTAAGATTTTCTATTTCTTCCTGGTTCAGTTTTGGAAAGTTGTACTTTTCTAAGAATTTATCCATTTCTTTCAGGTTGTCCATTTTATTGGCATATAATTGCTGATAGTAGTCTCTTATGATCCTTTGTATTTCTGTGTTGTCTACTGTGATCTCTCCATTTTCATTTCTAATTTTATTGATTTGTTTTTTCTCCCTTTGTTTCTTGATGAGTCTGGCTAATGGTTTGTCAATTTTATTTATCCTCTCAAAGAACCAGCTTTTGGCTTTGTTGATTTTTGCTATGGTCCCTTTTGTTTCTTTTGCATTTATTTCTGCCCTAATTTTTAAGATTTCTTTCCTCTACTAACCCTGGGGTTCTTCATTTGTTCCTTTTCTAGTTGCTTCAGGTGTAGAGTTAGGTTATTTATTTGACTTTTTTCTTGTTTCTTGAGGTATGCCTGTATTGCTATGAACCTTCCCCTTAGCACTGCTTTTACAGTGTCCCACAGGTTTTGGCTTGTTGTGTTTTCATTTTCATTTGTTTCTATGCATATTTTAATTTCTTTTTTGATTTCTTCTGTGATTTGTTGATTATTCAGCAGCGTTTTGTTCAACCTCCATATTGTGGAATTTTTAATGGTTTTTCTCCTGTAATTGAGATCTAATCTTACTGAATTGTGGTCAGAAAAGATGCTTGGAATGATTTCAGTTTTTTTGAGTTTACCAAGGCTAGATTTATGGCCCAGGATGTGATCTATCCTGGAGAAGGTTTCGTGTGCACTTGAGAAAAAGGTGAAAGTCATTGTTTTGGGGTGAATTGTCCTATAGATATCAATTAGGCCTGACTTGTCTATTGTTTCATTTAAAGTTTGTGTTTCTTTGTTAATTTTGTTTAGTTGATCTATCCATAGGTAGGGTATTAAAGTCTCCCACTATTATTGTGTTAGTGTTAATTTCCCCTTTCATACTTGTCAGCATTTGTCTTACATATTGTGGTGCTCCTATGTTGGGTACATATATAATTGTTATATCTTTTTCTTGGCTTGATCCTTTGATCATTATGTAGTGTCCTTCTTTGTCTCTTTTCACAGCCTTTTTAAAAAGTATATTTTATCTGATATGAATATTGCTACTCCTGCTTTCTTTTGGTCTCCATTTGTGTGGAATATCTTTTTCCAGCCCTTCACTTTCAGTCTGTATGTGTCCCTTCTTTTGAGGTGGGTCTCTTGTAGACAACATATAGAGGGGTATTGTTTTTGTATCCATTCAGCCAGTCTTTGTCTTTTGGTTGGGGCATTCAACCCATTTATGTTTAAGGTAATTATTGATAAGTATGATCCCATTGCCATTTACTTTATTGTTTTGGGTTCGAGTTTATACACCCTTTCTGTGTTTCCTGACTAGAGAAGATCCTTTAGCATTTGAGGAGAGCTGGTTTGCTGGTGCTGAATTCTCTCAGTTTTTGCTTGTCTGTAAAGCTTTTGATTTCTCCTTCATATTTGAATGAGATCCTTGCTGGGTACAGTAATCTGGGCTATAGGTTATTTTCTTTCATCACTTTAAGTATGTCCTGCCATTCCCTCCTGGCCTGAAGAGTTTATATTGAAAGATCAGCTGTTATCATTATGGGAATCCCCTTGTGTGTTATTTGTTATTTTTCCCTTGCTGCTTTTAATATTTGTTCTTTGTATTTGATCTTTGTTAATTTGATCACTATGTGTCTGGGGTGTTTCGCCTAAGGTTTTTCCTGTTAGGGAGTCTCTGGGTTTCTTGAACTTGGATGATTATTTCCTTCCCCATTTTAGGGAAGTTTTCAACTATTATCTCCTCAAGTATTTTTTCATGGTTTTTCTTTTTGTCTTCTTCTTCTGGGACTCCTATGATTCGAATGTTGGGGCATTTAACATTGTCCCAGAGGTCTCTGGAATTGCCCTCATTTCTTTTAGTTCATTTTTCTTTTTTCCTCTCTGATTCATTTATTTCTACCATTCTATCTTCTACCTCACTAATCCTACCTTCTGCCTCCCTTATTCTACTATTTGTTCCCTCCAGAGTGTTTTTTATCTCATTTATTGCATTACTCATTATATATTGACTCTTTTTTGTTTCTTCTAGGTCCTTGTTAAATGTTTCTGGCATCTTCTCAATCCTTGTCTCCAAGATATTTATCTGTGTTTCCATTTTGATTTCAAGAATTTGGATCATTTTCACTATCATTATTTGGAATTCTTTATCAGGTAGATTCCCTATCTCTTCCTCTTTCGATTGGTTTGGTGGGCATTTATCCTGTTCCTTCACCTGCTGGGTATTCCTCTCTCTCTTCATCTTATTTATATTGCTGTGTTTGGGGTGGCCTTTCTGTATTCTGGCAGTTTGTGGAGTTCTCTTTATTGTGGAGTTTCCTCGCTCTGGGTGGGGTTGTATGGGTGGCTTGTCAAGGTTTCCTGGTTAGGGAAGCTTGTGTCGGTGTTCTGGTGGGTGGAGCTGGATTTCTTCTCTCTGGAGTGCAATGAAGTGTCCAGTAATGAGTTATGAGATGTCAGTGGGTTTGGAGTGACTTTGCACAGGTTGTATATTGAAGCTCAGGGCTGTGTTCCTGTGTTGCTGGAGAATTTGCATGGTATGTCTTGCTCTGGAACTTGTTGGCCCTTGGGTGGTGCTTGATTTCAGTGTTGGTATGGAGGCGTTTGATGAGCTCCTATCCATTAATGTTCCCTGGAGTCAGGAGTTCTCTGATGTTCTCAGGATTTGGACTTAAGCCTCCTGCTTCTGGTTTTCAGTCTTACTTTTACAGTAGCCTCAAGACTTCTCCATCTATACAGCACTGTTGATAAAACATCTAGGTTAAAGATGAAAAGTTTCTCCACAGTGAGGGACACTGAGAGGTTCACAGAGTTACATGGAGAAGACAATAGGGAGGAGGGAGATAGAGGTGACCAGGATGAGATGAGGTGGAATCAAAAGAGGAGAGAGCAAGCTAGCCAGTAATCACTTCCTTATGTGCGCTCCACAGTCTGGACCGCTCAGAGATGTTCACAGATTTATACAGAGAAGAGAAGAGGAAGGAAGGAGACAGAGGTTGCCAGGAGGATAAAGGAGAGAATCAAAAGGAGAGACACAGATCCAGCCAGTAATCAGTTCCTTAAGTGTTCTCCACTGTCTGGAACACACAAAGAGATTCACAGAGTTGGGTAGAGAAGAGAAGGGGGGAGGAGATAGAGGCGACCTGGTGGAGGAAAAGGAGAGTCCAAAGGGGGAGAGAGCAATCAAGCCAGTAATCTCGCTCCCAAGTAAAAATGGGTACTGAATATTGGGTTCTTAAAGGTACAAAATTGATAACAAATACCAAAAGGCAAATATTAAAAATCTAGAGTAGAAGTTGGATTCTCAAAAATACAATATTAATGGAAAAAAAACAAACTCACAAAATTATATATATACGAAGTTTGCTTTAAAAAATAGGGTCTCTCTTTTTTTTTGCAAAGTAATAGTAGATTATAAAAATGAAAATTAAAGGAGTAATAGGGGACTTAAAAATAATTTTTTTAAAAATTAAAGAATGATGGTAAAAATATATCTAAGACTTTCCCTTGTGTTGTTGTGGGCAGTATGGGGTCAGTTCATTTTCGGATAGCTCCTTGATCTGGCTTATATTTCTCAAGACCTATAGGCCCTTTCCTATGTAGTCGGTACTAACTACAGGGTTTTAATCTATTGCACCTGTCACTTCCAAGGAGGTTCCCTCTGTTTTAGCTTCTTCTGTTTGCTGGTCTCTTCAGTGTCTAATTTACACCCTGCCACGAGGGGGCGGTGGTGGACACTTTTTTAGGCTCACTTATTCAGTCGTGCTGTGGGGAGGGAGGGACGCTGCAAACAAATAACACTGGTGTGTGCTTGCAGGGTCTCGGCCACGCTGGGTTCGCCCCCACTCACGGCCTGTGTGCTTTCCCTGTCTACACTGCTTAGGCTCCAGGTTGCTCTGCCCGGAACTGTCTGAGGCTGGCCCTGGGTTGTATGCACTTCCCAGGTCTAAGCTGCTCAGGTTCAGGCACTCGGGTAATCCTCAGAGGCCCAGACTCGGTTGGGCCTGCGTTTTGTGCCCTTCCCGGATCCGAGCAGCTCAGGTGACCGGGTGTTTGGCGAGCGCGGTCGCTGTGACGTCGCCTCCCCCATCCCTGCTGCTCGGTTTTCCGGGTGTACACCTGGCTCACCTTCTCAGGCGGATGGTGCCCGTCCAGAACCCCAAGAAGTCTTGGTTAGCCACGAAGCCTGCTTGCAGTTTGGTAGAGGATGCCTCTCTGGGGACGCGATTGCCCCCTTCCGGCTCTGGCTGCCCTGGCCTGCCTGTCACCAGAGGGGGATAGGCCAGCCTGCAGCCAGCTAGCTCTGCTCAGTCCTTTGTTCTGTGAGCAGGCCTGATGGCATCTTAGGTTAGGGCTTTTCGCGTAGCTCTGCTCAGTCCTTTGTTCTGTGAGCGGGGCTGGCGGTGTCTTAGGTTAGGGCTTTTTGCATGGTAGCTAGCCCCAGTCTGCTTTACTAGCCCAAGTTAGTTCCCTCAGGTTGCCCTCGGGGCATTCAGGCCAGTCTTTACTCTAAGCAATGCAGCCCGCACCTCCCTGCCCAGCCCCCCTTACTAGTGGTGGGTGCAGGCCTCTGCGCTGCTTCTCTGCTGAGAGTTACCATTGGGCACATAATCTGTGGGTTTTAATTATTTATTTATTTTTACTCCCGATTATGTTGCTCTCTGTGGTGCCAAGGCTCACCACAGACTGGGCAGTGAGAGTGTTTCCTGGTGTTTGGAAACTCTCTCTTTTTTAAGACTCCCCTCCCAGGACGGAGCTCTGTCCCTACCTCTTTCGTCTCTCTTTTTGTCTTTTATATTTTTTCCTACCTCCTTTCGAAGACAATGGGCTGCTTTTCTGGGTGCTTGATGTCCTCTGCCCGCATTCAGAAGTTGTTTTGTGGAATTTACTCAGCGTTCAAATGTTCTTTTGATGAATTTGTGGGGGAGAAAGTGGTCTCTCAGTCCTATTCCTTTGCCATCTTAGGACCGCCCCTCTCTTTTACATTTTTTAATCTCTGCATTCACACACCCATTCATCCTTCTGTTTTTATAGAGAGCACTATCCATAATAATGGTCGCAAAGTGTGATAACATCAGTCATTTCAGAGCACTGAGATTTGAGATTTTTTTTTAAACATGTTTTTGTCCTTTGTTATATTGCTTGAATTTTTATAGCTTGCCTGATTCATTTTTATAAAAAATATTCATTCCTATTAAAGGATCACTCTGTGATAAACAGGAAAGGGAGAAAGAGTTGGCCAAATATTTAGTTTTGACCCTAAAATGAGGCTTTCACTGTAAGTCTTCCATGTCAAAACTACTTTACAGGGTCATCACTTGAGGGTAATTTCAAATTGATTTAGGTTATTGAACATGTATGTGCTGCCTGTACTCTTCCAACATGTGATTCTTTCTCCTCTTGCTTGTGATGAAACAAACCCTAGCCAAGAGAACACTGACAGAAGACATCAATTATCCTGTGAGTTAAAAAGGGCAACCAAGGCTTTTACCGTCTGCAAGTTTAGGAACTGTGCAGAGAAAAGGATCGTGGTAGCAAAAGCTCTGCGATACACTACTGGAGGCTGCTGGAGACCATGGTAACTGTCTAGGGCTTCTATCAGTATAAGATGACCTCACATGTCATACATAATCCAAAGCAGAGCCTGAGAGAGACAACACCGATTTAGAAGCATGCAGAAAGAGCATAATTCTGAGGTTATAAGTCAAGTGATACAGGATCAATTTTATTTATAGACTTACATATCTGTAGATTAACTCCCAACCCACTGCACATATAACTAATAAAGGTATGTGTCCTATAGAAACATTCATTAGACTGGGAATCCAGTCCCTCCCCTTGAAAACCAGGCAAGTTTTGCCCTCCAGGGACAGGAACAGAGATCTTCAAAAAGGAATTTTCCTAGCACAAAAGTGGCAAAAATAATAGAGTTCATGTCTACCCTTTATCCAGCTTCCCCTAATTAACATCTTAAACAACCACAATACAATGATCAAAACCAGGAAATTAACATTAATGAAATACGATTAACTACATGTCTCATTCAAGTTTCATCAGCTTTTCCACTAAAGTCCTTAATCTCTTTCACGATCCCACCTTGCATTCAATTGTTAGTTCTCTGTATTCCTCTCCAATCTGCAACAATTCCTCAGAATTCATTTGTCTTTCATAACCTGGACACTTGAAGCATACTGAGCAGTTAATTTGCAGAATGGGTCTCAATTTGAGTTTGGCTGGTATTTCCTTATGGCAAGACTGAGGTTATATAGCATTGGTATGAATGCCACAGAAATCACGTTGTGCCCCACCTACCTGAGTGCATTGTATCAGGAGGTCCATCAGGCCCATGTGTCTTATTACCCTTGATGTTAATCCTGATTAGATAGTTTACGTCCTATTTGATTGGTTTCTCCACAGAAACATTAATATTATTTCCTCTTTACAATTGGTAAACATCTTTGAGATATTTTGAGACTATGCTAATATCTTGTTTCTCTTCAAATTCCCACCTACCGTTTTCCTTTTATCCATTGGTGGCTCTTCCTGTAAATAATTATCCCTGTGCTGTTTGCCTAATGGTGATTCTGCATTTTGCTCATTCCTTCTACACATATTAATTGGAATTCTGTAAGAAAGAGCTAGCCATTATCTTCTATTATGGACTGAATGTTTGTGTCCCTCTAAAATTCATATGTTGTAAACCTACCCTCCAATGTAATGATATTAGAAGGTGGGGCCTTTGGGAGGTAATTAGGGCTAGATGAGGTCATGAGGTCTTTACAAGAGTCAGGAGATAGCTTACTGCTCTCTTTCTGCGACAAGAGGAAACAAGAAGTCAGTAGTGTGCAACCCAGAAGAGGGCCCTCACCAGAACTTGACCATGCTGGCATCCTGACCTTGGATTTCCAGCCTCCAGAAAAGTGAGCAATAAATTTCTGTTGTTTATAAGTAACCCAATTTACAGTACTTTGTTATGGCAGTTCAAATGGAGTAAGATATCTTCCAGGTACTTATTCAATTCATTTATATCAGTATAGACAAATGGATATTTATTGCATTCTACAGGTTATAATATTACTATACTATCATCATTTATTTTGTTGCTCAACTTGTCCCAAATTTGGCCATTGGGAGCCACATCAGATTGGATCCTATCTCCTTTTGACATGCTTTTTTTGTGTGAACATTTTCTAATTGTCTTACCACAAGATGCTCCAGGGTCATGTTATATTTTTTGTGTTTCAACTCTGAAATCACTCACTTCTCTGAGAAGCCTTGGTTCCTTTTATTGGAAAACTATTATTTCAAAATCAAGTCTGGGCACTAAGTGCACTTATTGCTAATGGGTTGTCCCGAGTCCTAGGTCTTTTCAGAGAAAAAACCTAGAGATATAGGTGTGTATATTAACTCACATATAAAAAACTTCAATGTATTTCTATATCTATATCTCTGTAGCTATACTAAAAGTCATGAGTTCACACTGATAATGCTGAGTCCAATCCAACTTGTCAATCATTCTAGCCTTCCGTCTTTCCTTATTTGTAACTTCTTTCTCCACCTATGAGAAAACAGACTCTCATTATCTACAATAGATTCATTTGATTTGTTCAATCTTGACCACATAAAGTTGTTAAAGAATTGCTAAACAATACCTTGCAAATAAGAGTTACCAAAAGGAATGCAGTATTTGGGTACAGTTTTTTGTCTTTAATATTACTGTAACCAGTCAGAATGCTGTTTTCCAAAGTCACTATGTGTGTGTGTGTGTGTCAGTCGCTCAGTCGTGCCCGACTCTTTGTGACCCCATGGACTACAGCCCACCAGGCTCCTCTGTCCATGAGATTTTCCAGGCAAGTATACTGGAGTGGATTGCCATTTCCTTTTCCAGGGGATCTTAGTAGTTAACTATTGCTACATAACAAATTTTCCCCCAAATTTGGCAACTGAAAACCATAGACATTTTTCTCACTAGTTCTGTGGGGTCGGGGGTCTGGGTAGCTTAGGTAGACGCCTTTGGCTCCTGGTCTCTCACAAAGCTGCAATCAAGGTGTCAACCAGGGTTGCATGCATCTCAAACTCACTCGTGTGGCTGCTGGCAGGCCTCAGTTCCTCCACAGCTGTCAGCTGGAAACATCAATTCCTTTCCACAGGGATCTCTCTACAGACAGCTCACAGCCAGCTTCTATCAGGATGAGAAACGAAGAAGGGTGCCCAAGACAGAAGTTAGGAATACTATGTTGAAATACAGTTGGAATACTGTTTGTATTCCAATTGAGTTCCTTCTCCTCACATCTTGGTTGATTTAAATTATCGATTCATTTTTGGCAGGTTATTGGGGACATTACCACAGTTCTAAGAACCCAAGGTGTACCAAAGGAGCAGCCCTGAGAAATGTTACTGCCTCCTCATCCCTACAAACTCATGGCCATCCTTCTCTTCATTCCATCTCAGACCCTGCAGGTAATCAGTCTGTTCAGTTTCCGGTTTATCTCTCCCTCCTGCTTATATTGTACACATGAACAGATATGTCTATATTTTCTTAAATCCCTTTCTTCCTTACATGAAGGGTATAGTCTTTTGCACTTTGCTTTTTCCATTTAAGAGTATATTCTTGAAATGATTCCAAATCAGTTCATTAGACTCTCCCTCACTTTTTTGAACTGCTGCCTAAGACAACTCGCTCCAGTGTTCTTGCCTGGAGAATCCCAGGGACGGGGGAGCCTGGTGGGCTGCCGTCTATGGGGTCGCACAGAGTCGGACACGACTGAAGCGACTTAGTAGTAGTAGTAAGACAACATTGTATGGATGGGTCATGCTTTATCCAACCACTCAGGGAGAGGAATTTTTGACTATCCCCTTTTGACCAAGAAATGTTCCGCAAATATTTAAGGATAATTTTAAAGTAATAACTGGGGAAGAAGACTGTGTTTCCTCTAGGCTATTCTGCATATTAGAAGAGTAGTGTTTCAATTCTCACTGCCTGATAAGACTGAAATGGAACTAGAATCTCCACACGCTGCTAGTAGCCTTCTAATCAGAAACATCATCTTAAAAGTGGCATAGCAATATGTAAGAGCCACTTCCTTTGACTCACTAATTCAACTCATAGGAATTTAAGAAAGTCATTTAACAGAGGGATATATCTTGAAGCAGAAGGATGTTCATATTAATAGAAAGAAAATGTGTAATCTTCAAAACCAGAAAAATAATCTAAATATCCAATAAAGGATGGCCTGATAAATTATGATTCATCCACAGAACAGAATACTATATTGCAACTAAAAATAATTACACAAACTCTGCAGACAGGAATGGTTTGAATATATTGGGTTGGCCAAAATGTTTGTTCAGGTTTTCCCATAACATCTTATGGAAAAACATGAATGAGGGTTTTGGTTAACGAAATATGGGAAGTGAAAAAGCAGGATACAAAATGATTACAGTTACAATGCTGCCAAAGCGAAAACCGTGTGTAGCTGCTCTAAAGTGGGCTGATGCTGAGAAGTGGCTGCTCTATCTTAGTACATTTCCTGGTTCCTCTGACATCCTGGCAGTGCCACGTGCCTGAGTTCTGGCTAATAGAATTGTGTAGAATTTATGTGAGCAACCTCTCTGCCTGGGTCACACCCATCTCCCACATGATTTCTTTCCTTGTCTGCCAGCTGATGTCAATGCAATGAAATCATGTGTTGAAAAGAACAGAAACTCTGTTAGTCTGAGTCCCTGACTGTGGGATACCGTCTCACCCCTACCATTGCCAACTGGACTTTAATAAGCAAAGAACAAGTATCTAACATGATAAGCCACTGAGGTTTCAGGGTCTTTATGATTTGAAAACTTCTTTAATGCTAACATTTTACTCTCTGTTACACTCCAATCTGTAGGAAAAATAAAAAAACAAAAGCGAGTTGAGTCATTAGTATTCCTTCCTACGGTACTCCATCAGAAAGACAGCCAGCAAAAGCCAAACACCTATTCTACCACTGATTATTCTCAGCAGAGTCTCAGAACACTCCTGGAGAGGGGAGGGGAGTGGATTTATGTGCCTTTGACTCTCAACACGCTGTACTCACAGGGCTGCCACAGCCAGCAGGAACACAATCATCTAGGAAGCCAAGAGTGTCAGAGATTTGGGGCTATAAAAGATGACTAGCCATATATCAAAACATCACCTTAATCCAATTGTTCAAGCAAAGATGTATTAGACAGAACAGCTGCCTTGGGCCTGTCGGAGATGGGCTGACCCAGCCCTCCAGATCCTGACAGAGGCAGCCATGGGGCTGTATATCATCAGCCTTAATATCTGTGACCACATCGAAGTACGGCATTGCTTCTCTTGTTAGAACTCCTGCTACCTGTTGGCCTCCTGCGTTTTCCTGCCGAGAGTGCTAGTGGTTTCAACACATTCTAAGTCAAAACGTGGACAAGCCAAAGGAACAGCCAAAGAAGTCTATTATAAATATTTAAAGTTTCTTGTATATTAGGATGTTTCGACATCCTAAAAAAAAAAATTTCTGCCTGGAAAAAGCCTGCCCTCCAGGGACTAGTCAATTCTCAGAGATAAAGTATCCAGGCAGAAGTATGTCTTTGATATGCAAACCAGCTAATCCAGAGACTATCTCCTGTCTGGAGCCTACACCCCTGGGAGACATATTCCTCTGACTTAAATCACTCAGCCCCAGGTGTCAGACAAGTAAGGACCAACCCCTCTAGCCCAGATCCCAAGGAAACTCTTCTAACTAGCCCATCCCAAACTGTTCACCTTGCCTCAATCTTCCTCTCCCTCCTGTTTTCTTCACCTCCCAACCACCCCGTGTATGTGGAGCCTGAGCGTGGCCCCTCACCCCACCAGTCTCTCCAGCACCTAAAAGTATCATCATCTTTGTTCCCTGAGCCTATCCTCTGTCTCCTCTTGTGGCTGTTCCTGTCTAACCATCTCATAAAAGAATACAATCAAGGAACTTCCACCTTAAAAAAGAATCCAGATGAAAGCCCACTTGTTCTGGAATGCCATCCCCACCCCACCTCTCTCTGTCAACTACAGAAGAGGGAAAGAAAACAAACTCTAACTCCTATGAGCTCTTCAAATGTAACCAGAGTGTATTGTGCTTATTATAATGATTTAAGTATCTATCTTATCACCCTTCCCGCAAGTTCCTGCAGAGCCAGATTGTGTATTTTTCATTTACCACCTACCCCCTCCACCTTCTCATTTCAGGGTCTAGAAAAGGGTCACACAAATCCTCTATTCTCACTGAATTTGAAATAGACTTCCAAACACCCAAATAGTCAATACATTTCAAGTAGAGTGCTTTCACTTTCAGTTCAGCTCAGTTCAGTCACTCAGTCGTGTCCCACTCTTTGCGACCCCATGAACTGCAGCATGCCTCCCTGCCCATCACCAACTCCCAGAGTTCATTCAGACTCAAGTCCATCGAGTCGGTGATGCTATCCAGCCATCACATCCTCGGTCGTCCCCTTCTCCTCCTGTCCCCAATCCCTCCCAGCATCCAATAAGACAACTCTTCGCATGAGATGGCCAAAGTACTGGAGTTTCAGCTTTAGCATCATTCCCTCCAAAGAATTCCCAGGGTTGATCTCCTTCAGAATGAACTGGCTGGATCTCCTTGCAGTCCAAGGGACTCTCAAGAGTCTTCTCCAACACCACAGTTCAAAAGCATCAATTCTTCGGAGCTCAGCTTTCTTCACAGTCCAACTCTCACATCCATACATGACCACTGGAAAAACCATAGCCTTGACTAGATGGAGCTTTGTTGGCAAAGTAATGTCTCTGCTTTTGAATATGCTGTCTAGGTTGGTCATAACGTTCCTTCCAAGGAGTAAGCATCTTTTAATTTCATGGCTGCAATCACCATCTGCAGTAATTTTGGAGCCCAAAAAGATAAAGTCTGACACTGTTTCCACTGTTTCCCTATCTATTTCCCATGAAGTGATGGGACCAGATGCCATAATCTTCATTTTCTGAATGTTGAGCTTTAAGCCAACTTTTTCTCTCTTCTCTTTCACTTTCATCAAGAGGCTTTTTAGTTCCTCTTCATTTTCTGCCATAAGAGTGGTATCACCTGCATATCTGAGGTTATTGATATTTCTCCTGGCACTCTTGATTCCAGCTTGTGCTTCATCCAGCCCAGCATTTCTCATGATGTACTCTGCATAGAAGTTAAATAAGCAGGGTGACAATATACAGCCTTGACGTACTCCTTTTCCTATTTGAAACCAGTCTGTTGTTCCATGTCCAGTTCTAACTGTTGCTTCCTGACCTACATACAAGTTTCTCAAGAGGCAGGTCAGGTGGTCTGGTATTCCCATCTCTTGAAGAATTTTCCACAGTTTATTGTTCAGTATTCTTGCCTTGAGAACCCCATGAACAGTATGAAAAGGCAAAATGATAGGATACTGAAAGAGCAACTCCCCAAGTCAGTAGGTGCCCAATATGCTACTGGAGATCAGTGGAGAAAGAATGAAGGGATGGAGCCAAAGCAAAAACAATACCCAGTTGTGGGTGTGACTGGTGATAGAAGCACGGTCTGATGCTGTAAAGAGCAATATTGCATAGGAACCTGGAATGTCAGGTCCCTGAACCAAGGCAAATAGGAAGTGGTCAGACAGGAGATGCCAAGATTGAACGTCAACATTCTAGGAATGGGCAAACTGAAATGGACTGGAATGAGTGAATTTAATTCTGATGACCATTATATCTACTACTGCAGGCAGGAATCCCTTAGAAGAAATGAAGTAGCCATCATGGTCAACAAAAGAGTCTGAAATGCAGTACTTGGATGCAATCTCAAAAACGACAGAATGATCTCTGTTTGTATCCAAGGCAAACCATTCAATATCAAGGTAATCTAAGTCTATACCCCCGCCAGTAACACTGAAGAAGCTGAAGTTGAATGGTTCTATGAAGACCTACAAGACCTTTTAGAACTAACACCCAAAAAAGATGTCCTTTTCATTATAGGGGACTGGAATGCAAAAGTAGGAAGTCAAGAAACACCTGGAGTAACAGGCAAATTTGGCCTTGGAATGCAGAATGAAGCAGGGCAAAGGCTAATAGAGTTTCGTCAAGAAAATGCTTTCACTTTAGTAAGCCACAAATCTAAAGATGCTGATGTGTTGGTAAACCCAATAAATTATTTGTTTTAATTTAGGGAAATTTTCCACAAAAATATCTCTTTTGATTAAACTGACTAGTCAGTTCAGCCTTTCTAGTAAGTCAGATATTTTTAAAAAATTATTTAGTATGAAATAGCTGATTTAAATGGTTTTCTGTCCTGTTGAGGTAACCAATAGCTGTTCAGCCTCAACTCCTGCCTGAGACAAATATAAGAACTCTCCTTCTTTGATTCTATTATAGCTTAGGTAACTTGTTAAATGTGGCTAAAATTTCACTCATCTAGTCTTCAGAAAAGTCTGAGATACAGATACTAGGCCCATTTTACAGAAAGAAAAACTCAGGCTCAGGTCAGTTAACTGATTTTTCCTATGCTGTGTGGTAAGTAAATGACCAGTACCATGATCTGAACTTAGTTCTATCTGATTCCTAAATCCATTCGACCAAGACTTGTCCAAGGTGTGGGGAGAAAGCAGCCCCGTGTCTGAGTGGTTTCTCTGCGTGGAACAGGTCCTCTCCTTCAACTGTAGCAGCTGCAGCATCAGGGAACACAGGCCAGCAGGCTAGAATGAGCATGGGCTGAAATCTGATGGAGGAGTAGTTGAGTGGATGGGGAAGAAGCCAGTCAGTCCCCAGGAGCAGCTGAAAATGTTGTATGCTGGAAGGTGTCCAGTTGCAGCAAATAAAATCTCACATTGTATCCATTTCCTTCCCAAATAGCACAAAGTGAGGGTAAAGGAGTAAAAAGAGGACATATGTATAAGAACACAATGCTATTATAACAAAAGAAGAGTCAGAAAACAAGACACACTCTTGTGATTAAGAATTTAGAGCAGACTTTGTTTTAAAGACCACATAAGTGTTGGAAACTAAGAGATAATCTGATCTCCTTAACTGCAGACTGGCTGGCTGGTTAGGCTGAAGAGGCTTGAAATAGTTCACCTTTAAGGCCAGCAGAAGCACTTAAGCAGCTGTCAGGATGAACAGCTATGGATATGGGCCTCTTCTGGCTGCCAGCACTCGAGAGAGTCCACAGTGCCTTGCTGTTCTATGGCATAGATGCTCAAAAAGATGGTGTCTCCACTCTCAGCTCTAGTACCTGCTTTTATCGTGACCAGCTTAGTCTAACCACTGTCCAAGTGCACTGATCTTACTGAAGAACTTCTCAGAGCACAGACCTGCCATGTCTGGCATCACTAACTGTATATATAGCAAGGTAAAGTACATTCTCCTACAAGAAACATATCCCTCCAAAATGGACACCTACAGTCCTAATGCTAGTCTTGAAGGAGAGTACTGCTATCAACATCCTTATAGAGCTGCTATATCCGGGTGCATACTTTGGCCTGCAATATAATTGAATCCATGTTTCAGAAAGGTTGGGTGTCGTGGAATTTGTCTTCATGTGCTCAGACTGCTAAAACAGAATAACATAAACTAGGGGCTTAAACAACAGACATTATTTCTCAGTTCTGGAGGCTGGGAAGTGTAAGAGCAAGGTGCTGCAAGATCTGGTTCTTGATAAGGGCTCCCTTCTCAACTTGCAGACAGTGACCTTCTCGCCATGTCCTCACACGACAGGGAGAGGAAGCTCCAGCGTCTCTTCTTCTTCTAAGAGAACTAATCCTACCATGGGGGCTCTACCTTCACAACCTCATCTAATCTTAATTACTTCCCAAAGGCCTCACCTCCTAATATCATCGCATAGGGGGTTAGGACTTAAACATACAAAGTTCAAGAAGATGCAAACATTCCATCCATAAGAGAGTTCTACTTCATTCAGTCTTCGCAGAGACAAAGCAATCTCATCCTTTACTGTCCTTCTAGGGTTGAGAACAGAAGATGAATTTATATAATCAAGATATTTTAACTCTAAGGGCTTGAGTTAGGCTAAAATTATTTTTGGCAAATATTCCTCACAGATCAGCTAATTCAAGTAAGATTTATATCTCTCCCTTCTTGATGCAATTATACCAGAGCTCTCAAATTAAAATGCATAGAAATATGGGTGACAGTCCAAGAACTGAATGCTTGAGTTAGACTGTCTTCATTGATCTTGCAATGTAACAACAGGGCCAGATCACACACAGAAGTGACCACACAGAAAGTTCACATCAAGTCAGGGTTGATCAGTCTCTGGCTTCTCTCCTAAATTTCCAGCCACAGAAGAGGGAGATAAGAAGGGTATGGAAGTTATGCTTTTGTTTGTTTGCTTTTCAGGGTTTTGGTTTTGTTTGTTTTTGATGAAATTCATTTTACATCTCTAGGAAAATGAATTTGGAAATGAAAGATTCCACTGTTGGTGTCAGTCATGTCCTCCTTCTCCATAAAGATGCTTCCCAAGGACCAAGGCAGCTGTACTCACGAATACATTCCTGACCTCTGAGCCATTTAAGCAAGCAACTCACAAAGTGAAAAGAGGAATAATATTTTATCATCAATTTACATGTACTGGAAATCTTCTTTCGCTTTTCAGGTCTTCAATATTCAAACACGGTTGGCCATTATGGTATTCTATTCTTCAGAAGCAGAGGAAATAAATGACTCCCCTTAGAACCAGTATCAGTTCAGTCACTCAGTTGTATCTGACATTTTGCGACCCCATGGACTGTAGCACGCCAAGTTTCCCTGTCCATCACCAACTCCCGGAGCTTGTAGAACCAGTATAAGATTCAAAATATTTAACAACCTGAACACCACAGGCACTAAACAATCTAAAAAGATACAGACCTCAGGGCTCAGCTAGTTACTGCAAGTTTCCTGATTCACTAGAACCTAACACTTAGTTGCCGGATTGGAGGGTAGAGGAGCACAGGTAGGTTGAGAAAGCTTGTCTCGCCTTTGTAGGACTGGAAATTTTGCTACATCAGTCAAACTAACCTGGCCAACAACTTCAAAACAGCTACACGGTACAGTGTTACCACTCCCACTGGTGGAGGGGAAGGTAACTCAGTTCAGTTCAGTTCAGTCACTCAGTCGTGTCCGACTCTTTGTGACCCCATGAATCGCAGCACGCCAGGCCTCCCTGTCCATCACCAACTCCTGGAGTTCACTCAGACTCACGTCCATCGAGTCCGTGATGCCATCCAGCCACCTCATCCTCTGTTGTCCCCTTCTCCTCCTGCCCCCAATCCCTCCCAGCATCAGAGTCTTTTCCAATGAGTCAACTCTTCACATGAGGTGGCCAAAGTACTGGAGTTTCAGCTTTAGCATCAGTCCTTCCAAAGAAATCCCAGGGTTGATCTCCTTCAGAATGGACTGGTTGGATCTCCTTGCAGTCCAAGGGACTCTCAAGAGTCTTCTCCAACACCATAATTCAAAAGCATCAATTCTTCGGCACTCAGCTTTCTTCACAGTCCAGCTCTCACATCCATACATGACCACAGGAAAAACCATAGCCTTGACTAGATGGGCCTTTGTTGGCAAAGTAATGTCTCTGCTTTTGAATATGCTATCTAGGTTGGTCATAACTTTCCTTCCAAGGAGTAAGCGTCTTTTAATTTCATGGCTGAAATCACCATCTGCAGTGATTCTGGAGCCCAGAAAAATAAAGTCTGACACTGTTTCCACTGTTTCCCTATCTATTTCCCATGAAGTGATGGGACCGGATACCATGATCTTTGTTCTCTGAATGTTGAGTTTTAAGCCAACTTTTTCACTCTCCTCTTTCACTTTCATCAAGAGGCTTTTTAGTTCCTCTTCACTTTCTGCCATAAGGGTGGTATCATCTGCATATCTGAGGTTATTGATGTTTCTCCTGGCAATCTTGATTCCAGCTTGTGCTTCTTCCAGCCCAGTGTTTCTCATGATATACTCTGCATATAAGTGAAATAAGCAGGGTGACAATATACAGCCTTGACGTACTCCTTTTCCTATTTGGAACCAGTCTGTTGTTCCATGTCCAGTTCTAACTGTTGCTTCCTGACGTGCATACAAATTTCTCAAGAGGCAGATCAGGTGGTCTGGTATTCCCATCTTTTTCAGAATTTCCCACAGTTTATTGTGATCCATACAGTCAAAGGCTTTGGCATAGTCAATAAAGCAGAAATAGATGTTTTTCTGGAACTCTCTTGCTTTTTCGATGATCCAGCCGATGTTGGCAATTTGATCTCTGGTTCCTCTGCCTTTTCTAAAACCAGCTTGAACATCAGGAAGTTCATGGTTCACGTATTGCTGAAGCCTGGCTTGGAGAATTTTGAGCATTACTTTACTAGCATGTGAGATGAGTGCAACTGTGCGGTAGTTTGAGCATTCTTTGGCGTTGCCTTTCTTTGGAATTGGAATGAAAACTGACCTTTTCCAGTCCTGTGGCCACTGCTGAGTTTTCCAAATTTGCTGGTATATTGAGTGCAGCACTTTCACAGCATCATCTTTCAGGATTTCAAATAGCTCAACTGGAACTCCATTACCTCCACTAGCTTTGTTTGTAGTGATGCTTTCTAAGGCCCACTTGACTTCACATTCTAGGATGTCTGGCTCTAGATGAGTGATCACATCATCATGATTATCTGGGTCATGAAGATCTTTTTTGTACAGTTCTTCTGTGTATTCTTGCCACCTTTTCTTAATATCTTCTGCTTCTGTTAGGTCCATACCATTTCTGTCCTTGTCAAGCCCATCTTTGCATGAAATGTTCCCTTGGTATCTCTAATTTTCTTGAAGAGATCTCTAGTCTTTCCCATTCTGTTCTTTTCATCTATTTCTTTGCACTGATTGCTGAGGAAGGCTTTCCTATCTCTCCTTGCTATTCTTTGGACTCTGCATTCAGATGCTTGTATCTTTCCTTTTCTCCTTTGCTTTTCACTTCTCTTCTTTTCACAGCTATTTGTAAGGCCTCCCCAGACAGCCATTTTGCTTTTTTGCATTTCTTTTCCATGTGGATGATTTTGATCCCTGTCTCCTGTACAATGTCACGAACCTCAGTCCATAGTTCATCAGGCACTCTATCTATCAGATCTAGGCCCTTAAATCTATTTCTCACTTCCACTGTATAATCATAAGGGATTTGATTTAGGTCATACTTGATTGGTCGAGTGGTTCTCCCTACTTTCTTCAATTTCAGTCTGAATTTGGCAATAAGGACTTCATGATCTGAGCCACAGTCAGCTCCCAGTCTTGTTTTTGTTGACTGTATAGAGCTTCTCCATCTTTGGCTGCAAAGAATATAATCAGTCTGATTTTGGTGTTGACCATCTGGTGATGTCCATGTGTAGAGTCTTCTCTTGTGTTGTTGGAAGAGGGTGTTTGCTATGACCAGTGCATTTTCTTGGCAAAACTCTATTAGTCTTTGCCCTGCTTCATTCTGTATTCCAAGGCCAAATTTGCCTGTTACTCTAGGTGTTTCTTGACTTCCTACTTTTGCATTCCAGTCCCCTATAATGAAAAGGACATCTTTTGGGGGTGTTAGTTCTAAAAGGTCTTGTAGGTCTTCATAGAACCGTTCAACTTCAGGTTCTTCAGTGTTACTGGTTGGGGCATAGACTTGGATTACTGTGATATCAAATGGTTTGCCTTGGAGACGAACAGAGATCATTCTGTCATTTTTGAGATTGCATCCAAGTACTGCATTTCAGACTCTTTTGTTGACCATGATGGCTACTCCATTTCTTCTGAGGGATTCCTGCCTGCAGTAGTAGATATAATGGTCATCTGAGTTAAATTCACCCATTCCAGTCCATTTTAGTTCACTGATTGCTAGAATGTCGACGTTCACCCTTGCCATCTCCTGTTTGACCACTTCCAATTTGCCTTGATTCAGGGACCTGACATTCCAGGTTCCTATGCAATATTGCTCTTTACAGCATTGGACCTTGCTCCTATCACCAGTCACATCCACAACTGGGTATTGTTTTTGCTTTGGCTCCATCCCTTCATTCTTTCTGGAGTTATTTCTCCACTGATCTCCAGTAGCATATCAGGCACCTACTGACCTGGGGAGTTCCTCTTTCAGTATCCTATCATTTTGCCTTTTCATACTGTTCATGGGGTTCTCAAGGCAAGAATACTGAAGTGGTTTGCCATTCCCTTCTCCAGTGGACCGCATTCTGTCAGACCTCTCCACCATGACCTGTCCATCTTGGATGGCCCCACGGGCATGGCTTAGTTTCATTGAGTTAGAGAAGGCTGTGGTCCTAGTGTGATTAGACTGACTAGTTTTCTGTGATTATGGTTTCAGTGTGTCTGCCCTCTGATGCCCTCTTGTAACACCTACCATCTTAGTTGGGTTTCTCTTACCTTGGACGTGGGGTATGTCTTCACAGCTGCTCCAGCAAAGTGCAGCCGCTGCTCCTTACCTTGGACAAGGGGTATCTCCTCACCACCACCCCTCCTGACCTTGAACATGGGATAGCTCCTCTAGGCCCTCCTGTGCCCGCGCAGCCACTGCTCCTTCAACGTGTAAGGTAACTAGTAGTGGCAAATGCTGCAGTAGCAGCAATTAAGCTAGTTAAGCAATTGAGGGATTAAGTAAGTGAGTTAGGCTTACTTATATCATCTCTAATCATCAAAAGTGCCTTGCAAGACAGGTATTATCTACAGTCTGTAGATATGGACACAACATTTTAGAAACTTAAAGTAACTTGCTACAAGTCACACGACTAGTGTATTAACAGAACCAGGAGGGGAGCTCAAGACTCCCAAGCTGATGCCTTGCTTCTTATGCAATACTGGCTCCTCCTATGAAGGCAGGAAATCAAAGGCTAATGCTCTCCACTATGAGGTTCATATTTCATGACTTAATTTTATCTGTGAGGACCAGTAACTTTCCCCAGTAAAAAATTTTGGAATGGTTAAAAGTGATAGAACCATTTTTTTGGATACTAGGTCACTCTACATTTTTTCTTTTATTTAAAGATAGAGAATTTGAGAATTTCCATCTCTCCAGAGGTTAGGACTCCACTCTTTCTTACTGCTAAGGCCCCAGGTTCAATCCCTGGTTGGGAACCTAAAGATTTCACCAGCCATGCAGTGTGGTAAAAAAAAAGGTTTTTTTTTTAAGATAGAGGATTCAACTACTTTAAGGTAGCCAAAGTTCCTGTTTCTGCTAGCCTCCAGTAATTTTCACAAGAATGGTTAATACTGGAATTGATTGACAGGGGTAGTGACTAACATTCTCCTCATGAGTAATTCATGTTCATTTTTAAACTTTGGAAAACACAAAGAAATACAAAGATTATGAAAATCATCCATAATTACATTGCCCATAGACAATCCTAGTTAAAATCATGACATATTTTCTTGCAATATTTTTGCTATACATATATTTACACACAAATTGAGATCACTTATACATGTTTAAAAACTAAGTTGGCCTTAGAAAGCATCACTACGAACAAAGCTGGTGCAGGTGATGGAATTCCAGTTGAGCTATTTCAAATCTTGAAAGAATGATGCTGTGATGTGGCATATTATGGCACTCAATATGCCAGCAAATTTGGAAAACTCAGTAGTGGCCACAGGACTGGAAAAGGTCAGTTTTCATTCCAATCCCAAAGAAAGGCAATGCCAAAGAATGCTCAAACTACTGCACAATTGTACTCATCTCACATGCTAGTAAAGTAATGCTCAAAATTCTCCAAGTCAGGCTTCAGCAATGTGTGAACCGTGAACTTCCAGATGTTCAAGCTGGTTTTAGAAAAGGCAGAGGAACCAGAGATCAAATTGCCAACATCGGCTGGATCATCGAAAAAGCCAGAGAGTTCCAGAAAAACATCTATTTCTGCCTTATTGACTGTGCCAAAGCCTTTGACTGTGTGGATCACAATAAACTGTGGGAAATTCTGAAAGAGATGGGAATACCAGACCACCTGACCTGCCTCTTGAGAAATCTGTATGCAGGTCAGGAGGCAACAGTTAGAACTGGACATGGAACAACAGACTGGTTCCAAATAGGAAAAGGAGTACGTCAAGGCTGTATATTGTCACCCTGCTTATTTAACTTATTTGCAGAGTACATCATGAGAAATGCTGGGCTGGAAGAAGCACAAGCTGGAATCAAGATTGCCAGGAAAAATATCAATAACCTCAGATATGCAGATGACACCACCCTTATGGCAGAAAATGAAGAGGAACTAAAAAGCCTCTTGATGAAAGTGAAAAAGGAGAGTGAAAAAGTTGGCTTAAAGCTCAACATTCAGATAATGAAGATCATGGCATCTGGTCCCATCACTTCATGGCAAATATATGGGGAAACAGTGGAAACAGTGTCAGACTTTATTTTTGGGGGCTCCAGAATCACTGCAGATGGTGATTTCAGCCATGAAATTAAAAGATGCTTACTCCTTGGAAGGAAAGTTATGACCAACCTAGATAGCATATTCAAAAGCAGAGACATTACTTTGCCAACAAACGCCATCTAGTCAAGGCTATGGTTTTTCCTGTGGTCATGTATGGATGTGAGAGCTGGACTGTGAAGAAAGCTGAGTGCCAAAGAATTGATGCTTTTGAATTATGGTGTTGGAGAAGACTCTTGAGAGTCCCTTGGACTGCATGGATATCCAACAAGTCCATCCTAAAGGAGATCAGTCCTGGGTGTTCTTTGGAAGGACTGATGCTAAAGCTGAAACTCCAGTACTTTGGCCACCTCATGTGAAGAGTTGACTCATTGGAAAAGACTGAAACTGGGAGGGATTGGGGGCAGGAGTAGAAGGAGACGGCAGAGGATGAGATGGCTGGATGGCATCACCGACTTGATGGACGTGCGTTTGCATGAACTCCGCATGTTGGTGATGGGCATGGAGGCCTGGCATGCTGCAATTCATGGGGTCGCAAAGAGTCGGACACAACTGAGTGACTGAACTGAACCAATGAGCATTTTCAGTGGTCATTAAAAATTCCGAGACAAAATTTAAATCTTTTTAAATTCTCCAACATACAGATGAAACATTATTTATTTAATCATTCCCCTATCTTTGGAGACCAGCAAGCCTTGGTCAGGCAATAAATTGTTATGTAAATAACAGGACCTGAATTAAGTGCAGAAGATTAAGAAACCCTAGGTTATTCCTTGGTCTCTGCAACTTAATAGAATCAAGAGAGTCAGGACCAACACAATATTTTTAGCCTTTAGAAGGATTCATCCATATATATCTATACTTAGCCTTTTTGCTGATGTGTTATGCTGAAAGGTGCCCCTAGATCAGAGCACTTAAGACAGGGATTCCTTACCAGAATAGTGAGAGTGGCTCTCATATCTGTACCAGTCAGAAACCAGTACCAGAGAATACAACTCAGGGAATTCAACTGGACCAAGCAAAGCCTAGCTTCTAAGAAAATTAAATCAAGGTGTTCATTCCCCATATTCACAATATTTAACAAAAACTTGAGTTTGAAATTATCAGTTATTGCATCTGTTTTTTTTTTAAATTTTCTAAATGATGATCCAATTTTAATGGGGGGATTCCTGGCTCTAGAAATCATAAATGGTAAGCTGTTGTAGCGCCACCCATGAAGAGGTACCCACTCTTCTCCAGATATATTAATTTAAAAAAACTGCATTTCTAACTGGTGACTCAGACTTGAAGATTTCATGATTATACACAGTTCAGTTGGAATGCGGAATGGAGCAGGTCACTTAGGAGTCAGAAGAGAGCTCGGAGACTCTCGTGGAAAAATGTTCTCAAAGCACAGTGAAACAGAAACAGGCAGCAGAACACCAAAGTGTACTGTTGTTGCTGGGAAGTGACTGCCCAGCCTCGGGCTACTTTTCTCAGTCCTTCCTTCATCTATGTGGGGCCATGTGAAGTTTTGGCCACTCGAATGAAACAAATAGAGAATGTACCACTTCTGGACCAAGTGTCACTTGGTTCCTTGTACTTTCTTTTCTTCTGCCAGTGACCATGGAGGCTCACCTTGAAGATGACAGCATCACAAGATGGAATGGGGCTGCATGCTTGAGTCATCATTTAGAGGAGAGTTGCCTAGGACAGCTAATTAACCGGGAACATCAACATTGGATCTTGTGTGACCAAGAAAGAAATATCTCTTGTGTTAAGCCACTGACATCTGAGGGTTGTTTGTTAAATTCATCAGACTGTCTCAACAGGGACTCACAAAAAAAGGCCTCTCTCCTATCTGACAACCTGATTTAGCAGAGACAGAGCATGGGGAAAAAGATGAGTGTGGAGTACTTCTTCAAGATGGAAAACATCATTCTTATAATAGAACTGGGAAGAAAAAAAAAATAGAGAACACAAAGAGGGGAAAGACAAAGCAAGAAGAAGACAAAGCACTAAGATTTATATGGTCACAGAGAATCTAAATCAAAGCTCTAGAAAATCAAGGTGGCAGAGGGAAGTCTAAAATCAAATTTCTTTTTGATCTGACTTGGACTTTTGATGTGTTCCATGGCCTACATGACCAATGAAACATTAGTTACAAATGTATATTTCTGTCAACAAGCAGTGTTTCTTTGGTATTCAAATCATTTCTGTTTCCTAAATAATCTCCCTTATTGATTGATGACTCTTCGCTCTTGATTTTTAGGTCACATTCTAATTCACAGAGTTCTCTTAAGACTTTGGTTACTGGTTGAAGCGACAATAAAGGCATGAAAAATAGTCCAAGATTTCATCACACAGATTAAAGATGTTAACGAAAGCTTTTTGATCCGAAGCAAGATCAGTCAGAGTTTTTCAGTCAGCTATAGATTTTTCAGAGCTCTGGAAACATTCAGTGACATGAAGCTGCACCCATCTGTTTACTGATATCTTGAGTGTTAAATGTGCCTTGTGTTATTTCCCAAGGACAGAGCACTGAATTGGTATTGCTGGCCCTCACCTTCTGAAGCCCTGCTCTGCGGGAATTGCTGAGCTTCATTCCCATTTATCTTTCAATCTATATATGTATATATCTTATCTATTAATTTTAAGCCCTAGTAAGGAGCTACACAGGGAATGTGTGTGTGTGTGTGTGTGTGTGTTGGTCTCCTCAGTCATGTCCCACTCTCTGCAACCACATGGACTGGCAGCCCACCAGGCTCCCCATCCATGAAATTCCCCCAGGCAAGAATACTGGAGTGGGCTGTCATTTCCTTCTTCAGGGGATCTTCCCCCACCTAGGGATCGAACCTGGGTCTTGTGGCATTGCAGGCAGATGTGTTACCTATACTAAATGCTAAAAACCAGTCTTGACTAGGGCAGTCTTATGAGAGCTGCAGCCACAACCAAAGATGGAAGCCAGACTGGTGTTGCTGCCCTAGAATGATCCTAGATCAGTCTGTTGGTACTATATCCACTGGCCTCTCAGTTCCTTAGTCTATTGGAATTATATCCTCAATGCCTGGCTCCAGACACTGGCACAAAGTAAGTACTTGACAAATGTACATTGAGTAGAACTAAGTTCTGGAATACTCCAAGTCATGATTTTCTTGGAATGCTTTTCCGGTTGGTAAAGTCTGTTTGTGTGGGCTTCTGCCTCAGTTTCTTACTGGGGCTGACTATCAGGCTTGGTGTTCAGGTGGTACAGAATCTGGCCTAAAATGTAGAGTTGGGTTCAATCCTGACACTGAGCAACTAACTGAACAGGCTTGCAAACAAGCCACACTCCACCCCAGCATGGTCAACCCTTCCTACAGGATTTTGAACCCTGTTCTCATTGGATCCATCTCTTGCTTGAGAACCTTCTCCAAGAGAAACAAGGCATTTTTCAGTTGATTTCAGATCATCACCCACTCCTGACATGCCCCCTCCTACCTTTACACACATACACATTGGAATTTTGAAGATTCTCATGTAAGTCTTGGTCAAGGGAAGAGTTCACTCACTCCACTGGGTGCTGCATTTTTCACTGTTGGATAGCCATGCCTTAGGAACAGAGCCTGTAACTCTGCCTTGTCTCATAAACCTGTCCCACTATTTCTCCTGCTTTTCCCCTCAGCACCTGCTCATGGCAGAGACTCTAGTAAGTCCCTCCAAGAGTCCCCTCATTCCTCTAACCCCAAAGGTATGAGCTAAAGCCAGTTAGAAGTTCCATTCAAATGCTTTCTGCTACTTCAGACCTGAGGTTTGCTACATGCAATTCACTACACACATAATTAGTTACAGAATACATCTTCTACCAATACCTCATTCAATCCAGGATTTATGGATGGTGGAAGAACTCGACCTACTTATAAAAAGAATTGAGGTAATATACAGTGTAATTCTAGATAAAATGAATGGGGGAGGGAGGTAGGCATGGTTATACAAAAGTAACAAGAGGGATCCCTGTGGGGTTGTAACTCTTCTGTATGTTGACTCTATCAGTGTCAATATCCTGTATGTGACACCATATGATAGTTTTTGCAAGATGTCACCTTTGGGGAAAGTGGTAGCCTGTATTATTTCTTGCAACTGCATCTGAATCTGCAATTGTGTCAAAATAAAAGGCTTAATTAAAATTAACGAACAGGAGTAAAAGAAGTTAGGCTCTTTTGAAATTTGTTCTTAAAAGTCTTATGTACACAGGCAGAAAGGCAAATAAACTTTAGCTAAACTGACTGAATTGATCTATTGATAATGAAAATCCAAACAAGACACAGGTTAGGCAAGTCTCAGTAAGGAAATGAAGAGCAAATAGAAACATAATATCAGAACCTTCTAGAACTCAAAGGTATAAACCATTTCAACTTCTGACAAAAAACAAATTCGTCAAAGCAAAACATTTAATTATTTCAGTTTCCATACTGTGCATGCCATAGTAATAACTATAGGTGCAAAAAAATCTCTCTCTGCCACATTCCATTAAGAAGTCTAGCATATAAAATAGCCAAATGAATCTCTCATTCACAGTTATAAGTCATATGAGATAAATCGTGATTTAAAAATGAGATGCCTGATGACCAGATAAAGAAGATTACATTGCGACCCAAAAGTCAACTAAATAAAATCCATATAGCATTAACTTGGAACTCTTCTCAATAACTGCAGCATAAAGCAAATTATTAATGACATGCCTGTCAATATGCTGCAGCCCTCTGGGCAGCAAAGCTTAGTTATACTCCTCACATGTACCTTCACCAGGAAATAATCATAATTACTTTTAGTACAGCCCTGAGCTACCATTTGGAGAAGGCAATGGCACCCCACTCCAGTACTCTTGCCTGGAAAACCCCATGGATGGAGGAGCCTGGTAGGCTGCAGTCCATGGGGTCACTAAGAGTCGGATATGACTGAGTCACTTCACTTTCACTTTTCACTTTCATGCATTGGAGAAGGAAATGGCAACCCACTCCAGTGTTCTTGCCTAGAGAATCCAGGGACGGGGGAGCCTGGTGGGCTGCCTTCTATGGGTCACAGAGTTGGACATGACTGAAGTGACTTAGCAGCAGCAGAGCTACCATTAGTGAAAAATAATGATGAGGGGTGCATTCAACATTATTGAATACATGAATGATAATACTATTAACAAATTAGATTGAAGGTCTTATCTAAAACAAATGTTCTAATGGGGAGAAGTAAAATGGTTTCAATAAGAGGCCCAGAAGGACTTCCAGATAGCCAGTACTACCTCCTATGAATTCTGAAGGAATAAGATAGATGATGTAAAAGGTGGTAAGTCTCAATTCAACAGACAATCAGGCATGTTCTAGTGAGTATGAAGGATATTCTTGTACTTCCCACTTGTGTTAATTAGCCAAGACTTGCAGCTTCCTGGAGAGAGGCCCAGGGATCTTGGCACTGGAAGCAGCCAATAAACCGGGAAAGATCCCATGGTTTCAAGTCAGTGTTACTAGATTAGAGACCTCACTCAGTTCAGTTGCTCAGTCATGTCCAACTCTTTGTGACCCCATGAACTGCAGCATGCCAGGCCTCCCTGTCCATCACCAACTCCTGGAGTTCACTCAAACTCATGTCCATTGAGTCGGTGATGCCATCCAGCCATCTCATCCTCTATCGTCCCCTTCTCCTCCTGCCCCCAATCCCTCCAGCATCAGAGTCTTTTCCAATGAGTCAACTCTGAATGAAGTGGCCAAAGTACTGGAGTTTCAGCTTTAGCATCAGTCCTTCCAAAGAACACCCAGGACTGATCTCCTTTAGAATGAAACTGGTTGGATCTCCTTGCAATCCAAGGGACTCTCAAGAGTCTTCTCCAACACCACAGTTCAAAAGCATCAATTCTTTGGCACTCAGCTTTCTTCACAGTCCAACTTCACATCCATACCATGACCACTGGAAAAACCAAGCCTTGACTAGACGGACCTTTGTTGGCAAAGTAATGTCTCTGCTCTTGAATATGCTATCTAGGTTGGTCATAACTTTTCTTCCAAGGAGTAAGCGTCTTTTAATTTCATGGCTGCAATCACCATCTGCAGTGATTTTGGAGCCCCCAAAAATAAAGTCTGACACTGTTTCCACTGTTTCCCCATCTATTTCCCATGAAGTGATGGGACCAGATGCCATGATCTTCGTTTTCTGGAATGTTGAGCTTTAAGCCAACTTTTTCACTCTCCTCTTACACTTTCATTAAGAGGCTTTTTAGTTCCTATTCTCTTTCTTTGATCTCCCCTCCCAGTCCCCCAACCCCTTCAAGGGTTTGATTCTTAAGTGTCGTTTGATATTGCCAATCTAATCTATGTTCTCTTCTCTGCTGTTGAACACCTCTGTTGCCCTCCATTTCTAAATTTCTAGCCTCTCACACGAGAAATGCTTCAGTGACCTGAATTCCTTATTTTGTGAGTCTCTTAGATAACCCATGGAGAAGGCAATGGCAACCCACTCCAGTATTCTTGCCTGGAAAGTCCCATGGATGGAGGAGCCTGATAAGCTGCAGTCCATGGGATTGCGAAGAGTCGGACATGACTGAGCGACTTCCCTTTCACTTTTCACTTTCATGCATTGGAGAAGGAAATGGCAGCCCACTCCAGTGTTCCTGCCTGGAGAATCCCAGGGATGGTGGAGCCTGGTGGGCTGCCTTCTATGGGGTCTCACAGAGTTGGACACGACTGAAGCGACTTAGCAGCAGCAGCAGTAGTTAACCCATATGACTGGAGAGTGTCTGCAACTGCCTTGGTAGGTTGATTTACTACAGTATTCAGATGGGGCTATTATGTGGCCAGGCTTTGGAGTAGGATGACAGGGCATTGAACTTCTCTGTGCCTCCATTTCTCACCAATGAAAAGAGAAAAATGAAATACCTACCTTTTAGGGCTCTTATGAGAAGGAAATGAGATAAACACTTTAAACAGCTAATGCTTCCACTGCACACAGTAAAGGCTTAATTAATGTAACAAAAGATGATGGTGAACACTGGGGTTCCTCAGAGAAAAGTTCCCCCAAGTCACCCTGTTAAACAAACTACTCTGGGAAAGTATCCCATTGATCTCATTTAATTTGTTGGAAAATATTAAATGAGGTCAACCTTTTGGAAAATTGCTGGCATATCTATAGTCTTCGGACATGGCTCACATTCTTCTCTTTCTCTCAGACCACAAAGAGTCACTCGGAAATTGAATCTCCACATGATCTCTGTGCCTATGATGTCATCTAGGAGTGTCAGGAGACTTGTTTAATTCATTCCTAAAACATGGATGTAGTACCTGTGATGTGACCATTGCTGTTGTAGGGATACAGAGTGATGAAGCTTCTATCCCTGTTCAGTTGAAATCCCTTAGGATAGCCATGGATGCTTTTCCAGGCTCCTTGATTAGCTCAGCCCTCTTCCATTTTCTTTCAAATTATCTTCATGTTGCCTTTCCAGTGTTCGGCTCCTTACCTTTGATGGAGATGATAGAAGTGAAGTGAGAGCTGAATATTTTTGCCTTTCCCCACCTCTGGTTACAGCATGCTGTTGTTTCCAAGAATAAGCCTAGCATTTCCTCTTCATCCTGTCTGGGAAATAATGGGTAAGTCATTTCTAGGTAGCCTCTCCTTATTCTAGGTGTTAGGTTTTCTAACTGTTCTAAAGGCACTAGCACTTCTTGGTCCAAAGGACATGGCTTTTGGACTCAGACCCAACTGGACTCATCTCACCTCCACTGCTTCCCAGCTGTGTGGTCTCCCATAAGTCATTTCACCTCTCTGAGCCTTAGTTTCCTCATTGTTAGTGAAGGCTAATGATTACCACTTTCTTGGGTTATTGTGAGCATTAAAATGAGAGAATGTCCATAAAGCACTTTGTAAAGGCCTAGCACACAGTAAGTGCTCAATAAACATTCAGTTCAATCACTCAGTCATGTCCGACTCTGTGTGACCCCATGAACCGCAGCACTCCAGGCCTCCCTGTCCATCACCAACTCCCGGAGTCCGCCCAAACCCACCCAAATGTCCATTGAGTCGGTGATGCCATCCAGCCAGCTCATCCTCTGTCCTCTTCTTCTCCTCCTGCCCTCAATCTTTCCCAGCATCAGGGTCTTTTCCAATGAGTCAGCTCTTCGCATCAGGTGGCCAAAGTATTGGAGTTCAGCTTCAACATCAGTCCTTCCAATGAACACCCAGGACTGATCTCCTTTCATAACTTTCCTTCCAAGGAGTAAGCGTCTTTTAATTTCATGGCTGCAATCACCATGGCTTCAGGGCTTCATGGCTGTAGTGATTTCGGAGCCCAAAATATAAAGTCATCCACTGTTTCCACTGTTTCCCCATCTATTTCCCATGAAGTGGTGGGACTGGATGCCATGATCTTAGTTTTCTGAATGTTGAGCTTTAAGCCAACTCTTTCACTCTCCTCTTTCACTTTCATCAAGAGGCTCTTTAGTTCTTCTTCACTTTCTGCCATAAGGGTGGTGTCATCTGCATATCTGAAGTTATTGATATTTCTCATGGCTATCTTGATTCCAGCTTGTGCTTCCTCCAGCCCAGCATTTCTCATGATGTACTCTGCATATAAGTTAAATAAGCATGGTGACAGTATACAGCCTTGACATACTCCTTTTCCTATTTGGAACCAGTCTGTTGTTCCATGTCCAGTTCTAACTGTTGCTTCCCGACCTGCATATAGGTTTCTCAAGAGTCAGGTCAGGTGGTCTGGGATTCCCATCTCTTTCAGAATTTTCCACAGTTGATTGTGATCCACACAGTCAAAGGCTTTGGCATAGTCAATAAAGCAGAAATAAATGTTTTTCTGGAACTCTTTCTTTTTTGATGATCCATCAGATGTTGGCAATTTGATCTCTGGTTCCTCTGCTTTTCTAAAACCAGCTTGAGCATCTGGAAGTTCACGGTTCATGTATTCCTGAAGCCTGGTTTGGAGAATTTTAAGCATCATTTTACTAGCGTGTGAGATGAGTACAATTGTGCAGTAGTTTGAGCATTCTTTGGCATTGCCTTTCTTTGGGATTGGAATGAAAACTGACCTTTTCCAGTCCTGTGGCCACTGCTGAGTTTTCCAAATGTGCTGACATATTGAGTGCAGCACTTTAACAGCATCATCTTTCAGGATTTGAAATAGCTCAACTGGAATTCCATCACCTCCACTAGCTTTGTTCGTAATGAGGCTTCCTAAGGCCCACTTGACTTCACGTTCCAGGATGTCTGACTCTAGGTGAGTGATCACACCATTGTGATTATATGGGTCATGAAGATCTTTTTTGTACAGTTCTTCTATGTATTCTTTCCACCTCTTCTTAATATCATCTGCGTCTGTTAGGTCCCTACCATTTCTGTCCTTTATTGTCCAATGCTGCTGCTAAGTCACTTCAGTCGTGTCCGACTCTGTGCAACCCCATAGACGGCAGCCCACCAGGCTCCCCCATCCCTGGCGTTCTCCAGGCAAGAACACTGGAGTGGGTTGCCATTTCCTTCTCCAATGCATGAAAGTGAAAAATGAAAGGGAAGTCGCTCAGTCATGTCCGACTCTTTGCTACCCCATGGACTGCAGCTTACCAGGCTCCTCTGTCCATGGGATTTTCCAGGCAAGAGTACTGGAGTGGGGTGCCATCGCCAAACGTTAGCTATTACTAGAAAGAGCCACAGAGTTAAGGATGCCTGGTTTCAAATGTCCATTCCAAGCTTACTAGTTGGTTCATTTATTTCAGCGCATTATTTACTTTCACTGAGGATTGGCTTCCTTTTCTGCAAAATGGAATTTAATATCTACTTATCCACATTATTGTTCTGTGGATTAAGTGAGATAAAAATTTCAACAACAGTATGTAGAACATATTCTTCTGTTCTTCTGACTTCGTTCACTAATGGATATTTTGCAACGTCTTGTGCTCAGCCCTAGGGGTGGAGAGAAAGATAGACATCCCGTGCTCTCCTGGAGAATAATTATTTAATTAAATAAGCACAAATGGTGAAAATGTTATGAAGGAAACAAACAGTGCCATTATATTGACTAATAGTTGCTTACTTTTAAATGGATCACGGACAACTTCTTTTAAGAGACGACATCTAAACTGAAATCTGTGTGGAGATCTCAATGCTGAGAAGGAACTGGAAATGGAAAAGCATTCCGGCCAGAGGGAACAGCATGTAGAACGGTGTGGGAAGAGGTTGGCCTGTTCATAACAACTAAAAGAAGCCCAGTGTCCTGAATATTTTGAAAGAATATACCTATACTGTATTTAGAACAGTGATCAAGGGCTGTAAACATCCTCAAATATTCTAGAAAGGTCAAGGGAGTAAGGGCAGGCAAGAAGGTTTATAGAAGGTGATCCTGGTAAGCTTTCTGTAGACGTCATTTTAGTATTTTTATCAGTTAAGTTTCTTGCAGGGAACAAGTGGTACATCCAAGGGAGTAATTAGAAGATAATTTAATAACAGGACTATTTATTAATATGAAACTGTGGTCAGGGCATCAACCCTCATCTAAACCCATGATTGTTTGCAAGGCAGTGGTTTCAAGCTGAGCCTCCGGAGACCAAAGGTTTGTGGGTTTAAAAAAATTTTTTTATGGGAGATGATGGGTTTTCTTCAACCAGAGAAGTTCTGCCTTTATCTATTTTGTAAATATTTAACTTCTGAGTCAGATTTTATACACACACACACACACACACACACACACACACACACACACACACACACTCTCAATCCTGGGACCAAAAAAATGTTTGAAAATACTGGTGGACAATATTTTCTACCAGTAAAATACTGCACAGTAGAGTTCTCCATGGGTGGGCCAGAGCCTAGTGCTGAAGTACCTTCAGCCACAGTAGAAGCTAAGAAGAAGCAGAGACTCTGGGGTGATCAAGCAGCATGGAACTCAGACAAAGGGAGGAAGAACAGACTTTTGGGAGACCCTTGAGGCCTGGCCTTCCAGATTCCAAGCAGAGGGTGACCTTGAGAAGCAGCAGAATGACATGCATATGACAGCATCTGGAGTGGTATTTGATTTTTAAAGTGGATTATAAGAATTGGAGCTCCATCACCCAGGAGGCTTAATCATATTTGTGAAGCCAAGGTGTTTCTGTTGCATTAGTAAAGGTCAAAATCAATACAGTTCTCAAATCTTCCCCTATTTTGCAGGTCTGGTGTACTGTTATTCCACAGATCACTAGTGAATTTCTCTGTGATCCTTAAGTATTTTCTTGACATAAAAATGACTTTTAAGGTTTACTCACCAGTCCCTTGGCAAACGAAGGACATTTCATATCTCTAGTACTTTAATTATATCATCTGGAATTATTGCACATTGAGCTGTTGCTTTGCCTGGCTGCTGAGAAATATTCCTGAGTTTCTGAAGGGCTTCTTTTTGGTGGGTAGTGGGTGAATAAACTAATTTTTCCGTCTGCTGCTCTAGAAATGCTCTTCCTGAATGAAGTGAGTACATCAGAGAATGGTGTCCATGAAATAAACCTCAAGCCTCCTAAACACACCTTTTTTTAAAAAAAAAATTATTTTTGTGTTGTGACTTCATTGCTGTGCACTCTTTTCTCTAGTTGTGGCGAGTGGTGACTACTCTCTAGTTTCTCATTGTGGTGGCTTCTCTTGTTGCGGAGTACAGGCTGTGGGCTGTGCGGGCTTCAGTAGTTGTGGCTCGAAGAAGGCTCAGTAGTTGGGGCTCCTGGGCTCTAGAGCACAGGCTCAGTAGTTGTGGCGCACCAGCTTAGTTACCCCGTGGCATGTGGGATCTTCCCAGACTAGAGATCGAATCTATATCACCCATGTTGGCAGGTGGATTCTTTATCACTGAGCCACTAAGGAAGCACAGCTTACCTTCTTTGAATCATACTTCAGCATTAGGCTCTGGATTGCCCATGGAGGGTTCTACTGGAACTCGTCAGAAGCCTGATGGGAGGGATTGGTATTGAAAGCACTGTCTGCAGTTTCCCATTCTCTACCCTTTAGAAGAACCCATCCAAGGGAAGATGTTCTCTGTCCTCACTACCAGGAAAGGCTGTGTTTCTCATGAGCAACTAACATGTTTTCTAACTTATGAGTATTTGGAATTTTGTTATTTGAATGGTCAGATCCACTGAATAATACAACCATAGCTGCATATTAGAAATACACATGCCTGGTGAGGCATATCCACTCTCAGGCAAGGATAATTTTTCAAAAGCCCCCTTCCCTTCTAGTGATTCCTATGAGCAGCCAAGATTGAGGATCACAATTAAAAATAATTGCTTCTCTGCTTTTGGTGACTGGAAAACTCAAGATCCAGTTTGGGACATTTTCTGTCAGCTCTATAGGACTTCATGATATGCAGTGGTGAGTGCACTTCCAGTCTAGACTTGACGTTAGTGATGTATTGATTTACCCTTCCTCCTAACTTCTTTACCTATTTTAAAAATTAATTTATTTATTTTAATTGGAGGCTAATTACTTTACAATATTGTAATGGTTTTTGCCATACGTTGACATGAATCAGCCATGGGTGTACATGTGTTCCCCATCCTGAACCCCTCTCCCTCCTCCCTCCCCATCTCATCCCTCTGGGTCATCCCAGTGCACCAGTCCTGACCACTTTGTCTCATGCATGGAACCTGGACTGGCGATCTATTTCACATATGACAATATGCATGTTTCAAATCATCCCACCCTCACCTTCTCCCATAGAGTCCAAAAGTCTTCTTTATATCTGTGTCTCTTTTGCTGTCTCACATATAGGGTCATCATTACCATCTTTCTAAATTCCATATATATGTGTTAGTATACTGTAATGCTGATTTTATTTCTGACTTACTTCACTCTGTATGATAGCCTCCAGTTTCATCCACCTCATTAGAATTGATTCAAATGCATTCTTTTTAATAGCTGAGTAATATTCCATTGTGTATACATAGCACAGCTTTCTTCTCCAGTTGTCTACCAAAGGACATCTAGGTTGCTTCCATGTCCTAGCTATTGTAAACAGTGCTGTGATGAACATTGGGGTACACATGTCTCTTTCTTTACCTATTTTTATAAATCACATTGCCATTATGTTTTTTGGGGGGCTGTTTTGAGTGAACTTCGAAATGAGGCAGAGGATGTATTGGTAGGTGAAGAGATGATGGAAAGACAGGTGCCATACTGTGTTTATAATGGGTCTGTTCACTGCTGTGGGATATTTTCACACATTAGACACCACAAATGCCACTGCACTTGCCATTCTTCGTGCAGATATAACAGAATACATGGTCCTTAGTAATACTATTATAAATCATGCCCATACATCTTTTACTTTTTAACTGAAAAGAGGAACATCAGCAATCTTTTAAAACATTGAAACAAATAAATTTAAGACATATTTTTAACTCCATCTGCTACACATGCACAATATGACAGAAACATTTATTTTTTTCAGAAACCCAATCTCTCCTCAGAGGGCTTTTCTTTAAGCAGAGTAAATATAGGGAGTAGAAAAATCAACAAAACAAATATTTATGAAGAATAAGTCCAGTCTTCAATGGCACTTGAAATTCCACAATTGCCACACATGCATTATGGCGAGTAATTCAGTGTACTCCAGAAACCATGACCTACAAGGCCTTCTAAGAATGGGCCCCTGTTTACCTCTTTAGCTCTCAAACCATTAACCCACCCTTCCAACTTTAGTCATAATGTACTTCTTTCAGTTTCTAGAACATTCTCTTGCCTCTGATCCTTCACACTTTCTATTCCATCTGTCAGGATCATATTCTCTTCCTCCTTCCCCCATTCACCTAGCTAACTAACTCCCTTTCATTCTTTGCATGTTTCAACTTAGATGTTTCTTCTTATTAGAAATTCTCCCTGAGGTCCAGACCTGTTTCCTGTTGTAATTAATTTTTCTGTTGGACAATTTCTCCCCCTGAAGGGTGATCACAGCGTTAACTTCCTTCTCCCATTCTAGAATATAGGCTCCAGGACACTGTCTGTCACTGCATTTCTAGCATTTACCACAGTGGCTAGCATAGAGTAAGTACTCAGTACGTGGAATTTGCTATGGTGATTATAAAGTGTGTATTTCCATATTTGAAAGGCACTCGGTAAATGTTGATGGTGCTTCTAGGAGTCTTGTTTGGAGCGAGACAGCCATGATCATTCAGGGAGAGAAGACGATGCTCGTGCAGTGTGTGGACTCTATAGCTGAACATTCCTGGCCCCTGCTCTGTAGACAGTTGTGAGGGGTAATAAGACTTGTAGCAAGGGAGAGAAATCAACTCTCCTGAAACTAATTTTCACTTTTAGTTAGCACTTGCTCTATGCAAGGAAAGGTCATATCAGTTGGGAGCTTAACTGTTTCCAAGATGACTGCCCATTTCAGCAACTCGAAAGGGGCTTCTGGAGCTTTGCCTGGGCTGCAGTCATTTTGTCCTGAAGTGGAGCATGCCTGAAATATGACAGTTGAGGGTAGAAGCACAGGAGTGGGTGACATGAAATGCCTTGTGCATTTATATTGCTTTTTTTTTTTTTGACTGCACCTCATGGCATATGAAATCTTTGTTTCCCCAACAGGGATCAAACCCACACCCTCTGTAGTGGAGGCATGGAGTGTTAACCCCTGGCCTGACAGGAAGTTTCCTACCTGGCTTTTTTTTTTTTTTTGTCAATAAGATTTTATCTATTCCCCTATGAGAAAGCAGGTGTGTGTATTGGAAAGTGCTTTGAACTTGGAACCAAAATTTCTCGCCTTTCTATTTCCTAACATGGTTACTTTGGACAAGTTGGTTGATCATTTTTACCCTTGATTTCCTCGCCTCTAAAATGGGACCTCACGAGGTAATGTAAGCCTCGTGATCTCCGGATAAAATCACCTAGAAGGCGATTACTAAAGGCTTGTTAAATCCAAGTGTCCGAGAAAGATATGCCCCCATTGGGATGAATAAGTTTGAATATTCTGGCTTTTCTTTCTCAAAGTTTGTGCATGAATTTAAGCATTTTTATTGTTACTATTAATATTTATTTATACAGTACCCTGCCTCAAAAAAGATACAGAAAAAGGAGTATCATGTAACTTACGTTTCCAAATAAAATTGATTTGTTTAATAAAGCAGTAGCTGTCAGAAACTCCAATTTTGCTCTGCTTTGATGTAATCCATATGCAAACTGGAAGTTTTCCTACAGAGCTGAGGGGAAAACGGAAATCCACAAATCTCTCCAAATTAGCCCTTGAATATCAGCCACATTTCTTTTTGAGCATAATCAGATACTCTGACTCTGGCCTTCTAATTATTTCACCAGGCGGGGAAAGGAGAGCTGACAAATAAGGCCGATTCTTCCTTGGCACCACAAAATTCAAAAAAAGAACAAAAAGCCCATTGAAGTTCTCCTCTGTTCCTTTGAAATGTGTGCAATCTGCCTCCTGAGACTGCAAGGTTATTGGGTGGAGACAGGCAGGAAGGTGGCAGAGAAATGAGCAAAGAAACATCCATCCACCCCGTTGTCATGACTCCTCCGTCATTCAGACCCCAGCAGAGTAGGCAGCAGTGAGCCACAAAGTGCAGACAGAAGCTCCCACCTGCTGCCGCCCATGTATCCAAACTCCTTAGGCTCCTCGCTAGCTTGGCTGGTGCCTGCCTTCCTACCTGTGCTTCCTGGCGACCAAGCCAAGTCCTCCTTTGTGGCTCTGAGGGTTCTTCTCTTTGCTTCTTGGACGGTCTTTTATGCATTAACTGGCAGTTCCTAACAACTTCTGGTGTCACCTATTTAGGAACACATAAGAAGCTCATTTGGTAGTTAGATACAACCCAGAGACCTAGGGTTACAGGGAAGTGTAGAAAGAAGTGGGCTCTCAGAGACCACATTCAGGACTACGCATGCATGCATGCTAAGTTGCTTTAGTTGTGTCCGACTCTTTGCGAGTTGAACCATAGACCTCCAGGCTCCTCCGTCCATGGGATTCTCCAGGCAAGAATGCTGTAGTGAGTTGCCATTTCCTCTTCCAGGGGATCTTCCCAACCCAGGAATTGAACCCACATCTCTTATGTCTCCTGAATTGGCAGGCGGGTTCTTTACCACTAGCACCACCTGAGAAGCCAGTTCAAAGCTATATTTGGTTTCAAATTCTGCTTCCAAGACCCTTGAGGTAAACTCTGGAGAAGTATCGAAGGCTGTAGAGGGAGGAAGTTGGTGGGAGACGGGTGGGACAAAGACAGTGAATGGATAAGACTGTGGGGAACCTATCATTGCTCTGACCAGAGAATGGTCAGAGAAAATGAAATGAAAGGTTTCTTTGTTTGTTTGTTTAATCTCTGTCCTGTGTTTGACATTAACATGATATTTCATTTAAAGAAATGAATGGGCAAAATAATTTGTGGGGGAAGCATTGGCTCAGCCCTGTAGGGACCTGTTGATCATGGATGGTATCATTTTGTACCTGCTCTGCTTGCACAGATGCATTTTGTATCTCTCGAAATGGAATGTGAGCTTGTGAAGACCAGGGTCCCTATTTGCTGTTTTAATGATTAGACAGCTCATTAGCTCCCACTGGACACAGCTCTGCTTTCTTTATAGACTGGTTGCTCCTAAATTTTTTTCAGTCGTCTTTTTTCAAGAATCTGATCAAAGATGTAGATCCGCTGCCGTGAAAATTGGTTGTAAACAGGACAATTTACATATTGTTCCAAGGAATTATGGTGCTGCTAAAACCTAGCCATGCCTTCTGAGACTAAGAATTCCTGCAGGAAAGACTTCTCTTGATGGACCACACAAACTGTTGGGGTAAATGTACACTAAGGAAGCATGGCCCTGTCCCCCTGATCATTAGAAATGCCCCATATTGGAAAGAGCCATTTCCGGAGAGAATGGTTGCTTCATTATTTCACAAGTAGAGATGCTGGCTGGCCAGAGGGGTGGAGTGGCATAGTGAAAGAAAGCATCAGACTTGGCATCAAGCAGATTTGGCTTTAGATCCTTTTGTTGCCAATTCCTATGTATTTCCTTGGGCAAATCAGTCAATTGATCTGAGCCTCAGTTTACTTATCTGTAAAATAGGAATAATGCTACTGCCTACTTTATAATGACCTCATGGGGTTGTAGTGAGCAGTTGTGAGAAATAATGCATGCAGATTATTTTTCATGGTATAGAGTAGTTGGTCAGAAGGTCAGCTCCCTAAAACTTACTGGGGAAAGCACACCTGCCCTGTGTGTTGGGTTGAGTGTTCTGTCAGGTCCCTTGTGATTTTGGTTTATCTTTTCCACTATTTTTGTTGAATAATCCAGTAACTGTTATCTTCTTGCTTTGGATTTACCCTCAAGCAGGCTTTGTGACTAGAATCTTGAGCAAGGATTGCTTTTCACCTCAAAGGTCAGCAGCTTTACAAAATGTCTTTAAACTACCTTCAGCTTCTTTGAAGAGATTTTTACATCTTTATTATAAAGTGGCTCTGTGTATCCCTTGGTGAGGTGAGGAGGCTTTAACCAAAACTTCTGACACGTACTCTGTAGCTAGATGATCTCGAGAAACACACATTTATGAGGAGATAGTGAAAGCTTTGAGTTTGTGATCTAGTTTGGCTTTAGACCTTTAAAGAAGTCAGCCGAGCACTGTTCCAAAAACTTGCTCTTCCAAATGGATACTTTTTGACATGCTTCTATCAGCTGGTTTCCAAAGATGGCATCCAAATGAACAATACTTCCGTGTGTGTAGGCCCTCTGTTTGAGCAAGGGCTGGCCTTTGCCCATTAGAATGTGGTGGGAGTGACACTGATGACCCTGCAGACTATATCATAAGAAGCTTTGGAGCAACATTGGTCTGAATCTCTTGGAATGCTCATCTTGCTAGAAGCCACATTCCAGGTAAGAAATCCATCTGAACTAGTTCTTCATGCTAGAGAGAGCTTAGATGTTCAGAGTCAACATGAAGAGAGAAATGTTTGACCAGCCACCAGTTGCTCCAACCATCCCAGCTGAGGGTGTGTGACCTGTTAGTGAAAAAGCCTTCTTGGACATCCAGCCCAGGTGAAACTTTGGAGGACATCAACCTCCATCTGACTGTAGCTGCCAGAGAGACCTCAAGTAAGAACTGTTCACTTAGCCAAATCAATCTACAGAACTATGAGATTAATACATTGGAGACAGTAGTTTGTGTTTTTATTTTTTAACTTTTATTGGAGTATAGTTGCTTTATAATGTTGGGTTAGTTTCTGCTGCACAGCAAAGTGAATCAATTATAGGTGTATATATATCCCCCCTTTTTTTGATTTCCTTCCCATTTAGGTTACTACAGAGCATTGAATAGAGTTCCCTGAACTCTACAGTAGGTTCTCATTAGTTATCTATTCTATACACAGTAGTGTATATATGTCAATCTCAAATTCCCAAATCATCCTACCCCCTCCCCTGCTTGGTAACCATAAGCTTTTTCTCTACATTTGTAACTCTTTTTTTTTTCTTTTGGACAATAAGTTCATTTGTACCATTTTTCTAGATTCCACATATTAGCAATGTTATACAGTATTTGTTTTTCTCTTTCTGACTTACTTCACTCTGTATGACAGTCTCTAGGTCCATCCTCATCTCTGCAAATGGCATTATTTCATTACTATTGATGTCTGAGTAATACTCCATTGTATATATGTACCACATCTTCATTCATTCTTCTATTGATGGACATTTACATTGAATATGTGCAGCTGCCAGCAGAGTATCTAATCAGATTGCCTAGTAGTGGGAGAATCTAGTACCATTATTTCAGGACCTGTGGCTTTCTAGTAAGAGGGTCCATGTTGGTTACTATTGACTCAAGTTGATGAGCCTTAACCCTCATCTAGAAAGTCACTTGTCATTGGGTTAAGACCACTGGGGCAAGAATACAACTTATATCTCTCCCACTGGACTCCTTGGTGTTCAAATTCATCCCTTCTTTCTTATTTGTAAGACAAGTTCTATAGAGGATTTTGTGCGATTGTTTCCCCAATTTCTTGCCAGGATGATCTTACGCACTCTTCAAAACTAGAGTTGGCAGAGTAGAGCCCACAGGGATACCACTAACTATTTTTGTAAGTAAAGTTGTATCAAAACTTGCCCATTTATTTATATATAGTCTTTCGCTGGTTTTTCACTAGGATGGAAGAGTTGAATAGTTGTGACAGATGGTATGGTGTGCAAAGCCAGAAATATTTACTATCTGACCTTTACAAAAAAAGTTTCCACAACCCTTTGCCAATCCTTTGTCAACCCTTGTCTAATTGAGCTAATTGGTTGATGGTACTTAAGATTATGGGCTGCCATCTGTGGGGTTGCACAGAGTCGGACAGGACTGAAGCGACTTAGCAACAGCAGCAGTATTATATGTAGACTGAATCTGACAACCTGACTTCATGATGATTTCCATCTAATATAATCTTTTCTGTGGACCACTAAGCAGGTAAATTCAGCCTCAGCTAATGTGTATTACCCTATGAGGTGTATATTTTGTCTCCAGTTTACAGATCAGGAAATTGCTGATTTGGAAAGAAAGGATAATTTAATTAAAGTCATATAACTGCTAACACTACAAACAAAGCTAGTGGAGGTGATGGAATTCCAGTTGAGCTATTTCAAATCCTGAAAGATGATGCTGTGAAAGTGCTGCACTCAATATGTCAGCAAATTTGGAAAACTCAGCAGTGGCCACAGGACTGGAAAATGTCAGTTTTCATTCCAATGCCTAAGAAAGGCAGTGGCAAAGAATGCTCAAACTACTACACAATTGCACTCATCTCATATGCTAGTAAAGCTCAAAATTCTCCAAGGCAGGCTTCAACAGTACATGAACTGTGAACTTCCACATGTTCAAGCTGGTTTTAGAAAAGGCAGAGGAACCAGAGATCAAATTGCCAACATCCGCTGGATCATGGAAAAAGCAAGAGAGTTCCAGAAAAACATCTATTTCTGCTTTATTGATGATGTCAAAGCCATTGAATCACAACAAACTGTGGAAAATTCTGAAAGAGATGGGATTGCCAGACCACCTGACCTGCCTCTTGAGAAATCTGTATGCAGTTCAGGAAACAACAGTTAGAACTGGACATGGAACAACAGACTGGTTCCAAATAGGAAAAGGAGTATGTCAAGGCTGTATATTGTCATCCTGCTTATTTAACTTATATGCAGAATACATCATGAGAAATGCTGGGCTGGATGAAGCACAAGCTGGAATCAAGATTGCCAGGAGAAATATCAATAACCTCAGATATGCAGATGACACCATCTTTATGACAGAAATTGAAGAAGAACTAAAGAGTCTCTTGATGAAAGTGAAAGAGGATAATGAAAAAGTTGGCTTAAAGCTCAACATTCAGAAAACTAAGATCATGGCATCTGGTCCCATCACTTCATGGCAAATAGATGGGAAAACAGTGGCAGACTTTATTTTTGGGGGCTCCAAATTCACTGCAGATGATCATTGCAGTCATGAAATTAAAAGACGCTAACTCCTTGGAAGGAAAGCTATGACCAACCTAGACAGCATATTAAAAAGCAGAGATATTACTTTGTCAACAAAGGTCCATCTAGTCAAATCTATGGCTTTTCCATTAGTCATGTATGGATGTGAGTGTTGGATGATAAAGAAAGCTGAGTGCTGAAGAATTGATGCTTTTGAACTGTGGTATTGGAGAAGACTCTTGAGAATCCCTTGGACTACAAGGAGATCCAACCAGTCCATCCTAAAGGAGATCAGTCCTGGGTGTTCATTAGAAGGACTGATGTTGAAGCTGAAACTCCAATATTTTGGCCACATGATGCGAAGTACTGACTCATTTGAAAAGACCCTGATGCTGGAAACAATTGAGGGCAGGAGAAGGGGATGACAGAGGATGAGCTGGCTGGATGGCATCACCAACTCAATGGACATGAGTTTGAGTAAACTCCAGGTGTTAGTGATGGACAGGGAGGCCTGGCATGCTGCGGTTCATGGGGTCACAAAGAGTCAGACACAACTGAGCAACTGAACTGACTTGAACTGCTAACATGATTGAACTAGGATATGAACCCAGTCCACAGGCTCCAATACTGGTTTTTTTCTTCTACACCAGTGCTTTCCAAATTTTTATGTGTGTGTGTGTGTGTGTGTGTGTGTGTGTGTGCATGCACATGCGTGTGTGCTTATGTGTTTGGCAGCAGAGCCTTCTTTTATGCAAAAAATGCCTTCTAATTGCCTGATGTATATAAAACAGGTTAAAACAGAACTTCTTTGGTCAAAGTACTCCACGATCACACCCCTCCTCCTTGTAGCATACACACGTACAAACATATACACACTTCAGTCTTAACCTAAACATAGCATGGACGTTCTCAGGACCTGTAGCAAGAGATGGAATGGCATGAGATTTGGGCCATCATCATTCTCTCTTTGTCTTTCTCATAGCACAGATGTCTGATTGCTCTTTTGCCTCAGTGTCAGGGATTCCCAAGGCATTCTGTAGAATTGCAAGCAAAAAAATTTCAAGGATTGCTATATTTAGTTATATGACTGCTTTAACCACTGCCAGGCTTCCAATCTCTCTAGCCAATCAAAAGTAAATTGAGTACAATTATTTTTTTAAAAATCTTATTTTTATCTTGGTATATCCATATGATGGAGTTTTATATATAATATTAAAATTACATTTATAAAACTGTTGAATGATATGGAATCTATAGGATAATGCAGGTCAAAATAGCTCTGTATACATTGTGATCTCAGCTCTGCATGACGTCTTTGATTGGCAATATGTGTATGAACTCACTCACCCTAGTCAAATAACCTCTGAGTTGAGGGGTTCTCTATGATGGTTATCGTCTGCCTTTCGTCCATTCTTTCGAAAGCATGTAGAAACAAGTCAATTTGCCCCAAATAAATGTATCTGCATGTGATGACAGTTTCTGATGTTGTTTCAAAAACTGAAAAAGAAATAACTGGCCTGGAAGAATAGATTTCCATGTTGATTTCTGAGGTTTTCCTCTCTGTGTCCTGCATTGTCCTTTCACTTCTTATCTGTCTGCATTCTTACGCCTCTTTATTTACAGTGACATTAAAGAAAGGGTACAAAAGGCCCTTGGCCTTTTGTTTAGCATGTTTAAAGATGTATCTCTCTTTATGGCTGTCAGTATTGAGTGAAAACTTGACTTGAAATAAACCTGTTCCTATTTTGAACAAAAGAAGCACAGATGTAAATTGGCATCCTGTGTTTTAAATGTCATCATCAGGGTGTTCCTTTGGATTGTAAACTGAATCCATGCAGCAACCACAAAATGTGAGTGAAATTATATTTAGGCAGATAAAGAGCTTGAGACACTTACAAATGAGTCTTTAAGGACTCATGAAAGATAATATGTGTGACACACTATATTCTTTTGGACTGAAAGTTTCCTACATCACACTGTCTGTTTAGTATGTAGGGAAGTTTTTAAACATATTTTTAGGAAAATGTAAAAGAAAAAGTTGTATCCTATTACGGGGAAGTGCTATATATATATGCCACTCTCGAATTAAGAAAGATCACTGTCATGTAAAAATTTCTGTATTGGTTAGATTATAGTGTCAGTACATTTTATAAGGTCTAAGGAAACTTACATAAGAACAGATATTTTCCCAATACAATCAAATGCCACTTTGAATAAGGGGCATGGTAGAAGAGATGCAATGGATATGTGTAATGTGTGCTAAATTCGTGATTGCCTCGGGCACTGCTAAAGCCACACTGGGTAATTTCACTTGACAGCCAAAAAAGAGGAGCTAAAGAAATGTGGCAGTTTCACCTCCTGTGTCTATTCACAAACTCCCATGGTGACCTCATTAATCTAGGGGGAGGGGAGCAGAGCATTCAAAGACTGACTGCATAATGCCAGAATGACTGCTTGCAAAAATCAAATTCCAGTCCATCTGCCACTGGTTTTCTTGATGCTGGTGTTTGGCAGCTTTTGAAATGGGTGGGCCGAGGTATGCCGGGTCATAGCTGGGGGAGGAGAGTGTTGACAGCATACTGGTTGGAGCAGCAGCAAATGTGTTCCATGCCTGCCTTGCCTGCCATCCAGGGCAGCTCAGACTCCAGCTCTCCCAGCTTTCTGCTGCTACTGGTTCTCATCATGGTGCTGACAGGAATCATGGAGAGAAGACTGGAAGCCCACTGGGCCTCCCACCAGAGATGGTGGCCTGCCGTGTCAGCACATGCATACTTGGTTACATAGGCTAGGGGATCATAATCCCTGGACTTGATCCGAGTACCCAGACAATTTGTTGGACTGAACTGATGCTTTACTTGCCTTTACTAACTTTGTGTTTTTGCAACCAACCGATTGTTTACTGCCCAAGGTCACTCACTGACTCTAGGTGTGGATTCAGCAAACATGTCTCATGCTACTTGCCATGTACTGGATACAGTTCTGGTCTCTCCTGCCCCTTTATCTCATTTAATCCTCATTACATTTTGAGGATAATGTTAGTATTCTCATCTTTAAATGATTAAACCAGGACCTTTTGTGCTAACCCATGTTATGGTTCTCCTCACTTTAGGGGGAAATATACTAATGTTTTTATATGTAATATTATATCATGTAATGTGAGATAAAGATGATAAAGCCATCCTCTTTCAAAAGATATATCTCATCGCTAAAAAATTTACATTTGGCGTTGACAGTTACAACAAGGACATACCACTGGTGAAGTGGTGTGAGGGCTGGGAAGTTGTGGTGGTGGGCATTGAAATCCAATGAGTCCCGTCTAGTCTACACGTGTTGATGCTGGACCGTATTGGGTCCAGTCCTGAATCCCATGGCAGATATTACAAGGAGGCCATGAGTCAGATAGGTGCGGGCAGAACTAGAATGCATTGTCATGGACACCAAAGGAAGAGGAAGTGTTTCCACCATGGTCTTTCCGCCACCACTCCAAATTCCAAACCCTAATCCAGTATTACAACCTTGCACGAAAATGGAGCAAATGTTTCAACACTGTTATGTACAAGAGATCTAGAAAGAGAAAACTTGCAAAGAGCCCAAGGATTTTACATTTGGAATTTAGTGCTGACCTTCCCAAGGGCCCCTTCTATGAAGTGGGAAGAGCAAGATGCAGATGAATGAGGGATCAGTGGAAAATGAAGGAAAGGAATATCGTGAATAGTTTCAGACTTCTAGTGGTTTTGTTGGGTCAGGAAGGGGAGGAGGGACTAGTTTCTTGGGGACACATCCTAACAGAAGGGTACTTTTGAAAATTGTAAGCTATGAAAAGACTCCAACATAACTGGAGTATGAAAGGAAAAGGTCTACATTGAGAGGATGGCTTAAATATAGAATGAAACTTGAATGCCAGTGTCTGAGAGATGACAGGAGAGGGTATGGAGCAAGGCCCAGGGGAAGGATTGCCCTTAAACTGGATGATGGTCCTTACAGTCTTCATGGTTTTTTTGGATGAGTCATGTGGCACACGAGGTTTTAGTTCCCTGCCTGGGGATCAAACCCAGGCCATTGGCAATGAAAGCACCGAGTCCTAACCACTGAACCAGCAGGGAATTCCCGCCAGTTCTCATTTTTGAGGGAAAAAAAAAATGAGGAAGGATGTGATTTGTGAATGTTTATGTTGGAGCTGGAAAAAATGAAGAAAATTATAGCCAAAAACCTCTGCTGTGTTAGTGAACCAGGGGGCAAGCCAGAGATTGAGATTGGAAGGTAGCAGGAGCTTTTGAGCAAGGTAGTGAAGGCTTAACATGGTCGTTGGGGAAGACAGAGTATGGACTGAATAAAAGTATACAGGGGGTGTGGCTGAAACTCCAGCAGAGGTTGGAGATCATGAGTTTGTAATGTTGTCCAACTGCCCAGTTTGCATGGCTTTCTCTTGCTTAGTGAATCAGCAAGGGTAGATTGTAATATTGGGTTAGGGTTTGGAATTTGGAGTGGTGGCAGAAGGACCATGAGGGAAAGAATCTGAGGGGGCTGGAGGGCAAGTAGCTTCAATTTTTAGCCATCAGATCCAGGCCGGGTAGGGATGGAAGTGAAGAGAAAAGTCTGTGGCTGCAAAGGCAATGCAGATCTCTAAAGGATGATGTCAGGACACAGTAGTAGAGGAGGCAGTAAACCATAAACCAAAATCATCTTGAATAGGTCCTGAATGGGGAAAGTTATTAGGAGGCACAAAGAGGTAGATAGCTAAGAGGCAAGCATTTAAGAGACCAGAGGTTTTTATATGAGAATTCGAGAATAATGAGCATGGTGTTGGGTTAGTAAATAACAGGTTCAGATCTCCATTATTCCCACTTTGTGAAATATGAAGAGTAACCAGTCTTCACTCGAAAGTCTGCTGGGAAGGGAGTGTCATCAGAAGATAGTTAGGGTTCAATAAAAGTAGGAGCTGGAGGAGCATTCTGTCAAGGTTCAGCAAATAACCCAATTTCTCTTTTCATGGAATCAGAACACACAATGATGGACAAGGGCAGCAGTGGAAGCTTGAAGCAGAGAGAAGCACCACAGTGGGGTGAGAATGAGACTGAAAATGATGTGTATGGGATGGAAGAGCCATTGAGATTGGCGCTGGCCTCAGGTTGGTGCCTGAAGCCAATGAGAAGCTTTATGGCACTTCTTTCAGCCCTTTGAGTTGTAGAGAAGTGAGTCATGAGTGAGAGGTCTTGGTGTCCAAAGTTTGAGGTTAGATAAGGACCCCAAATTTGAGAGCTTAGTACTTTGTCAATATGTCTTACCAGTCTAACAGTTTGCTTCAATACAGATTCATCTTTGACGAGTGATATCTTAAGGACACTATTCATTCCTTAATACTCTTGTCTTCTGCTTTCTTTTAATACATTTTGTTCATTTGTTTGTGCCCCTGCCTTATTTCAGGGAGGCTGTAAGGCAGGTAATTCAGTATTGTTGGTTTCCTTGTGAGAAGCATCAATGAAGTTGACTGGGAATGTATCTTTAGTTAATTTGGGAAAGCTTTCGAGGGGGTCAAGTCTGCCCTTTTCCCATCTAATTTTTGGATATTCTGTGACCTGAAAATATCCCCATAAGCATAAGAAGTGAATGTAATATTCAAATTATTAACTTTGCAATAGTGCTTATAAAATGGCTTCCAGAGAAATTTCTGGTTCAAAAGATGTTGGGGGCAGTAAGTGTGAATTTCACTGAGTACTGCTTTTGTACTTCTTAGTGGTATGCGTGTATAATGGTTATCTGTGGGTTCACTGATATCATCATGGACAGAAGAGCCAGCCCATCAGGGAAGACAAGATGTTTTTTCTTCGTGATACTAAGCCCAACATGTTTAAAACCAGTAGAAACATTTAGAAACTCTTCAGAAGTCTTATAGAACTACCTCACTGGGATAGATGCAGGTAAAAGATTAAGTTCTTTTCTTGATTATGAAAGTAGCACATATTCATTGTAAAAAAATATTAAAAACAAAGAATATTGTAAAACAAAGAAAAAAACCTTGTGTAACTCACCAGCTAGAGATATCCATTGTTAACATTTTCATACATATTATTCAGTCATTTTTATTTCTGTATCCTTTTTAGTAAAAATCAGATCACTGTTACATATTTTACATTGTTTTTCCTTTATTGTCTTATGATCATGATCAGATGTCATGGAAACTGACAAAATGGCATTCAATGTAGTATTCCATTGGTTTACTGTATTTATTTAACTTGTTGCATCATGCTATTTACCTGGATTTTGTTTGTCTATTTGTAGTTATAAATCATGTAGGTATGAACATCCAAGGGAAGAAATAATTCTTGCACACATTCATGATTACTTAAATACATTCTTAGAAATATAATGGCTAGATTAAAGGGAATCCCTCCTCCTCCCTTCCTTCTTCCGTCTCCCTCCTCCTATCTTCTTTCTTTTTCTTCCTGTTGACCTTCCTTTCATCCTTTTTTTTAAATGTTACAGTTTGCACTTGAGAACTAATTTATCCTTGTGATTTTGGGGTGGTGGATTTGTTATCAGATATATGTTACTGATTTAGACCAGAGGTTAACAAATTCCATCCAATGGGTCAAATCCAGCTTGCTTCCTGTTTTTATATGACTTAAAGATGCTCCTTGATTAGGGAGAATGATTCCCATAATCTAAGAATACTTCTATTTTTTAATTATTTTTTTAAACCCCCTCCCACCTCCCTCCCCATACCATCTCTCTGGGTCATCCCAGCACACCAGCCCCAAGCATCCTGTATCCTGCATTGAACCTAGACTGGCAATTCATTTCTTACATGATATTATACATGTTTCAATGCCATTCTCCAAGAATGATGTCCTGTGATATATGAAAATTATATGAAATTCAGATTTCATTGTCCATTAAGAAAGTTTGGAGTATAGCCAACGTCTATTTGTTTATACATTGTATGTGGCTCTTTCATGCATATACTATGGATGAGTTGGGTGGTTGCAACTAAGACTATATGACCCCCCATGCTTGAAATATTTATGATCAGGTCTTTTGTATGGAAAGGTTCATGATCCCTGATTCAGGTCAGAGGATTTTATAAAGCAGTTATAGGTAATCAACCAATCCTTTATTTTAACTCCAGAATAATTTGTTTACATGCTCCATTTATATTGTAAATCTGTGCCCCTGTTTCTTCATTTGTAGAATCAGGATAATAATAATGACAATCTCATGCAGGTTTTGTAGAGAATGATTTAATACATTTGAAATACTTGGAATAATGCCTGACTTAGAACTGATAAGCACTGTCACTGGAGAGCTTGCAGAGTGTTCCATTGGAGGCTGTGCCATTTATTTCCAAGGAAAGAAATCCAAGATTGCTTTTGGTGAATTTCACGTCTGTTCCACACTTTTGTGCCTTCTAAGATCATTGCTTATGCTCCCTCATGTGGCTGGGGTGGGAATTGTTCTCCCTGAGCAAGCATCTTTGGGTTGCTGGCCTTGGTAGAGATAATTTAGGTGGTTGAATGGGGTTGGATATGTTTCACTACTGCTAGAAAGTCACCATTGGCAGTGTGGGAATTACAAGTGTGCATACAATCAGTGATTTATAGAAAATGAGGACAGTGAATGAAATGATAAGAACTGATTTGGATAAAGAGTATATCAAGAAAGAGAAGAGGTGCTTGACAGTGGAGGCAGACAAAAGGGGGATTATTGGAATGTGCTGAGTTTAAACTTTAGCTTGGTTTAGGACAATCATTTTTAAAATGGTCGTGTATTGTGAGCATCAAAAAAGAATGCAGCAAAAAATATATGGAAACTAGACCAAGTGGGCTTCCCTGGTGGCGCTAGTGGTAAAGAATCTGCCTGCAATGCAGGAGACTTAAGAGACGCAGGTTAGATCCTTGGGTGGGGAATATCCCCTGGAGAAGGAAATGGCAACCAACTCCAGTATTATCACCTGTAAAATCCCATGGACAGAGGAGCCTGGTGAGCTACAGTCTGTGGAGTCACAAAGAGTTGGACACAATTGAAAAGACTGAGCATGAGACTTTATAAGTACATTGTGGTGAGAAATGACTTCAGAACCCAGGGTTGCCATTTAACCAAAGTTTGGTTATTATCCTTTTTATATAACTTGTTAGGTTCATTCTGCCTTCTTTCCATATCTATCTATCTATCTTTTTTTTTTAACTTCTCTCCCATCTTAGAGTCTTTCCTACTAAGACTAATTCATTGATCTTGCTTCCCATTCCTCCTCTTGCTCCAGTCTCATCCCTGCATTGAAAATCTTTCGCTTTCTCCATCAATTATCTCCACTATGTCTCTTCATCTTCAGACATTCCATGTGATATTTTCTACAGAATCTTTATCACAGGGTCTTCTTTGGTATTTGGAGGGATACAGGTAGGAATTCTAACATGGGTGAAAGAGACCACTCACTGCTGTCTGCTAACACAATCAATTTTCAATTATCCAGATCAATGAAATACAAAGTTAATATGGTGACTATTTTTTAAAGTATTCACCTTTTAAGTACATATCATGCTTACTCTGTACAACATATTTTAAATACTGTTAAATTTTTTTGGATCTGTGAATTATTTAAATTGCTATTTCAATTTCCAAACACACAAGTCTCTCTCCCTCTCTCTTCCTTTTTTTTTTTTTTTTTACCATTTTTTTTTTTTGTTGGATCTTGGGATTTTGAAAGGAGCTTGTTTTCTTTTTTAAACCATTTGTTTGGAATTTTCGAGAGTTGCTTTATAGCTAGTTTGTGATCAGATTTCCTTAACGTCCTACATGTGCTTGAGAGGAATGTGTATTCTCTAATCATTGAGTGTAGGGCTGTATTCAGTTCAGTTAGATCAAGCTTGTTAATTATGTGGTTAAAATCTTCTATCACTGTGTTAATTTTTTGCCTGATAGATCTGTCACTTTCTGAGAGATGTTTGTTAAAACTCTTCTGCTATAATTGTGGATTCAGTGACTTTTCCTTGTAAGTATGACATTTTTGTGTCACTTATTTTTACAGTTATATTGATATATTTGATATGTTTCATATGTAATGATTATATAATAAGCCTCTTTAATTCTAATACAATTAATAAAATAAAACCTTAAATAAGTTCTTAACTTTTAGAACAACTCTACTTTTTTATGAAATAGATGCCTAAATATTTACTTACTGAAGTACGTCTTAATTTTTTTTAACTTATGAAAATAATACCTGGTTGTTGTTGTTCAGTCCTTCAGTCATGTCCGACTCTTTGTGACCCAATGGACTGCAGTATGCCAGGCTTCCCTGTCCTTCACTGTCTCCCAGAGTTTGCTTAGACTCATGTCCACTGAGTCAGTGATGCCTTCCAACCATCTTATCCTCTGTTGCCCCTTTTTCCTTCTGCCTCAGTCTTTCTCAGCATCAAGGTCTTTTCCAATGAGTTGGCTGTTCACATAAAGCAACCAAAGTATTGGAGTTTTAGTTTCAGCATCAGGCCTTCCAATGAATATTCAGGAGTGACTTCCTTAGGATTGACTGGTTGAGCTCCATACTGGTTATTGTGGGAATTACAATTAGTATTGATTTCTTTTATCTTTGTATACATTTAAACTACAATCCATCACCAAGTCATAATCACTGCCAACTTTTGAACATAGTTTTCCATTCATCTCTATGTATATTTTTTCTCGTTGAGATCTTATATAAAATCATTATTATATCTTGATTTTTTTAAAATTTCAGTTTACCATAAACATTTCCTCATATTATTATAAGCCCCTTTTAGATATCATATTGCTATATCCCTAACCACCAAGGGAATTAAAATTGATTCCAGGATACAATCAAACATACCTAAAATAGCAAAGAGAACAGAACCAAATTGTGAAGTGCATAAATTAAAGAATATAATTTGAACATCAATCTTATTTATAACAGTTTAGGAATTTTGAATTATAGAATTTCATTGATGGTGGCATCAATTTTTCCCTTGAGGGAAAAATAGCAAAGGTGGTTGGTATGTATGTGCATGCATGCTCAGATGTGTCCGACTCTTTGCAACCCTATGGACTGTAGCCCACCAGGTTCCTCTGTCCGTGGGATTCTCCAGGCAAGAACACTGGAGTGGGTTGCCATCTCCTCCAGGGGATCTTCCCGACCCACATATCCTGCGTCTCCTGCATTGCAGGCAGATTCTTAACTCGCTAAGCCATTGAGGTGGAATTTAAGATTAACATTGCCCTCTTCCTCAATGCTAAGTTATCTCCATTTAATGAAGGTATTAGAGCAGGCATGAACCAGGACCCTAATACAGAATAGATGATGGAGGGTAAAGCAGGTTATCAGTAATGTAAATGAAGATCCATCAGTTTCACTCTGCAGAGAAGGGATGATTCATTAAAGAAGATGGGACCAAATTGGGGCACCTAGATTGTCAAGAGAGTTGTTACTCCCCTTGCCAAAGAGAGATGCTTATACCTGTGTTTTCGCCACACTGAGAAAAGGAAGAAGAAAGGGAATTATTATGTCTCCATGGGTCATGATGTCTCAATGACAAAACTTTCCTGAGGAGGGAAGTGAAAACCATTAAGCTGATTCTGCCCGTGAATTTGTAATTCTAAGTAAGTGTATACCATCACGTTTTATCCTTCATACAAAGCTATGAGAAAATATTAAAAATTATATTGATATTATCTAGGAAGGAGCCAAGGCTTAAGGAAGCTAAGAGATTTCTTATGTCCATAATACGGGTAGATCTTACAGCATCTAGTTTGACAGTTTTTCCATTATTCTATATTGCTTCTCTAGGCTAAACAGCATAGTTTTCAAGGATGGTAACAATGGTTGCTATTCCTTTTATTCCACAACTTTTGGACCCTTATGGTGATAGTTTTTCCTAGAAAAATTCTGTAGTACTAAATATCAGAAGGAAAAAACTCATGTGTCCCCAGGGAAAACCAACCTGATGGTTGTATAATAACTGATCTCTTCTTTTTTAGACTGAATTCCTGTGGAATTTTGCTTTTACAGATACACACCATATTTATCCAAGTATGGATCTCTTTTCACTGGTTTTGCCTGGAATATGCTCAGCTTTTTCTTCAGCTCAGGAAAGTGATCCTCAGCTTGTGGGATGTTAGTTCCCCGACCAGGGATTGAACCTGAGGCCTCAGCAGTGATAGCTTCGAATGCCAACCACTGGACCAACAGGGAATTCTCCAGGATGTTAATGTTTGGTTTTATTTTCTGTAGTATTAGTTTGGCTCTTTACTTAATGTGTCTCTCTTGACCTACCTTTCCCTCCACTTTTTACCCGTTTTAGCAGATGGAACCTTCATCCACCCTGTTGCTCAAGCTCTGCATCTCTGAAATCCTGTAAGCCTTTCCTATCAAATTCCAAAGTATGTGTCGTGTGTCTATGTGTGTAGGTATAGCACATATATGTGTGTGTATATATTAAATATGTCATATATTATATATACACACATACATATTATATATGATATATATGCTACATATATATAAATCCCTCTCTCATCTATCTTCTGGAATTAAATAAGTAGTTATTTAAGATTAAGTCACTTAAAAGAATGCTGAATTATTTACCACAGAGGCCAGCTTTGAATTTTTGATGTGAGGGAAGTAAATGAATTATTTTGGAAAAGATATAAAATGTGACTGCCTGAAAAGAATTAGTGCATTTGCATCTTCCTTAAAAACACAGAAATGAACATTAAGACATGAGCAGACCTGTGTGATGTGGGAGAAAGCTACTGTCCCTTGAGTGGCCCATTTCTTTTTGGATCTCCATGCAAAAGGCCAAGCGGAGACATGCTGGGACCAGGGAGGCTTGAGCAACCTAGATAGGACATCGGTCGGGAAGCCATGTGACTGGCCCCGAGGCACCTCACAGACTGTCATCCCAAGTACTGTTATGGAGCCAAATGCTGAAGTGAATAAAATATGTTCTAGTTATGCTTGGGAGACCTCCCAAGCCCAGCTGTCTCACTTGCCTCCTCCCTCTGCTTTTATTTTTTTATTGCCTTGATGATGTTTAGAGGGGAAAGGCAAAAGGAGAGGAGAGGGCTGGGCCAACACCATCAATGAGTTATATCATATGTTACCTTTTTATCTGCATCTGTAAAAGTTTAGATTCCTTACCCACTCCATGTTTACTTAACAACTTCAGGGCCTGTGATGAATCCTAGGAGTCATGATCTTTTATTGACCTTGGGAAAATCACTTCGGGCTTCCTGAACATCAACTTCCACTTTTACCAAAATAGAGCTAGGGATAATAATACCTTTCTGGCCCTTTCTACATATTGCTTGTTATCAAAATATAAAGCACCAAAGTTACTTTTCACCACCAAGATGATGTTTTGTAAACTCCTTCATGAGTTCAACCAATTGATGTTTAAAATGAGACTAAAATTTTTAGCTGTTGTAAAAGAGAAAAGTTAACAAAAATGAAATATTTTCTGTATTTTAAAATAGAGATTTTTTTTCTTCCCAAACCATGATGTTGTTGGTAAGGGGACAGAGAAGAAGTGGGTACTTCCATAGCCTTCTAGCAAGTGTTGAGTTAATATGCTTTTCCTGAGCGTACAACTTGGCAGTATGTATCAAAATCTTACATAGTTATGAAGCCTTTGATCCAGCAGTTCCAGTTCTGGGGGTTTATTTGAAATAACAGGTCAGAGATGTACATAGGCCATTTTTTTCAAGGAAGTTTGTTCAAGGTTATTTCTCAGAGCAAAATGGTAGATATAATCTCTTGTCCAGTAACAGACAGTTAGTTAAGGAAATGGAAGACACAATTAAGTATAATGCAGTTGTTAAAACGTGTACTGTGAAAGATTATTTACTGATATAGGGAAATATTCTCAAAGGTGAGGATCCTTATTTATACATCTTTCAGCACATTATAACATTGTTTATAAGAATGATAGCAGAGCAAACCATAGAATATCCAACAATAGAGAGGTAGTGAGTACTATAATACATGCTGTGATGTATGCCTGATTAAAACCCCTAAATTTCCTCTATTTCCTAAAAAAAGTCTAGTCTCTAAGTATATTAATGCAAATGCTAAGTGAAAGAAAACACTGCATATTCAGTATAATGCATATGTCTGTATATACACATTATATATATATATAGGAAAACATAAGAGAAAAATATCTTGAAATGATGTTAACCTTTCCAGTTAAAGAAGTGTTTAAAATGTTTCTATCTTCTACATTTGAAATGAAATCTACAAAGTAAGCTGGTATTTGGAATTTTAAAAGTTATAAGAGTTCTATGTATTGAATATGTTCCCCCAAAATTATACATTGAAGCCTTAATCCCTGAAATGATGGCATTTGGAGGCAGAGGAAGGTAATTAGGATTAGATGAGGTCGTGAGGGTGGAGCCCCCTTGATGAAATTAGTGTCCTTATAAGAAGAAGAGACTAGAGCTTTCTCTCTCTGTCTGCCAGGTGAGGACAGTGAGAAGGCAGCCGTTGGTAGGCTAGGAAAAGAGGTCTCACAGGAATCCAACCATGCTAGCACCTGGACCTCAGGACTTAGCCTCTAGGACAGGGAATGTCTATTGCTTAAGGCACCAGTCTGTGATATTTTGTTACAGCCTCCTAAGCAGCCGGAGACAGATAATAACAGAACTGGAGGAGCTGCTTCCTACTTTGGGGATCCAGTAGACTGATATAGTAGGAAAATCATGATGTCTCTGATCCCTGGAAATAGTTTCAGTGATTTAAAATATATTGATCCTGAGAGGGAAGATTGGGTCAACTGGCATGATAATAAAAATAATGAAAATGGTAGTTATTACTTATTAAGTATCTACTCAGTATATGACACTGTGAGTGACTTTTTTACAACTTTAACTCATGTAATCCTTATAATAACACAATATCCCATTTAATCTTTATTGTACTGTATGGCAAGGTGGGAGTTAATTTGGCAGATGCAGACAGTAAGCCTCTGAGAGATTGACAGTCAAAATCACGTAGCTATGATGTGCAAAAGAAGGAGATTTTTGTTCCCAGGTCTCCTTGTTTGCTGATCACCATGCCAGGAATTTCTAGCAGGGATGTTATTCACCTCTGGTGGTTAACCAGTAACTGGAGTTTAAACCTGAGTGTTCTAATGTTCTAGCAGCACATTTTCTTTAAGCAGAGATGAGAAAAGCTGCTTTATTTCTTCAGTTGTTCACTTGGATGAAATAGATCAGAAGTCAAGGAGGGACTTTTAACAACTTTTATTTTGAAATAATTTTAGCATTTCTGAAAAGTGACAAAATTAACAGAGAGTTCTCATACACTTTTGATTGAAGTTCCTCTGATCTTAACTTCTTGTGTTACTATAATTATTGAAATGAGGAGACAAACTTTGATGTAATACTGTTAACTATACTATATAGACTTTATTTGGATTTCTCCAGTTATTCTACTGTTGTCCCTTTGCTGGTCAAGGATCCCACCCAGGATGTCATATAGCATTTAGTGACCCTGTGTCCTGAGTCTCTTCTGGTCTGTGATAGTCCTCAGTCTTTTGTGTCTTTTTTGTCTTTTGTGTCCTCCTTGGCACTTTTGAGAAGTACTGCTTAGCTTTCTTTCTTTTGTTATTCTTTTTTCAGAATGTTCCTCAACATTGGTTTAATTATCCCCTGATTAAATTCAAAATCTGAATTTTTGAGAGAAATAGCATAGGAGCAATAATCATGCCCTTCCCAGTGGGTCACATCAGGAGGCATGTGACATCACCCTGTCTCCTCACTGGTGATATTAACTCTAATCAGTTGGTTGATATAGGTCACCAGGTCATTCCATTGTGAAGATGCTAATTTTATCTTTGTATTTATTAGTATTTTATGGGGAGATGCTTTGAGCTTATGTAAATATGTGGTTTTTAACCATAATTTTACCACCCATCAAGATTTCTTGACGGCAACAATAATTTTTGTGGTGATCATAACATTCCTTCTGTTTATTAATTCTTCTGTAAAGAGGATCTGCCATTTTCCATTGTTTCTTTATTTACTTATTTATTCATATTGGTATGTACTCAATGATATTTATTTCCTTCCCAGGTGACGCTAGTGGTAAAGAATCTGCCTGCCAATGCAGGAGACATAAGAAACCTGCATTTGATCCCTGGGTGGGGAAGATCCCCTGGAGGAGGTCATGGCATTCCATGCCAGGATTCTTTCCCTGAGGATCGCATAGACGAGGAGCCTGGTGGGCTGCAGTCCATAGGGTTGCAGAGTCTGACATGACCAAAGCAACTTAGCATGCACACATGTACTCAAGGATATTTGTTATTGTATGCATTGAACTCCATTACTATCACCATTTAATTAAGCTTATATCTCACACTGTATGAAAGAATAAACTGCAAATCAAACAGGCAAATAAATGTAAAAAAATGAAAGGATATAAACATTAGGAAAAAATGTGGGGGGTGAATACCTTTTAAACTTTGTTGTATCAAAATGCTTCCTAACCATCACTCAAATTCCAAATGTAAACATAATCAAATACATGAAACATGGATGACTATATGAAATAAAAACCAATTGCACTATAAAACACTGTAAACATAGTCAACAGAAAACTGACACAATATGAAGAAAATATTTGTATTGTACCACAAAAGGTGAATATACTTAATATATAAAGAACTGGTAACGTGAGAACTAAATGACTAAAAGCCTTACGGAAATATAGGGTAAAAACCATGAAGAGGCAACTTACAAAAAGATTGATATAAAGATGACCCTTAACCATCAGAAAAATGTCTGGCTCACTCATACTGAAAGAAATGCGAATCAAAGCCACACCAAATGCCGTTTCCCACTGGTCAGAATGGTGAAAAAAAATTTTTTTGCCCTTTTTTTTTTTTTACTTTACAATACTGTATTGGTTTTGCCATACATCAACATGAATCCACCATGGGTGTACATAAGTTCCCACTCCTGAACCCCCCTTCCACCTCCCTCCCCATACCATCCCTCTGGGTCATCTCACTGCACCAGTCCCAAGCATCCTGTATCCTGCATTGAACTTAGACTGGCGATTCGTTTCTTATATGATATTATACATGTTTCAATGCCATTCTCCCAAATAATCCCACCCTCTCCTTCTCCCACAGAGTCAAAAAGTGTGTTCTGTACATCTACGTCTCTTTTGCTGTCTCGCATACAGGGTTATCATTACCATCTTTCTAAATTCCATATATATGTGTTAGTATACTGTATTGGTGTTTTTCTTTCTGGATTACTTCACTCTGTATAATAGGCTCCAGTTTCATCCACCTCATTAGAACTGATTCAAATGTATTCTTTTTGATGACTGAGTAATACTCCATTGTGTATATGTACCACAGCATTTCTCTGATAATGAGTGATGTTGAGCATCTTTTCTTGTGTTTGTTAGCCATCTGTATGTCTTCTTTGGAGAAATGTCTATTTAGTTCTTTGGCCCATTTTTTGATTGGATCGTTTATTTTTCTGGAATTGAGCTGCATGAGTTGCTTGTATAGTTTTGAGATTAGTTGTTTGTCAGTTGCTTCATTTGCTATTATTTTCTCCCATTCTGAAGGCTGTCTTTTCACCTTTCTTATAGTTTCCTTTGTCGTGCAAAAGCTTTTAAGTTTAATTAGGTCCCATTTGTTTATTTTTGCTTTTATTTCCAATATTCTGGGAGGTGGGTCATAGAGGATCCTGCTGTGATTTATGTTGGAGAGTGTTTTGCCTAGGTTCTCCTCTAGGAGTTTTATAGTTTCTGGTCTTATGTTTAGATCTTTAATCCATTTTGAGTTTATTTTTGTGTATGGTGTTAGAAAGTGTTCTAGTTTTATTCTTTTACAAATGGTTGACCAGTTTTCCCAGCACCACTTGTTAAAGAGTAAAGTAGGCCAATATGGGCCAATAGGTACTCTCATTCCTTGCTGCTGGGCATGGACACCAGTACAAAAAGGAACGTTTAGAGCTACCTGGTCCAGAGATGATAGAGGAGTTCAAACCAGAAATGTGTTTATTTTCTGGTGACATTTAGGAGTAGGCTGGTTTACAATGTTCCTGAAGGTCACTGGTAGTATAAGTTGTGAAAGATTGTTCAACAATTTATAGGTACTTGTAATTGTTTCCCACCTGCTTCCTTCCTCACCCCCTTTTTATCAGTATCATGAAACAAGCACCCTTGTGACTGGGAGGCCGTCTCCATGGTTGTTGATTTTGCTGCTTCTGCTTCTACTCCCCACTAGACTCTGGCAGTGGATGCAGCTAGAGTCAAAAAGGCCAGAACTGCTAAGACCCTTAGAGATGTTTGAACCCGTCCCTGAATGATTTACAAGAAGGAATGAGGCCCAGAGAGGGCCAGTGGCTTGCCCAGGGTCACAACGTGAGCCAAACCTGGAATTAAAGGGTCCTGACCAGAATAGAAAAGGCAGAGGAACCAGAGATCAAATTGCCAACATCCGCTGGATCATGGAAAAAGCAAGAGAGTTCCAGAAAAACATCTCTTTCTGCTTTATTGACTATGCCAAAGCCTTTGACTGTGTGGATCACAATAAACTGTGGAAGATTCTGAAAGAGATGGGAATACCAGACCACCTGACCTGCCTCTTGAGAAATCTGTATGCAGGACAGGAAGCAACAGTTAGAACTGGACATGGAACAACAGACTGGTTCCAAATAGGAAAAGGAGTATGTCAAGGCTGTATATTGTCACCCTGCTTATTTAAATCATATGCAGAGTACATCATGAGAAATGCTGGACTGGAAGAAACACAAGCTGGAATCAAGATTGCCGGGAGAAATATCAATAACCTCAGGTATGCAGATGACACCACCCTTATGGCAGAAAGTGAAGAGGAACTAAAAAGCCTCTTGATGAAAGTGCAAGAGGAGAGTGAAAAAGTTGGCTTAAAGCTCAACATTCAGAAAATGAAGATCATGGCATCTGGTCCCATCACTTCATGGCAAATAGATGGGGAAACAGTGTCAGATTTTATTTTGGGGGCTCCAAAATCACTGCAGATGGTGACTGCAGCCATGAAATTAAAAGATGCTTACTCCTTGGAAGGAAAGTTATGACCAACCTAGATAGCATATCAAAAGCAGAGACATTACTTTGCCGACTAAGGTCTGTCTAGTCAAGGCTATGGTTTTTCCTGTGGTCATGTATGGATTTGAGAGTTGAACTGTGAAGAAGGCTGAGTGCCGAAGAATTGATGCTTTTGAACTGTGGTGTTGGAGAAGACTCTTGAGAGTCCCTTGGACTGCAAGGAGATCCAACCAGTCCATTCTGAAGGAGATCAACCCTGGGATTTCTTTGGAAGGAATGATGCTAAAACTGAAACTCCAGTACTTTGGCCACCTCATGCGAAGTTGACTCATTGGGAAAGACTCTGATGCTGGGAGGGATTGGGGGCAGGAGGAGAAGGTGATGACAGAGGATGAGATGGCTGGATGGCATCACTCACTCGATGGACGTGAATCTGAGTGAACTCTGGGAGATGGTGATGGACAGGGAGGCCTGGCATGCTGCGATTCATGGGGTTGCAAAGAGTCGGACACGACTGAGTGACTGACCTGAACTGAACTGACCAGAATGGATTGATACTTTTGAACTATGGTGTTGGAGAAGACTCTTGAGAGTCCCTTGGACTGTATGGAGATCCAACCAGTCCATCCTAAAGGAAATCAGTCCTGAGTATTCATTGGAAGGACCGATGCTGAAGCTGAAACTCCAATAGTTTGGTCACCTGATGCGATGAACCGACTCATTTGAAAAGACCCTAATGCTGTGAAAGATTGGAGGTAGGAGGAGAAGGGGACGACAGATAATGAGATGATTGTATGGCATCACCAAGGTGATGGACATGAGTTTAAGTAAACTCTAGGAGTTGATAATGGACAGGGAGGTTTCGTGTGCTGCAGTCCGTGGGGTCCCAAAGAATCAGACACGACTGAGTGAACTGAACTGACCAGAATATTCCATTTTGTCTTGCAAGGTGCATGTAGAGTACCAGACACACAGTAGACAAGCAGGCTGTGAGAACAAGAATAACCAATTCAGTTTCATTCCCTGAGTGGAACTTGCCTACTAAGTGTACCAAATTTGAGGGAAGGTGTATGTATCGTATTTTTGATCCTTCCAGGATCCTTGGGCAGAAACAATTCATTAGCAATGACAACCATCACATCAAGGAAAGGCACCTAGTGGTGAGTTTGTGTTGATTTCTAAATTATGAGCCAGCTCCAGATGGTTGAGTCTCTGCTTGAGTACCAGTTGGCCTGCTTTGGGCCTCGAGTCTTCCATTTCAAAGGCTTGCAGTTTGAGCAGCAGAAAAAGACCCTTAAGGAAGGAGCTAATGAGACTTGGGTCCGCCTGAGCTCCAGTAGGGAAACCTTGAGCCCTGGCTGGTAACCGCCTCCTTCCCAGGCAGAGATACTGTTCTTCCAGAGGCCCAGTCAGCCTTGAGCTTTGCTCAGTCACAGAGGCATAGCCTAGTGGAGATGCTGGTGAGGTTCAAAGGCAAGTCCTTCTGAATCTGACACCTGTGTTTTTCAGTACTTACCCAGACAGCTGAAAGAGTTGAGAGACTATGCAATCCAGACCATACCCTTCACAGATAGAGAAGAATTTAGAGATAAGCATGTGGTAACACTGTACCGACAGATCCCAGCGTAGAATGCAGGAGTGGTCATCAATCCAGGGCTCTTTGTAACATCAAAAAGGCTCACTCCAAACGTACCATGCAGTGCATTTCTGGAGAAGAACGGGAAACCTGTAATTTCTCAAATGAGGAAGTCTCCTGGCTTGAAGACATACTTTCCAGAGAGGTTTTTTTTCTTTAAAAAAATTTTTTTTGGAGGATAATTTCTTTACAATGTTGTTTTAGTTTCTGCTGTACATAAAGTGAATCAGCTATATGTATACATATATCCCCTCATTTTTGGATTTCCTTCCCATTTTGTCTAGATTCATTTTAGATGCCAAAAACTTACTCCCAGCATTAGTTGATTTTACAAAGTCTTTCACAAGCTCTGCTTAGAAATCTGTGCCAAGGCTTCATTTAATTCAAGGCTGTGGAAATTGTAGCTTATTTGGGGATTTTGGGCTTTCCTCGTAGCTCAGAATGTAAAGATTCTGCCTACAATGCAGGAGTCCTGGGTTGAGAAGATCCCTGGAGAATGAAATGGCAGCCCACTCCAGTATTTTTGCCTGGAGAATCCCATGGACAGAGGAGCCTGGTGGGCTACCGTCCATGGGGTCACAAAGAGTCTGACACAACTGAGCGACTAATACTTTCACTTTCTTCACCTTGAATTTGGGGATTTAGTGTGATTTAGGGCATGAACATGCTTTTGGAATGGGCAAGTCCTGGTTCTTTTCCTGGTATTTCCCATGGTAGTTACATTACTCTAGGTGGGACATTTAACCTCACCTAGATGGATATCCTGCTTTTTCCCCACAGAATAATAAATGGTGAGTATTTTCCCACGTCATTATTCTTTTACATCATTATTAGTACATCTGCATGATATTCATTTTGTGACTCAACTATAAAATTTAAATATCAAATATGGTTAGATATCTCTTCTGTTTCTCTTAATGGTGATGATGCTCCTTCTAGCTCTGCCTCTGCAGGACCCCCTAGTTTTAAATGCTATTTTCAGATGGCATTTCACTATGCCAGATATCTTTAACAATACCAGGAGGTTTCTTTAGCTTAGCAGTTTCTAAATACAAAAAATCACTAAGAAGAGTTACCATGTGACAGGTCTTTTCTAAGAAATACTTTGGGTTAGGATATTTTCAAGGTAGGTATCAGCAGCTGTCCACTCCAGATCAAGAAAGACTCAAGGAGGTACTTATATAAAGTGTGGCTGTGATCAGCATAGCCTCTTGGTGTTCTGGATAGGACAACTCGACAGTAAAATAAAATCCTGGAACACCGAGTCAGTTGACTCAGTAAATGGGTTTCTTCCATATTGACAGAGTGACATCTAGGAAGTACAGTTTTCACTTTGATAAAGTTTGTAACGAGTCCTTCCTGATTGTTAAACACAAGCACCATTTCTCACTTAGTTCCTCTTGTCCTCATTCGTGGTTGGATTTATTAAAAACATATCATCAGGATCAAGGAGGAAATGGCAACCCACTCCAGTATGCTTGCCTGGAAAATCTCATGGACAGAGGAGCCTGGTGGGCTACAGTCCATGGGGTCACAAAGAGTCAGACATGACTTAGCAATTCAACAACAGCAACAACAAAGGAAGTATACGCAAATATCCTGGAAATGGCTGAAGAGAACACAAAGTAATAATGAGGAACTAATACTTTAAGAGGAAGAGAATAAGGGTTTTTACTCTCTTCCCTATAAGTTGTATCTTTTCCTGTCACTCACAGAGCAATCAAATCTGTGCTGTCAGTCCAAAGCAAGTTCTTTGCGACTCTTTGCAACTCCATGGACTGTAGCCCACCAGGCTCCTCTGTCCATGAGATATTCCAGGCAAGAATGCTGGAGTGGGTTGCCATTTCCTCCTCCAGGTACTATATTGTAGATAGAATGCTCAAACTTAATCATTTTGAATAAAATGAAGTTCTTGGTTCCAGACTAGAGGTTTGGGCACCTGTGTCATGGGTATGTTGCAATTATATATATTAACGTTTGCATACTCCTTAAAGCAGACCACTTCTGACTGCTGTTAACAGAGCAGAGCTCTGTTGAATGACAGTATTTACCGGGAACTTTTTAGGAAAATCCTAATAAATGTTAGTACATTTCCAATCCCTGTGCTTCCCTCCACATTTATGCAACATTGTTTGGAGACTAGCTGAGGAGCCTTTTGTTACATCTCATCATTATAGAGCATCAGTTCAGTTCAGTTCAGTTGCTCAGTTGTATCCAACTCTTTGGGACCCCATGGACTACAGTATGCCAGGCCTCCCTGCCCATCACCAACTCCCAGTGTTTACCCAAACTCATGTCCATTGAGTTGGTGATGCCTTCCAGCCATCTCATCCTTTGTCATCCCCTTCTCCTCTCGCCTTCAATCTTCCCCAGCATCAGACTTTTCTCCAATGAGTCAGCTCTTCGCATCAGGTGGCCGAAGTATTGGAGTTTCAGCTTCAACATCAGGCCTTCCAATGAATATTCAAGACTGATTTCCTTTACGATGGACTGGTTGGATCTCCTTGCAGTCCAAGGGACTCTCAAAAGTCTTCTCCAACACCACAGTTCAAAAGCATCAATTCTTCGGTGCTCAGCTTTCTTTATAGTCCAACTCTCACATCCATATATGACTACTAGAAAAACGATAGCCTTGACTAGATGGACTTTTGTTGGCAAAGTAATGTCTCTGCTTTTTAATATGCTATTGAGGATGGTCATAGCTTTTCTTCCAAGGCGTAAGTGTCTTTTAATTTCATGGCTGCAATCACCATCTGCAGTGATTTTGGAGCCCCCCAAAATAAAGTCTGACACTGTTTCCACTGTTTCTCCATCTATTTGCCATGAAGTGGTGGGAACAGATGCCATGATCTTAGTTTTCTGAATGCTGAGCTTTAAGCCAACTTTTTCACTCTCCTCTTGCACTTTCATCAAGAGGCTCTTTAGTTCCTCTTCACTTTCTGCCATAAGGGTGGTGTCATCTGCATATCTGAGGTTATTGATATTTCTCCTGGCAATCTTGATTTCAGCTTGTGCTTCTTCCAGCCCAGCATTTCTCATGATGTACTCTGTATATAAGTTAAATAGGCACAGTGACAATGTACAGCCTTGATGTTCTCCTTTCCCCATTTGGAACCAGTCTGTTGTTCCATGTCCAGTTCTAACTGTTGCTTCCTGACCTGCATGCAGATTTCTCAAGAGGCAGGTCAGGTGGTCTGGTATTCCCATCTCTTGAAGAATTTTCCACAGTTCGTTGTGATCCACACAGTCAAAGGCTTTGACATCATCAATAAAGCAGAAATAAATGTTTTTCTGGAACTCTCTTGCTTTTTCAGTGATCCAGTAGATGTTGGCAATTTGATCTCTAATTGCTCTGCCTTTTCTAAAACCAGCTTGAACATCTGGAAGTTCACAGTTCACATACTGTTGAAGCCTGGCTTGGAGAATTTTGAGCATTAATTTACTAGTTTGTGAGATGAGTGCAATTGTGCCTTAGTTTGAGCATTCTTTGGCATTGCCTTTCTTTGAGATTGGAATGAAAACTGACCTTTTCCAGTCCTGTGGCCACTGCTGAGTTTTCCAAATTTGTTGCCATATTGAGTTCAACACTTTCACAGCATCATCTTTTAGGATTTGAAATAGCTCAACTGGAATTCCATCACCTCCACTAGCTTTGTTCATAGTGATGCTTTCTAAAGCCTGTTTGACTTTGCATTCCAGGATGTCTGGCTCTAGGTGAGTGAACACACCATCGTGATTATCTGGGTTGTGAAGATCTGTTTTGTACAGTTCTCTGTATTCTTGCCACCTCTTCTTAATATCTTCCGCTTCTGTTAGGTCCATACCATTTCTGTCTTTTATTGAGCCCATCTTTGCTTGAAATATTCCCTTGGTATCTCTGATTTTCTAGAAGACATCTCTAGTTTTTCCCATTCTATTGTTTCCCTCTATTTCTTTGCACTGATCACTGAGGAAGCCTTTCTTATCTCTCCTTGCTATTCTTTGGAACTCTGCATTCAAATGGGTATATCTTTCCTTTTCTCCTTGGCCTTTGGATTCTCTTCTTTTCTCAGCTATTACTAAGGCCTCCTCAGACAGCCATTTTGCTTTTTTGCATTTCTTTTTCTTGGGGATGGTCTTGATCCCTGTCTCCTGTACAATGTCACGAATCTCCATCCATAGTTCTTCAGGCACTCTGTCCATCTATCAGATCTATTCCCTTAAATCTATTTGTCACTTCCACTGTATAATCATAAGGGATTTGATTTAGGTCATACCTGAATGGTCTAGTGGTTCTCCCTACTTTCTTCAATTTAAGTCTGAATTTGGCAATAAGGAGTTCATGATCTGAGCCACAGTCAGCTCCCAGTCTTGTTTTTGCTGACTGTATAGAGCTTCTGCATCTTTGGCTGCAAAGAATATAATCAGTCTTCTTTTGGTGTTGACCATCTGGTGGTATCCATGTATAGAGTCTTTTTTTGTGTTGTTGGAAGAGGGTGTTTGCTATGACCAGTGCAGTTTCTTGGCAGAACTCTATTAGCCTTTGCCCTGTTTCACTCCATACTCCAAGGCCAAATTTGCCATTTACTCCAGTTGTTTCTTGACTTCCTTCTTTTCCCCTATAATGAAAATGACATCTTTGGGTGTCCATTCAATTATTCATTCAACACATATTATGAAGCATCTGGTCTGTGCTTATTCACTTTAATGTGAATTAGAAATCAGATTTGCTGACTTAGCTGACAAGTTAGTCTGCTGTAGAATTTAAGGCCCTTTGAAGGTCATTAGCATAGGACTAGTTGATGCCAAGAGCAGAGGCCATTCACAGCAGAGGAGGGTATGAAGTGAAAAGGAAAAGGGTTAATGAAGGAGGTTTGGGGTATGTAAATAAAAGAGCTCACTGGAAGGACACACAATGAATTACGTGGAAAATGTTTCTGCTTCCTGTTCCTAGCTAGGAAACAGCGAAAACCATAGCGGAGAGAGAGAGATTGAGTTTTGTAAGTCAAGGTAATTTTTTTTAATCTATAGCAATTAAACTGGGCTATTCTCATTGTTATAATGAGAAGATTTATCTTATCTAAAAAGGTCTTACAAGTTACTCATAAAATCATAAAGATTACATTTGTGTCCCTTCAACAACACTGACAGAGAAGGCAATGGCACCCCACTCCAGTACTCTTGCCTGGAAAATCCCATGGATAGAGGAACTTGGTGGGCTGCAGTCCATGGGGTCGCTAAGAGTAGGACACAGCTGAGCGACTTCACTTTCACTTTTTGCTTTCATGCATTGGAGAAGGAAATGGCAACCCACTCCAGTGTTCTTGCCTGGAGAATCCCAGGGAAGAGGGGGGGTGCGGGTGGGCTGCCATCTATGGGGTGGCACAGAGTTGAACACAACTGAAGTGACTTAGCAGCAGCAGCAACAACACTGAAAGTGCAACAAATTCAACATCCATAGAAATCAAATCACAGAGATGGCACTTTGGATGAAGTGGAAAAGAATAGCTTTGTTGCTTTGCCAGGCACAGGGGAACACAGTGGGCTCGTGCCTCAAAAATTCTCTGTCCCATCCTGAGGTCATTTGGTGAGAAGTTTTATAGCCATGGTTCAAGGGTGGGGTTGCTGATAAGGATCAAGGTAGGTGCAGTGTCTGCAATTGTTAATCTGGCCTCAAGTGGTCTCCTGATGAGTTTCTCTGTTCCTTTAATCTGGCCTTTGGAACTCAAGGAAGGTCATAGAGGCTGGAGTCTATTCCCAACAAACAAGTGATGGGAGAAACAGAAAGGCTTCCATGTTCAGGAACTCCCACAGAGTCTTGGTCTCTTTCAAAAGTGAAGTCACAAATAAATATGCCTTATATGTACTTAGTTTAGGGCTTCCATGGTGGCTCAGAAAATAAAGAATCCACCTGCAATGCAGGAGACCAGGGTTTGATCCCTGGGTTGGGAAGATCCCCTGGAGAAGAGAATAGTTACCCAATTCTGTATTCTTGCCTGGAGAACCCCATGGACAGAGGAGCCTGGTGGGTTACAGTCCATGGGGTTGCAAAGAGTTAAACATGACTAGTGAATATGCACTCATGCATCCTTAGTTTATCCACAAAATATGGTACATTTATTTTATAGCCAAAATCTGATTAATAGTTGTTAAGAAAACAAATATTAACCTACCCACCCTCCCTGAGAAACTTCCAATATAAGTCCAAGAGTTCACCCCTTGCCCCCAATATATCTGACTACTATTGCCATCAGCTAAATGCTAATGGGAGAAGGCAATGGCACCCCACTCCAGTACTCTTGCCTGGAAAATCCCATGGACAGAGGAACCTGGAAAGCTGTGGTCCGTGGGGTCACTGAGGGTTGGGCACGACTGAGTGACTTCACTTTCACTTTTCACTTTCATGCATTGGAGAGGGAAATGGCAACCCACTCCAGTGTTCTTGCCTGGAGAATCCCAGGGACGGGGGAGCCTGGTGGGCTGCAGAGTTGGACACGACTGATGTGACTTAGCAGCAGCAGCAATGTGCTAATGGGAACAATTATTTTATACATTATTTGGACCATGCAAGCCAATCAGAAGTCATTTTGGTCATTGTTGAGATTACTGACCTTAGTGGAGACCAGCCAAATCTTTGCTTTAGCAGAAAATTATCCAATGTTGAATTTCAAAATTTGATTAAATGAATTTATGTCCTGAGCTCCATCTGCTAGGCTGCACATCTGGAGCTATATGCAAGGTTTGCATCTTGCATTTTGCTGCTGAGGCTGGTTTTGGCAGTCCTGGCTGGGTATTCAGAAGAATCCATGGGCTTACCAGTAGATGAAAAGTACAGTCCAGCAGCTAAACCACTAGGGCAAGAGGAAGGATGGGGCAGAGCAGTCAGTGACACTATGAAAATAGGAATATTGAAATAGTTCAAACCCAAGAAAAACAGGATTCGTACTCTGACTGCTACTGAAACTACTGCTCCCTTTGAGGATGTCTCACGACATTTATGCACTACCCCAGAGACATCGTCTTCCTGGGGAACCTTTTCAGTCTCTTGCGAGTTATCTCTGGTTTCCTGGAATGTAGGGGTCATCTCTCCTGGAGTGTGGCTGGGCCATTTCATTTAGTACCTGCCTCCAGAGGGACACAAACATTGGAAAAAACTGCGCTTCTCGCCTTTTTTTTTTTTCCTTGAGAGGTTTTTGAAGTTTTGTTCATGTAAAATATTTGTCAGACAGGCAACACTGTAACAGTGTTTAAGATTTGACTTGAAGAGATGGAAGATAATAGGTGATTTCCATGCTTCCTTCCTATGACTTTTGATATACTTTTCATAATATCATGTGACAAGAAAATAGAATGTTACACATTCCTATGTTTTAAATGTATGCAATGGGAAAATAGGACTCTATTACAGAAATTAACTCTAGCACCTGTTTACCTGGTATGTCAGCCTTTTCTTTAAAAAATATTTTCTTTATGTGGGAAAATGTGCCCTGTCCCTCTCTGTGTGGGCAACACATATTCTTGATGATGCAGTGATTAACTGGATTTGCAAGGGCGTGGTGGAGAGGAAGAACATCAGGGTGGCACCATGAAGGATCATGGCACTACTTGAAGTCTTTGTCTCTACCATTCCCTTATTTTTTGATCTTGGGTTTGGCCTGGGTCTCAGTTTCCTCATGAGTAAAATGAGATAAATGATGCTGCTGCTGCTAAGTTGCTTCAGTTGTGTCTGACTCTGTGCGACCCCAGAGACGTCAGCCCACCAGGCTCCCCCATCCCTGGGATTCTCCAGGCAAGAGTACTGGAGTGGGTTGCCATTACCTTCTCTGATAAATGATGGTAGATGAGCTCAAACTGCTACTTTGGTCATAATTACTATTCTCTGTGCTCTACGGCAAAAAAAAATAGAAACAAATACTCCCACCACTGGGAAGTTTCCTTACCCATTGGCAGAAACACATGGTGGTTAAGGGCTCTGGAGCTAGCCTGGTGGGTTTGAATCTTACCTCTATCACTTACAAGCTGTATGACCTTAGGTGAGTGCTTCCAGGGTTCTATGCTTGAGTTTTCTCAACTGTCAAATGGGCGTAAATAAAGATCCTTGTTATCTGTTTAAGGGTAAAATAATTTAAGGTTTGTAAAGCCTGAAGACTAAAGAGACCATTATAAACAAGGTGCTAAAATTTTTTTAGAGAGTTAAGCTATATGGTATCTAAACAGAGCACATAATGCAGCAGTCTTTTTCTCTCTCAAGAAACTTTGTAGAAAAAATAAAAAATGCCTTGTCTAACTTTATGACCAGAGGGAATTTTACTTATCAGAAGGATAAGAGTCACCTTATGAGATTATTCTAATGCTAATCACTTTATTGAAGAAATGCTGTTCTAATTTAGTTCTTATTTATTTTTAAACAACAAGAGTTTGCTGAATAATCATTCCATTTCTTAAGACTCAGTTCAGTTCAGTTCAGTCACTCAGTCCTGTCCAACTATTTGCAACTCCGTGGACTGCAGTACACCAGGGCTCCCTGACCATCACCAACTCTGGGGTTTACTCAAACTCATGTCCATTTATTCGGTGATGTCATCCAGCCATCTCATTCTCTGTCGTTCCCTTCTCCTCTCACTTTCAATCTTTCCAAGCATCAGGGTCTTTTCCAATGAGTCAGTTCTTTGCATTAGGTGGCCAAAATATTGGAGTTTCAGCTTCAGCAACAGTCCTTCCAATGAATATTCAGGACTGATTTCCTTTAGGATGAATTGGTTGGATCTCCTTGCTGTCCAAGGGCCTCTCAAGAGTCTGCTCCAACACCACAACCACAGTTCAAAAGCATCAATTCTTTGGTGCTCAGCTTTCCTTATAGTCCAACTCTCATATCCATACATGACTACTGGGAAAACCAAAGCTGTGAGTAGACAGACCTTTGTTGGCAAAGTAATGTCTCTGCTTTTTAATATGCTGTCTAGGTTGGTCATAGCCTTTCTTCCAAGGAGCAAGTGTCTTTTAATTTCATGGCTGCAGTCATCCTCTGCAGTGATTTTGGAGCCCCGAAAATAAAGTCAGCCACTGTTTCCACTGTTTCTCCATCTATTTGCCATGAAGTGATGGCACCAGATGCCATGATCCTAGTTTTCTGAAATTTGAGCTTTAATCCAACCTTTTCAAGTTCCTCTTTCACTTTCATCAAGAGGCTCTTTAGTTCTTCACTTTCTGTCATAAGGGTGGTGTCATCTGCATATCTGAGGTTATTGATATTTCTCCCAGCAATCTTGATTCCAGCTTGTCCTTCATCCAGCCCAGCGTTTCTCATGATGTACTCTGCAGATAAGTTAAATAAGCAAGTTGAATGGTGCTATGAAGACCTACAAGACCTTCTAGAACTAACACTGGAAAAAGGTGTCCTTTTCATTATAGGGGACTGGAATGCAAAAGTAGGAATTCAAGAAACAACTGGAGTAACAGGCATATTTGGCCTTGGAGTACAGAATAAAGCAGGGCAAATGCTAATATAATTCTGCCAAGAGAACACACTGGTCATAGCAAACACCCTCTTCCAACAACACAAAAGAAGACTCTATACATGGACATCACCAGATGGTCAACACCAAAATAAGACTGATTATATTCTTTGCAGCCAAAGATGGAGAAGCTCTATACAGTCAGCAAAAACAAGACTGGGAGCTGACTGTGGCCCAGATCATGAACTCCTTATTGCCAAATTCAGACTTAAACTGAAGAAAAGTAGGGAGAACCACTAGACCATTCAGATATGACCTAAATCAAATCCCTTATGATTATACAGTGGAAGTGAGAAATAGATTTAAGGGACTAGATCTTATAGACAGAGTCCCTGATGAACTATGGACAGAGCTTCATGACATTGTATAGGAGACAGGAATCAAGACCATCCCCAAGAAAAAGAAATGCATAAAAGCAAAATGGCTGTCTGCAGAGGCCTTACAAATAGCTGTGAAAAGAAGAGAAGGGAAAAGCAAAGGAGAAAAGGAAAGATATAAGCATCTGAATGCAGAGTTCCAAAGAATAGCAAGGAGAGATAAGAAAGCCTTCTTCAGTGATCAGTGGAAAGAAATAGAGGAAAAGAATAGAATGGGAAAGACTCTTTAAGACCAGTGCTTGGTAAATGGGCACCCATACTTGGTAATCACTCAGATTTGTAGATAATATTTTCCTAGGACTTGGGAAGGGTCAAGGTCCTTTTGATTGCTTTTGGCCCCAGGCATTGCCTCTCAGCTGAAAGCAGGCACTCTTGGATCCTTACAAATTGCCCTGCTTGTTTTGCTCAGTCCCACTTGTCCAGAGTAACCTTGGCCAAAGCCTAGAGGCACTTTCTAGCTCTTTCAGCCTGTTTGACTTACTGATGGCCCAGATGGTAAAGAATCTGCCTACAATGCAGGGGACCCAGGTTTGATCCGTGGGCCAGGAAGATCCCCTGGAGGAGGGCATGGCAACCCACTCCAGTATTCTTGCCTGGATAATCCCATGGACAGGAGAGCCTGGTGGGCTACAGTCCATACAATCCATGGGGTCACAAAGAGTCGGACATGACTGAGTGACTAACACTTTCACTTCACTTTCTTTCAGCCTCTTTGGCTACTAGCATTTACTATCTTCTAAACTGTAGCTGTGGAAAATTCTGAAAGAGATGGGAATACCAGACCACCTGACCTGCCTCTTGAGAAACCTATATGCAGGTCAAGAAGCAACAGTTAGAACTGGAATGGAACAACAGACTGGTTCCAAATAGGAAAAGGAGTACGTCAAGGCTATATATTGTCACCCTGCTTATTTAACTTATATGCAGAGTACATCATGAGAAATGCTGGACTGGAAGAAGCACAAGCTGGAATCAAGATTGCCTGGAGAAATATCAATAACTTCAGATATGCAGATGACACCACCCTTGTGGCAGAAAGTGAAGAGGAACTAAAAAGCCTCTTGATGAAAGTGAAAGAGGAGAGTGAAAATGTTGGCTTAAAGCTCAAATTTCAGAAAACTAGGATCATGGCATCTTGTCCCATCACTTCATGGCAAATAGATGGGGAAACAGTGAAAACAGTGTCAGACTTTATTTTGGGGGGCTCTAAAATCACTGCAGATGGTGATTGCAGCCATGAAATTAAAAGACGGTTACTCCTTGGAAGGAAAGTTATGGCCAACCTAGATAGCATATTGAAAAGCAGAGACATTACTTTGCCAACAAACATCCGTCTAGTCAAGGCTATGGTTTTTCCAGTGGTCATGTATGGATGTGAAAGTTGGACTGTGAAGAAGGCTGAGCGCCAAAGAATTGATACTTTTGAACTGTGGTGTTGGAGAAGACTCTTGAGAGTCCCTTGGAGACTCTCTCAAGGAGATCCAACGAGTCCATTCTAAAGGAGATCAGTCCTGGGTGTTCATTGGAAGGACTGATGCTAAAGGTGAAAAACTCCAATACTTTGGCCACCTCATGCAAAGAGTAGACTCATTGGAAAAAACTCTGATGCTGGGAGGGATTGGGGGCAGGAGGAGAAGGAGACGACAGAGGATGAGATGGCTGGATGGCATCACTGACTCGATGGACAAGAGTTTTGGTGAACTCCGGGAGTTGGTGATGGACAGGGAGGCATGGCATGCTGCAATTCATGGGTTGGCAAAGAGTTGGACATGACTGAGCAACTGAACTGAACTGAAACTGTAGCCAGAGAAGAGGAGAGCAGCTGTTAACTGAGTCAATTTATTTTTCCCTCTCTGTAAGAGAAAAGCATGGCTGGGGAGGTGTTGTTGCAGGAAACTCCATCCAGTTTACCAGAAATACTGGGTGGAAAGGCTATGGGCTGAGAGAGAGCCGACCTGAGCTCTGCTCAGGACAAGTCTGTGATTCTGGGAACCTTGTCAGTTTGGCTCAGTGCACGTGCGCTCATACACACATACACACACACACAGCCTCCCCAAACTACACCCCAAACCGGGTACATCAGTTCTTATCTGTGAGCCTGTGAAACATGCCATTCCTTCTGAAGTCTGCTGTCAGCTAGACCTGGCCTCAAACTTCTCCTCCACACAGTCCTACTGGAAGATGTGTTTTTCTTCCTTACCAGGAGTGTGGTGAGGAGAAGCATGCTAAAGTTCAGGAGCACTATTTGAGCTCTCTGGGAAGAAGCTGCTGTCTAACTAAAAAGCACTCATATGATTAGGTCCAATGCCATTAATATTTCCCCAAACTGCCTTTATCCTACCAGTGTCTGTAGGTAATTGTTGTGGCTGGGGAATAACTTCAGTCGTGCTTTCATTTTTATGAGAACTGATGATGGTATTGGTTCAATTGCTGTTAAAGAAAAAAGTTACAAAAATTAAAAAAAGAAAAAACCTACCGCAAGCTGATACAGAAGCTTAGGACATAACACTTTTAACTTGATTCTGAAACAAAGCAAAACACCACAAAGAAATGCCGAGGTCCTTTCTGACTCTGGTCTTCCTGGCCATGTACCAGTCAAATGTCCTCATTTTTTCAACAGTGAAACTATGGGTCCAAGAGAAACACAATAGAATTTTTCCAAAGACTCTGAGCCAGCTGGCAGCAGAGCTGGGGTGAAGACCATGGCCTCTGGTCCCTGGGTCCTGCTTTCCCCACTCCAGCCTGTGCTGATCTCTGCTGCTGCTGCTGCTAAGTCACTTCAGTCGTGTCCGACTCTGTGCGACCCCAGAGACGGCAGCCCACCGGGCTCCCCTGTCCCTGGGATTCTCCAGGCAAGAACACTGAAGTGGGTTGCCATTTCCTTCTCCAATACATCAAAGTGGAAAGTGAAAGTGAAGTTGCTCAGTCGTGTCTGACTCTTAGCAACCCCATGGACTATAGCTCACCAGGCTCCTCCATCCATGGGGTTTTCCAGGCAAGAGTACTGGAGTGGGGTGCCATTGCCTTCTCCGGATCTCTGCTAGGCCCATGGATCATACAGATACAACTTTTCCTTGTATTAGTATAAGTCTCTGAAGGTGTGTAATTGATTCTGTGCGGTTGAAATTATGATTTCCTCAACCTTTCTTGTACAGTTTCTTTGGTGGCTGCATTTCAGTGTCTTCCTGGGTTCTATGCACAAATCTGTGAATGAAATGCAGAATCCATTTCCCTCTGCTATCAATAATTTGTTTTCCATTGAAAAATACACATTCTGCGTTTGAATTTTATCCTCTTTGGTTTTCCCCTGGTGTATGTGTGTCCTGACTGTATGGACAGGCTAGACAAGGACTGTAATATTACTTAAGGGAAATGTTAATGGTGTTGTTAAAGCAGAGAAAATGGACTTGAAATTTAAGGGGAAAAAAAGAAGTATAATTACTAGCACAACTATTCCTCTTTGCTCAAATCAGATTCATGGATGCTGATAACACCCAACTCAGATGATTTTCCGCTGACCTGCTCATCTCCCATCTCTGGTCCTACTCACATTCTCGACCTTAGAGCATCTTCCCCAGGCCTTGATTACATCCTCAGACGTTTCTATCCCCATAAGTCATTGCCCCCACTGCTGACTACACTCCCATCCTCACACTCCCCAAAGTGTTCACAGCCAATAGTACTGAACACTGAATGCTCTTCCAAGCCTTGTCAAAGTGCTCAGCTCTGATCATTGATCCTTGATCCTTACTATCTATTGGTGACTGATTCTAGAAGCTAGATCTAAGGCAAAGGTTGGGAGAAAAAGAGTTAAATGAGTAGTTGTATGGGAGGAAGGGAGAAGTCAGGGGTGAGGAGGGGATGAAGTGTGCTGATAACATGGGGGCTTCCTGATGTAGCTCCTGAGCCTCACATGAATGCCCTGTGCTTTTGGATGAAGATGGGATAGAGTGAAGCATGTAGGCTATTCCTGATTCCTTGCTGGGGAACAGGTAGGTTATTGGACTATGTCATCTGAACCTTAAAGGAAGGGCTGATTGAAAATTCTCTGGAACCCTGTGTGGGTGAATACTGGTAATGTGAAGATTTGGTCTGTGAGCTCTTCAAAAGGATGTGTCCTACCTATTCTCACAGTCTTTCCTTCAATCCTAGTGTCTTGGCAAATATGTAGCATATAGTTTTTGGTCAAAGTAGAAATAATTTTTCAGGATAATTCTCTAATTCCTAATTCTTACCTGCCTCATTTCTCAACACCATAAGCCCCCTCTCTGCTGTTCTTGCACACACACACACACACACACACACACACACACACACACACACGAGCATGTACATCTCCATTCCAACTGTGAATGGGCCATATGCTTTGAGATGCTTTTGCCTTTGCACCTTCTGTTTCTCTTTCTAGCATGTGCTTTCCCTCTACATCTTGTTCAGTCTTTCAGTCTTAGCATGGGCATTATTTTGTCCACATTTGTCTTGCTGACCCACAAAACCCCCTCCCCACTACTGCCCGTCCAGATGTCCCTTCTCTATGTTGTCATAGCATTCCACTCTTATGGCGTCATTGTCACAGAAGTGAAATAAACAAAAATTGACAGTTTTGTTTGTGATCTCATCCCATATTGAACCAGGAGCTTTCAAGGGGCAGAGGCTGCATCTTACTCAGCTCTTTCTATCCCTGGTCCTTAACCCAAGGCCTGGCACATACTAGGTTTTCAATATGTTTCCTGAATATGTGAATGGGAAATGTCTTCCCTCTTATTTTGTCTGCTCCTTTCAACACTTTCATTTACCTCTTCCATTCTTTTTGTCTGTAAGCTGAATACACAGATCATGAAGTCCCCAAAATTAATGAGCATTGACAAGCAAACCCTATTCATTCTTATCATCTAGGAAACAAAAGATATCAGTATCTCTCCTAACCATGAATTTCTTCCATGCTTTCCCTCCATTAAAAACAAAAAATACTTCAGGAAGCATATCCCTGGTGCTGACTACCACTACTAATCTCTAGAGATTAGTAACATTTATCAACCAGCTGTTTCATGGGAAGAGCTTTAGCAATTGTTTTGCATTTTGTAGCTAATTGTAGGAACAAAGTGGCTACCTGTGCAAAATTTATTTTTTAAAAGAAAACATTATTTCCCTAATCAAGTCCACATGGGAAAGGCAATATCAAATTATTACTGATCAGCATTCATGAGCCAGGAGAGAGATGAAGTAGTAGATTCCTTTTGATTCCTTGTTAAGAAGTTGAAAGGTAAGATGTTCCATGTCGCAAGAAAATTTGCAGAATCCAGTGATTCAAATGTTGGAGACTTAAAGTGAAGGAAGGCTTTGCTGAGGGATTTAAAAGAATGGATAAGAAGTACTTTCTGAACATTAGAGAAACCCAGACTAATAAGGTGGAAAGGTTTTTATTTTTATTTTTTTTAATTAATTAATTTATTTTACCCTACAATATTGTATTGATTTTGCCATACATTGACATGAATCCGCCACGGGTGTACATGTGTTCCCCATCCTGAACACCCCTTCCACCTCCTTCCCCATCCCATCCCTCCAAGTCATCCCGTGCAACAGCCCCGAGCACCCTGTATCATGCATCAAACCCGTACTGGCGATTTGTTTCACATATGATATTTTACATGTTTCAAGGCCATTCTCCCATATCATCCCACCCTCGCCCTCTCCCACAGAGTCCAAAAGATTGTTCAATACATCCATGTCTCTCGCGTGTTCAATACATCCCTTGCTGTCTCGCATACAGGGTTATTATTACCTTCTTTCTAAATTCTATATATATGCGTTAGTATACTATATTGGTGTTTTTCTTTCTGGCTTACTCCACTCTATATAATAGGCTCCAGTTTCATCCACCTCATTAGAACTGATTCAAATGTATTCTTTTTAATGGCTGAGTAATATTCCATTGTGTATATATACCACTGCTTTCTTATCCATTCATCTGCTGATGGACATCTAGGTTGCTTCCATGTCCTGGTTATTATAAACAGTGCTGCGATGAACACTGGGGTACACGTGTCTCTTTCAATTCTGGTTTCCTCGGTGTATATGCCCAGCAGTGTGATTCCTGGGTCATATGGCAGTTCTATTTGCAATTTTTTAAGGAATCTCCACACTGTTCTCCATAGTGGCTGTACTAGTTTGCATTCCCACCAATAGTGTAAGAGGGTTCCCTTTACTCCACACCCTCTCCAGCATTTATTGCTTGTAGACTTTTGGATCACAGCCATTCTGACTGGCATGAAATGGTACCTCATTGTGGTTTTGATTTGCATTTCTCTGATGATGAGTGATGTTGAGCATCTTTTCATGTGTTTGTTAGCCATCTGTATGTCTTCTTTGGATAAATGTCTATTTAGTTCTTTGGCCCACTTTTTGATTGGGTCATTTATTTTTCTGGAATTGAGCTGCAGAAGTTGCTTGTATATTTTTGAGATTAATTCTTTGTCCATTGCTTCATTTGCTATTATTTTCTCCCATTCTGAAGGCTGTCTTTTCACCTTGCTTATAGTTTCCTTTGTTGTGCAGAAGCTTTTAATTAGGTCCCATTTGTTTATTTTTGCTTTTATTTCCAATATTCTGGGAGGTGGGTCATAGAGGATCCTACTGTGATTTATGTCGGAGAGTGTTTTGCCTGTTTTCCTCTAGGAGTTTAATAGTTTCTGGTCTTATGTTTAGATCTTTAATCCATTTTGAGTTTATTTTTGTGTATGGTGTTAGAAAGGGTTCCAGTTTCATTCTTTTACAAGTGGTTGACCAGTTTTCCCAGTTTGTCAAAGATAAGGTGTCCATAGGTGCGTGGATTTATCTCTGGGCTTTCTATTTTGTTCCAATGATCTATTTTTCTGTCTTTGTTCCAGCACCGTACTGTCTTGATGACTGTGGCTTTGTAGTAGAGACTGAAGTCAGGCAGGTTGATTCCTCCAGTTCCATTCTTCTTTCCCAAGATTGCTTTGGCTACTCGAGGTTTTTTGTATTTCCATACAAATTGTGAAATTATCTGTTCTAGTTCTCTGAAAAATACCGTTGGTAGCTTAATAGGGATTACACTGAATCTATAGATTGCTTTGGGTAGTATACTCATTTTCACTATATTGATTCTTCTGATCCATGAACATGGTATATTTCTCCATCCATTTGTGTCCTCTTTGATTTCTTTCTCCGGTGTTTTATAGTTTTCTATATATAGGTCTTTTGTTTCTTTAGGTAGATATATTCCTAAGTATTTTATTCTTTTCGTTGCAATGGTGAATGGAATTGTTTCCTTAATTTCTCTTTCTGTTTTCTATTGTTAGTGTATAGGAATGCAAGGGATTTCTGCGTGTTAATTTTATGTCCTGCAACTTTACTATATTCATTGATTAGCTCTAGTAATTTTCTGGTGGAGTCTTTAGGGTTTTCTATGTAGAGGATCATGTCATCTGCAAACAGTGAGAGTTTTACTTCTTCTTTTCCAATCTGGATTCCTTTTATTTCTTTTTCTGCTCTGATTGCTGTGGCCTAAACTTCCAAAACTATGTTGAATAGTAGTGGTGAGAGTAGGCACCCTTGTCTTGTTCCTGACTTTAGGGGAAATGCTTTCAATTTTTCACTATTGCGGATAATGTTTGCTGTGGGTTTGTCATATATAGCTTTTATTATGTTGAGGTATGTTCCTTCTATTCCTGCATTCTGGAGGGTTTTTTTAATCATAAATGGATGTCGAATTTTGTCAAAGGCTTTCTCTGCATCTATTGAGATAATCATATAGCTTTTATTTTTCAATTTGTTAATGTGGTGTATTACATTGATTGATTTGCAGATATTGAAGAATCCTTGCTTCCCTGGGATAAAGCCCTCTTGGTCATGATGTATAATCTTTTTAATGTGTTGTTGGATTCTGATTGCTTGAATTTTGTTAAGGATTTTTGCATCTATGTTCATCAGTGATATTGGCCTGTAGTTTTCTTTTTTTGTGTGGTATCTTTGTCAAGTTTTGATATTAGGGTGATGGTGGCCTCATAGAGTGAGTTTGGAAGTTTACCTTCCTCTGCAATTTTCTGGAAGAGTTTGAGTAGGATAGATGTTAGTTCTTCTCTAAATTTTTGGTAGAATTCAGCTGTGAAGCTATCTGGACCTGGGTTTTTGTTTGTTGGCAGATTTCTGATTAGTTTCAATTTCCTTGCTTGTGATGGGTCTGTTAAGATTTTCTATTTCTTCCTGGTTCAGTTTTGGAAAGCTGTACTTTTCTAAGAATTTGTCCATTTCTTCCAAGTTGTCCATGTTGTTCACATACAGTTGCTGATAATAGTCTTTTATGATCCTTTGTGTTTCTGTGTTGTCTGTTGTGATCTCTCCATTTTCATTTCTAATTTTGTTGATTTGATTTTTCTCCCTTTGTTTCTTGATGAGTTTGGCTAATGGTTTGTCAATTTTATTTATCCTTTCAAAGAACCAACTTTTGGCTTTGTTGATTTTTGCTATAGTCTCTTGTGTTTTTTTGTTTTTTTTTTTTTTGTTTTTGTTTTTGTTTTTTGTTTTGGCATTTATTTCTGCCCTAATTTTTAAGATTTCTTTCCTTCTACTAACCCTGAGGCTTTTCATTTCTTCCTTTTCTAGTCGCTTTAGGTGTAGAGTTAGGTTATTTATTTGACTTTTTTCTTTTCTTTTCTTTTTTTAATTTTTTATTTTTTTTTAAATTTTAAAATCTTTAATTCTTACATGCGTTCCCAAACATGAACCCCCCTCCCACCTCCCTCCCCACAACATCTCTCTGGGTCATCCCCATGCACCAGCCCCAAGCAAGCTGCACCCTACGTCAGACATGGACTGGCGATTCAATTCTTACATGACAGTATACATGTTAGAATTCCCATTCTCCCAAATCATCCCACCCTCTCCCTCTCCCTCTGAGTCCAAAAGTCCATTATACACATCTGTGTCTCTTTCTCTGTCTTGCATACAGGGTCGTCATTGCCATCTTCCTAAATTCCATATATATGTGTTAGTATACTGTATTGGTGTTTTTCTTTCTGGCTTACTTCACTCTGTATAATTGGCTCCAGTTTCACCCATCTCATCAGAACTGATTCAAATGAATTCTTTTTAACAGCTGAGTAATACTCCATTGTGTATATGTACCACAGCTTTCTTATCCATTCATCTGCTGATGGACATCTAGGTTGTTTCCATGTCCTGGCTATTATAAACAGTGCTGCGATGAACATTGGGGTACATGTGTCTCTTTCAATTCTGGTTTCCTCGGTGTGTATGCCCAGAAGTGGGATTGCTGGGTCATAAGGTAGTTCTATTTGCAGTTTTTTAAGGAATCTCCACACTGTTCTCCATAGTGGCTGTACTAGTTTGCATTCCCACCAACAGTGTAGGAGGGTTCCCTTTTCTCCACACCCTCTCCAGCATTTATTGCTTGCAGATTTTTGGATCGCAGACATTCTGACTGGTGTGAAGTGGTACCTCATTGTGGTTTTGATTTGCATTTCTCTAATAATGAGTGATGTTGAGCATCTTTTCATGTGTTTGTTAGCCATCCGTATGTCTTCTTTGGAGAAATGTCTATTTAGTTCTTTGGCCCATTTTTTGATTGGGTCGTTTATTTTTCTGGAATTGAGCTGCAGAAGTTGCTTGTATATTTTTGAGATTAGTTGTTTGTCAGTTGTTTCATTTGCTATTATTTTCTCCCATTCAGAAGGCTGTCTTTTCACCTTGCTTATATTTTCCTTTGTTGTACAGAAGCTTTTAATTTTAATTAGATCCCATTTGTTTATTTTTGCTTTTATTTCCAGAATTCTGGGAGGTGGATCATAGAGGATCCTGCTGTGATTTATGTCTGAGAGTGTTTTGCCTATGTTCTCCTCTAGGAGTTTTATAGTTTCTGATCTTACATTTAGATCTTTAATCCATTTTGAGTTTATTTTTGTGTACGGTGATAGAAAGTGATCTAGTTTCATTCTTTTACAAATGGTTGACCAGTTTTCCCAGCACCACTTGTTAAAGAGATTGTCTTTACTCCATTGTATATTCTTGCCTCCTTTGTCAAAGATAAGGTGTCCATATGTGTGTGGATTTATCTCTGGGCTTTCTATTTTGTTCCATTGATCTATATGTCTGTCTTTGTGCCAGTACCATACTGTCTTGATGACTGTGGCTTTGTAGTAGAGCCTGAAGTCAGGCAAGTTGATTCCTCCAGTTCCATTCTTCTTTCTCAAGATTGCTTTGGCTATTCGAGGTTTTTTGTATTTCCATACAAATCTTGAAATTATTTGTTCTAGTTCTGTGAAAAATGTGGCTGGTAGCTTGATAGGGATTGCATTGAATTTGTAAATTGCTTTGGGTAGTATACTCATTTTCACTATATTGATTCTTCCAATCCATGAACATGGTATATTTCTCCATCTATTAGTGTCCTCTTTGATTTCTTTCATCAGTGTTTTATAGTTTTCTATATATAGGTCTTTAGTTTCTTTAGGTAGATATATTCCTAAGTATTTTATTCTTTTCGTTGCAATGGTGAATGGAATTGTTTCCTTAATTTCTTTTTCTACTTTCTCATTATTCGTGTATAGGAATGCAAGGGATTTCTGTGTGTTGATTTTATATCCTGCAACTTTACTATATTCATTGATTAGGTCTAGTAATTTTCTGGTGGAGTCTTTAGGGTTTTCCATGTAGAGGATCATGTCATCTGCAAACAGTGAGAGTTTTACTTCTTCTTTTCCAATTTGGATTCCTTTTATTTCTTTTTCTGCTCTGATTGCTGTGGCCAAAACTTCCAGAACTATGTTGAATAGTAGCGGTGAAAGTGGACACCCTTGTCTTGTTCCTGACTTTAGGGGAAATGCTTTCAATTTTTCACCATTGAGGATAATGTTTGCTGTGGGTTTGTCATATATAGCTTTTATTATGTTGAGGTATGTTCCTTCTATTCCTGCTTTCTGGAGAGTTTTTATCATAAATGGATGTTGAATTTTGTCAAAGGCCTTCTCTGCATCTATTGAGATAATCATATGGTTTTTATTTTTCAATTTGTTAATGTGGTGAATTACATTGATTGATTTGCGGATATTGAAGAATCCTTGCATCCCTGGGATAAAGCCCACTTGGTCATGGTGTATGATCTTTTTAATGTGTTGTTGGATTCTGATTGCTAGAATTTTGTTGAGGATTTTTGCATCTATGTTCATCAGTGATATTGGCCTGTAGTTTTCCTTTTTTGTGACATCTTTGTCAGGTTTTGGTATTAGGGTGATGGTGGCCTCATAGAATGAGTTTGGAAGTTTACCTTCCTCTGCAATTTTCTGGAAGAGTTTGAGGAGGATAGGTGTTAGCTCTTCTCGAAATTTTTGGTAGAATTCAGCTGTGAAGCCGTCTGGACCTGGGCTTTTGTTTGCTGGAAGATTTCTGATTACAGTTTCAATTTCCGTGCTTGTGATGGGTCTGTTAAGATTTTCCATTTCTTCCTGGTTCAGTTTTGGAAAATTGTACTTTTCTAAGAATTTGTCCATTTCTTCCACGTTGTCCATTTTATTGGCATACAACTGCTGATAGTAGTCTCTTATGATCCTTTGTATTTCTGTGTTGTCTGTTGTGATCTCTCCATTTTCATTTCTAATTTTATTGATTTGATTTTTCTCTCTTTGCTTTTTGATGAGTCTGGCTAATGGTTTGTCAATTTTATTTATCCTTTCAAAGAACCAGCTTTTGGCTTTGTTGATTTTTGCTATGGTCTCTTTTGTTTCTTTTGCATTTATTTCTGCCCTAATTTTTAAGATTTCTTTCCTTCTACTAACTCTGGGGTTCTCCAACTCTTCCTTTTCTAGTTGCTTTAGTTGCAGAGTTAGGTTATTTATTTGACTTTTTTCTTGTTTCTTGAGGTATGCCTGTATTGCTATGAACTTTCCTCTTAGCACTGCTTTTATAGTGTCCCACAGGTTTTGGGTTGTTGTGTTTTCATTTTCATTAGTTTCTATGCATATTTTGATTTCTTTTTTGATTTCTTCTGTGATTTGTTGGTTATTCAGAAGTGTGTTGTTCAACCTCCATATGTTGGAATTTTTAATAGTTTTTCTCCTGTAATTGAGATCTAATCTTAATGCATTATGGTCAGAAAAGATGCTTGGAATGATTTCGATTTTTTTGAATTTATCAAGTTTAGATTTATGGCCCAGGATGTGATCTATCCTGGAGAAGGTTCCATGAGCACTTGAAAAAAAGTGAAATTCATTGTTTTGGGGTGAAATGTCCTATAGATATCAATTAGGTCTAACTGATCTAATGTATCATTTAAAGTTTGCGTTTCTTTGTTAATTTTCTGTTTAGTTGATCTGTCCATAGGTGTGAGTGGGGTATTAAAGTCTCCCACTATTATTGTGTTATTGTTGATTTCCCCTTTCATACTTGCTGGCATTTGTCTTACATATTGCGGGGCTCCTATATTGGGGGCATATATATTTATAATTGTTATATCTTCTTCTTGGATTGTTCCTTTGATCATTATGTAGTGGCCTTCTTTGTCTCTTTTCACAGCCTTTGTTTTAAAGTCTATTTTATCGGATATGAGTATTGCCACTCCTGCTTTCTTTTGGTCTCTATTTGCGTGGTATATCTTTTTCCAGCCCTTCACTTTCAGTCTGTATGTGTCCCTTGTTTTGAGGTGGGTCTCTTGTAAGCAGCATATAGAGGGGTCTTGTTTTTGTATCCATTCGGCCAGTCTCTGTCTTTTGGTTGGGGCGTTCAACCCATTTATGTTTAAGGTAATTATTGATATGTGTGATCCCGTTACCATTTACTTTATTGTTTTGGGTTCGAGTTTATACACCCTTTTCGTGTTTCCTGTCTAGAGAATATCCTTTAGAATTTGTTGGAGAGCTGGTTTGGTGGTGCTGAATTCTCTCAGCTTTTGCTTGTCTGTAAAGCTTTTGATTTCTCCTTCATATTTGAATGAGATCCTTGCTGGGTACAGTATTCTGGGCTGTAGGTTATTGTCTTTCATCACTTTAAGTATGTCTTGCCATTTCCTCCTGGCCTGAAGAGTTTCTATTGAAAGATCAGCTGTTATCCTAATGGGAATCCCCTTGTGTGTTATTTGTTGTTTTTCCCTTGCTGCTTTTAATATTTGTTCTTTGTGTTGGATCTTTGTTAATTTGATTAATATGTGTCTTGGGGTGTTTCGCCTTGGGTTTATCCTATTTGGAACTCTCTGTGTTTCTTGGACTTGGGTGATTATTTCCTTCCCCATTTTAGGGAAGTTTTCAACTATTATCTCCTCAAGGATTTTCTCATGATCTTTCTTTCTATCTTCTTCTTCTGGGACTCCTATAATTCGAATGTTGGAGCGTTTCATATTGTCCTGGAGGTCTCTGAGATTGTCCTCATTTCTTTTAATTCGTTGTTCTTGTTTCCTCTCTGATTCATTTATTTCTACCATTCTATCTTCTATTTCACTAATCCTATCTTCTGCCTCCGTTATTCTACTAATTGTTGCCTCCAGAGTGTTTCTGATCTCATTTATTGCATTATTCATTATATTTTGACTCTTTTTTATTTCTTCTAGGTCCTTGTTAAACCTTTCTTGCATCTTCTCAATCCTTGTCTCTAGCCTATTTATCTGTGATTCCATTTTGATTTCAAGATTTTGGATCATTTTCACTATCAATATTCGGAATTCCTTCTCCGGTAGATTCCCTACTTCTTCCACTTTTGTTTGGTTTGGTGGGCAACTCTCCTGTTCCTTTACCTGCTGTGTATTCCTCTGTCTCTTCATCTTGGTTATATTGCTGCGTTTGGGGTGGCCTTTTTATATTCTGGGAATTTGTGGAGTTCTCTTTATTATGGAGCTTCCTCACTTTGGGTGGGGTTCTATCAGTGGCTTGTCAAGGTTTCCTGGTTAGGGAGGCTTGTGTTGGAGTTTTGGTGGGTGGAGCCGGGTTTCTTCTCTCTGGAGTGCAATGGAGTGACCTGTTTTTGAAGACAATGATCTGCTTTTCTGGTTGCCTGATGTCCTCTGCCAGCCTACAGAAGTTGTTTTGTGAAGTTTGCTCGGCGTTGAAATGTTCTTTTGAGGAATTTGTGAGGGAGAAAGTGGTCTTCCCGTCCTATTCCTCCGCCATCTTTCCCTCTCCTGACTTTTTTCTTGTTACTTGAAGTAAGGCTGTATTGCTATGAACCTTCCCCTTAGCACTGCTTTTACAGTTTCCCATAGGTTTTGGGTTGTTGTGTTTTCATTTTCATTCGTTTCTATGCATAGTTTGATTTCTTTTTTGATTTCTTCTGTGATTTGTTGGTTATTCAGCAGTGTGTTGTTCAGCCTCCATATGTTGGGATTTTTAATAATGGACATCTAATCTTACTGCATTGTGGTCAGAAAAGATGTTTGGAATGATTTCAGTTTTTTTGAGTTTACCAAGGCTAGATTTATGGCCGAGGATGTGATCTATCCTGGAGAAGTTTCCGTGTGTACTTGAGAAAAAGGTGAAATTCATTGTTTTGGGGTGATATGTCCTATAGATATCAATTAGATCTAACTGGTCTATTGTATCATTTAAAGTTTGTGTTTCCTTGTTAATTTTCTGTTTAGCTGATCTATCCATAGGTGTGAGTGGGGTATTAAAATCTCCCACTATTTTTGTGTTATTGTTAATTTCCCCTTTCATACTTGTTAACATTTGTCTTACATATTGTAGTGCTCCTATGTTGGGTGCATTTATATTTATGATTGTTATATCTTCTTGGATTGATCCTTTGATCATTATGTAGTGTCCATTTTTGTCTCTTTTCACAGCCTTTGTTTTAAAGTCTATTTTATCTGAATATTGCTACTCCTGCTTTCTCTTGGTGTCTATTTGCCTGGAATATCTTTTTCTAGCCCTTCACTTTCAGTTTGTATGCATCCCTTGTTTTGAGGTGGGTCTCTTGTAGACAACATATATAGGGGTCTTGTTTTTGTATCCATTCAGCCAGTCTTTGTCTTTTGGTTGGGGCATTCAACCCATTTACATTTAAGGTAATTATTGATAAGTATGATCCCATTACCATTTACTTTATTGTTTTGGGTTTGAGTTTATACACCCTTTCTTTGTTTCCTGTCTAGAGAAGATCCTTTAGAATTTGTTGGAGAGCTGGTTTGGTGGTGCTGAATTCTCTCAGCTTTTGCTTGTCTGTAAAGCTTTGGATTTCTCCTTCATATTTGAATGAGATCCTTGCTGGGTACAGTAATCTGGGCTGTAGGTTATTTTCTTTCATCACTTTAAGTATGTCCTGCCATTCCCTCTGGCCTGAAGAGTTTCTATTGAAAGATCAGCTGTTATCCTTACAGGAATCCCCTTGGGTGTTATTTGTTGTTTTTCCCTTGCTGCTTTTAATATTTATTCTTTGTGTTTGATCTTTGTTAATTTGATTAATATATGTCTTGGGGTGTTTCACCTTGTGTTTATGCTGTTTGGGACTCTTAGGGTTTCTTGGACTTGGGTGATTATTTCCTTCCCCATTTTAGGGAATTTTTCAACTATTATCTCCTCAAGTATTTTCTCATGCTCTTTCTTTTTGTAAAAATATGGAACGCTTCACGAATTTGCATGTTATCCTTGTGCAGGGGCCATGGTAATCTTCTCTGTATCATTCCAGTTTTAGTATATGTGCTGCCAAAGCGAGCATGGAAAAGTTTTTAATATCTGACATCTAGTTCCTCAATTTTTTTTGTTTGTAGTCCACCTAAAAAGATAAATTATTTTGAAACCTGTGTAACTGTTCACATGTCACTGTTTTTACATATATAAAGCATGACTTTAAATTGTTTTAAAGGATGTATTTTTCACTTTTCAGTATATTAATTATATACTTCATGTGTATTTTCATCATAACCTTGGAAATGTTCATTGAGGTCATTCAGTTTATGGAAAACGTCCACCATATAACCTCAGTAGTGAAACCAGTCCTCAGTGTCAAACTAATCAGCCAAGATTGCCTTTCTGGTTAACTCTGATTTGATTATATTCTCCTGTGACAAGTAGTACTATTGAAATTCTAACATAAAGATGGGTCAATAAGGGCATGGAGTCTTCCATGATTTGTCACCGGATGAAATAAAGGCCCTGCCTTATCAATATTTCTTGCTCTAACACTCTTGGGTCTGCTCTACATGGACTCTTCCTCAGGAATTCCATGTTCTTGAATCTTATTTTGTTGTTTTGTACTCTCAAGGATTTTATTCCCTGAGATAAAGCTCCATAGTAAAATTCAGGGTGGTCAGAGGACTGTTTCTCTTTCTCTTTTAAAAAAATGTTTTTCTTTTCCTTGCCTCATGCCCTGTGGGATCTTATTTTCTTGACCAGTGATCAAGCCCATGTCTCCTGCAGTGAAAGCGCAGAGTCCCAACCACTGGACCACCAGGGAATTCCCTCATCTGTCTTTGTCAGCTGTGAAAAGGGACATCGTTGACATAGAATTGAGAAAGAAAAATCTAAAAGCAATGGGCAGGTATCTTGTCATACTGACCATCTGGAAAGTCAGATACCCAAACTTGGAAATTTCTGACCTTGTGTACTTCTTTCATTTTACTGATAGGTCAACTTAAGATCTAGCCAGAATCATGGACTCTTTCCCAGTTGGTAATGCTTGTGAACCAGTGGCAGGGCCAATATTGGAATAGAGGTATTTCAATTTCCCAGCTAGTGTGCCTGCTGCCCCATGGTGTCTCATGAGTCTGTCCTACGTGGATGTGACTAATCTCTAGGCAGTCACAGTGTTTTCTCATAGAAGATGAGCTCTGACCTTAATGTATCTTCACAGAGAGGGGCTTTCCAGGTGGCGCTAGTGGTAAAGAATCCTCCTGCCAAGCATGAACCTCAGGTTCGATCCCTCAGTTGGGAAGATCCCCTGGAGAAGGAAACAGCAACCCACTCCAGTATTTTTGCCTGGAGAATTCCATGGACAGAGGAGCCTGGTGGGCTACAGTCCATAAGTTTGCAAAGGGTCAGATGCAACTGAAGTGACTTAGCATGTGTTTCCATAGAGAATACAAGGATGTTAGTTATTTGTTTGTATCTGGTCTGATATTTCTTACAGGTAAAGCAGATAGGGTTACCACTTAACAAGCCTTCATGCAAAAGCCTATAATTTAACAAGCCTGTTTCATGATAAGTAGAAAATACACTTTACTGTGGGGCCAAAACCTCATGGTAGCTGTCAGTTTTTTTAATAGCTTATTATTTACCTCATTTTGTTAGTCTCTTGGATTAAATTGTAAGGTTTCAAGTACATAAAGTTTGTCTTTCATTCATTTCTTTATCTCAAGGTCCCTTAAAACACTCAATAACCTATATATCTCTGGGGTCAAACTGCCTTGATTAAAATATTGGTTCTGCTATCTGCCAACAATATGACTTTGGGCAAAATATTAATCTCTCAGTACTTCAGTTTCCCCATCTGTAAAGTAGGTTATAAGGATTGAGTATATGCTCTAAGTCAAGTGCTTGAAAGTGTACCTGGTATATTTATAATACTATTCAATAAATGTTAGTTATTGTTGTCATTCTTGGTGATTAAAACCATCAAATAGTCTTACATTAAGAGAATTAGGAGAGCTAGCCTATGAAGATGAAACAGGTTGGAAAAGTACATTAAACTCACCCAAAGGCAAAAAGCAAATAGAATGCAGGTCTGCAGAAAGGGAGGATCCAGATAGTGTTATGGAAGGTTCATCAAGTCACAGATAAAATCATAGTTTAGGAAAATGCTATCTAATTGAAATTTCTATGGTGACAGAAGTGTCCTACTGTCTGATGTGGTAGCTACTAGTCACATACGGCTTTTGAACACATCAGATATGGGTAATCCTAGTGAGGAAATTGCATTTTGCATTTTATGTAACATTAATTAGTTTATAATTAAATTTCAGTAGCCACATGTAGCTGATGACTGCCATCATTTTGGCCAGTACAGGTTCAAGATATCAGCCTTATCTTTGTCAGTCACTGTAAATCTCTGAGTAGGAAGCCAGCCTTAACTGGTTATGAGGACAGCAAAAGTGAAACTGACTTGAGAGTGAGTGCTGTGTGGTTGGGAGCAGGGACTTGAAATTGCTTCCAAGTGGGATTCATATGGCCCTCATCTGGTTCTGTCCCTCCTCTCCTTCTCCCTCTAGTTCTGTTCTCCTTTCTCCCCTTTCTTCTGTACCCCTTCCATTATCCCTTCTTCATTCCCTATGTCCATGCTCTTTAGCCAAACATATTATGAGACCTGTGCATAGGTATGTAAGTCCCAACCAATTAAGGTCAATAAAATATGCACAAGAAAGTGTTTTAAGGCATGTGTGGGTCAATGGCCAATTCCTTAGGACTGGAAGCCCACTGGGAGGAAGTCATAAGCTGTGGCAAATAGAGAACTTTTCCCCCACACCATTTTCATGTTTAGTGTCACCCTCCATTGATTTAGTATTGATTCCATTCATCTTTTAAGTAGTAGATCATAGGTAAGATCGTTTAAGATTTTGTGGGTTGTCAGTGGAGCCTCCCACTGTTTTCCCCTGAGCTAGATACAGATGATATTTCAATACTTTCCTCATCTTAGAAAGAAAAACACCATGTGACATCACTTATATGTGGAATCTAAAATGTGGCACAAATGAACTTATCCATGAAATAGAAACAGACTCATAGACATAGAGAAAAGACTTGTTGTCACTGTTGATCAGGGAGTAGAGAAAGGATGGACTGGGAGTTTGGGATTAACAGCTGCAAACTATTATATATAGAATAGATAAACAACAAAGTCCTACTGTATAGCTTTTAAAAGGTCCCTCCTCTGTAGTCAATATCTGGTGATAAACCATAATGGAAAAGAATATGAAAAAGAATATATGAATATATGTATAACCAAATTGCTTAGCTGCACAGCAGAAATTAACACAACATAGTAAATCAATTATATGTCAATAAAAAATGCAAAAAAAAAAAACCCTTACTCATCTTAGAACACATTCTATTTTGGAAGCTTAACTAATCCTTTAAGGGAAAGATGAACACTTAATATGTCAAGAAAGCGAATTGCACTGAAGATATTTGGAAGGTGAAGAAGTCCTACCCAGGACATGTGAATCGAGAATCTCACACATTGTTATCCAAGTGGTGTTTGGGTCCAGTGTTCTCCATGCGAACAAACTTCCAGACCTTCTGGAACAACTCCTTTCTGCGTTTCTCATATACAGGTTAAAACAGTTCATTGTTAGTATTTTCTTTAAGATTTGTTTTTATGTAGACCATTTTAAAAGTCTATTGAATTTAAGAATATTTCTTGTTTTATGTTTTAATTTTTGGCCACAAGGCTTGTGGGATCTTAGCTCCATGAACAGGGATCTAACCTGCACCCCCTGTAGGAAGGAAGGTGATGTTTTAACCACTGAACCACCAGGGAAGTCCTGTTGTTAGTATTTCGAATATTTTAAATCTGCACTGGGTCATAGTTAGGATCTTAAATAGTTTGAATGTTTGCTGTTGTAAAAGCAGCTCTTTCGCAGAGCACCGGAAAACCTCTTTTTATTTGTGGAACCCATCCATATTAAAATGATCACTTCAGCAGCTTTCTGTGGAGAAAATGGTAGCTCTGACCTTTTATTCCATTTGACCATGGAGAAGAGGACTATAATTTCAACAATCAAATCCCCAAAGTGTTCTTGTGCCCATTTTCTTTCTCCAAAATGTCATTCCGTCTGTCTGCTAGTAGCGCACCTTAATGCATTTTCAGTGACCTTTCTCCCCTACCCCACAGGAAGTTCTCACAAATACTTTTCATTTTTCTTTAAAATAGAGCTAACCGTTGTTAGTTCTTACACAGATACTTAGAGAAAAAGCATACAAGTGTAATTCATTTGGAAAGCGAAAAAGTGGGCCTTCCTCTGGGGTGGTCCCCAGGACCCAGAAGCTTTTGGGGGTCCTGTGTCTAACTCAAGTAATATACTGCTTGAAAGCCAGGCTACAAATAGCAATGGCCAGTGAATGGCCATGAATACAAGTCCAGATTTCAAAAACAAATTTTGAAAGCATCCAATGAACAGTGAAACAGAATCTAGTCTGGCGGGTCCCAGATCCCATTTTGGGACAGCTCCCTCCAATCCCATTTTCCTGTAGTGGGCAAAGTTGTGCCTTTCCAGTATATCCTCCACACTGCTGCATGTGTACACTTACTCAAGTATAGCACAGTGGTCTTGCCCATTGCAGTTCTTGGACCTCTGCACCACCTGATGCCTGCCAGATGCAGTCTTTTACTGTCCTAAAGTCAAGAAGTCCTTCATGACTTTGCTCTTACCCTCAATTCCAGCCTCTCTTCTGACGGGTCTGCTCTCCTGCAGTCCCAGTCACTGTTTTCAGCTCTCTTGTCACCTGCCATCATTTTTCACCACCTCCCTTTGTCCACACCATTCTGTCTTCAGTATCCTTTTGCTCCTCTGGATCTGTCAGGCAAAAAATGATCCACTCCTATCATCCCAGTTCAAATCCTTCCTTATCCAAGGAACCTCCCCAGAATCCCCAAACATGCTTAAGGTCCTTTTCTGTGCAGTCCTCTGGCACGTTGAAACTGGTGTAGTAGAAGAGCTCAGATTCAGAAACTCTGGGTTCGAATCCCAGCTTTGCCATTTGCAAGGTGTGTGATCTTGGACAAGACATTGAACTTCACTTTCTGAGGCCGTGCCTTCTTCTGGCACATGGAGACAGTATCTTGCCTCCTCTGCACATGTTACAGGCTGGCTGTGACCCTCAAAGGAGATAACACACCCTAAGTATGCAGTGAAATGCCACAAACATGGGCAGTATTGTTCTCTTCGTGGTTGTTCTTCCATGAAAAAGGGAGCTTTGAAATAATCATTCTGAAAGGTGCTGAGGGAAGATGTTTTTCACCCAGTCCCTGGGCATGACCATCAGCTTGGCCCAGAAACTTTAGTCTTTCAGCCTCTTAAACTCTACTTTCCAGATGGCCCCTGGCACCAGAAGAGGTGCAGAAACTTTTAGTCACTCTTCATGTTCAGATTTTTGGGTTTGAGAATGAAGAGCAGATGTGGTCACAGCACTTGCTCGCTCTGTTGAGGTCCATGGGGACAGCAATGCATCTGATTCAGCCACGTGTCTTCTGCAGAGCCTGCCACCGTGCTGATGCCACAATGGAGCCTGTGTGCACATCCTCACCCTCCTTTAGTGAGCTGTGATGAATAGTAAAAATGTACAATGTAATACATGTAATTGAAATCCTCGCTATTAGTTTCCCAAGCCCATATCATGCCGATCTGATCTGTTAGACTTTTCCTACAGTATTGAGGGGTTCTCCTAACTTGCACTAAATATTTAAGAGATAAAGACTTAGAAGTGGAGATAGTGACTCACTGAAAAGAATGGGGTCTCAGAATGGTGACTTGGCAGGACTATAGAGATGGGGCTTATGCATGGTGGCAGTCTTGCTTGAGCCCTTGTTCTCAGGGTTGGGGGATCCGTTGCAGGCTAGATTATAAAATGAAACAAATATTAATAGTGCCACCCAGAGAGATCCACTGTCTATGCCATGAATACAAGTTCAGGCTTTGAAAAAAATTTTTTTTCTTGTTTTGAGAGAGAAAGCAATGCAGCCAATGAACAGTGATGCAAAATCTAATCCAGCTTTCCAATCCCATTTTCCCTATAGAGGGCTAAGGTCCACTATCTGTGCCACTCGTACTCTTCTCACCAACTCATCCTGTTCCCAGCCATTGATTGTAGAGAGTTACAGGATTTGTAGCAATTGATTGTAGAGAGCACCCAAGTTCTGTAAGCACCATAGTCAGCTTTTCATATTCTTCCAGTCTTTACTCAATCCCATCTTCTTCAGTACTGCACACACTCAACTCTTGGCCTCTTGAGCCCTATTCCACTGAGCTAACCTATTTATGGGGTTTTGATTCATGGGGGCTAGCAAATTCCCCATGACATTTTTCACAGAACTAGAATAAATAATCCAAAAGAGAAAGGTACGTTTAGAAGTTCTCATCTGTCCATCCCCAAGTGGACTTGTTAGTTGCTGGTAGATATCACAGGCCCACTGGGTGCTTTGTGCAATCAGAAATGTCGGTCTCTGTCTCACTGATAGCAGGGGAAGAAGAAGAAACATGCCCTCTGTCTGAAGGTGGATGGGATACAGAAGTAGTGCCAATTTAGATGCTCCCACAGTCTTCCAGGAAAGTCTTTGACCCTTCTTGTTCAAGAACATTTCCACTCAGACCCAATACACTTTTAAGAAACAGTATGGCAGAGTAGACACAGTTTAGGCCATGGGGGCAAAGAGCATATAAACCCCAGTGGCATCTCTTCCTAGCTGTCTGAAGTTAGTGTAAAAGGGGACTGATGCCTGCCCTCCTTCCCTCTCTTGTTTCAATTATTTTAAGAAAATTCAGCCATGTGTCACGCACTGTGCTGAAGAGTGTGGTGTAATGGCGAATAAAACACTTACCGGCACTCAGGAAACTTATAAACAGATCTCACCTACCTTCCTGTTGGTTCAACCTGTTCTGAGAATTTAAGGAGAGTGGTAGATGTATTAAGTTGGCCAAAAAATTCGTTTGGGTTTTTCCACTAAGATCATATGAAAAAGCCATACTTTTTTGGCCAACACAATAAAAGTGGTCAAAACATAGTCAGTGCTCACACAGGCTAGCCATCCTTTCCTTCTCTCCATTTTGTTGTTATGGCACTTGGTATACTTAGGTGTGCACACATGTGCACTCAGATCTCTGTGACTTTCATTTCTTTTAGTCCAAGATTGTTGCCATTTGCATACATAATCCTTTGGGCAGGTTCATCAACTAGTCAAAAATGGACCCGAAGGACTTCCCTGGTAGTCCAGTGGTTAAGATTGCACATTCCCAGTGCAGGGGGCCCAGGTTTGATCCTTGGTCAGGGAACTATATCACCACATGCTGCAACTAAGACCCAGTGCAGTCAAATAAATAAATATATTTTTTTAGTGGGCTTCATTACTTTGCTTGAGTAACTTGACTGCCAGCAAAGCAGGACTGATGAACATACATTCACTGAATCAGGTGGCTTTCAGGATTTCCTTTGGTGTTAGAATTTCAAATTGAGTTTCCTGCTCCTGTGGTTAGTTGTGTATTGGAGTCACTGACAAGCTATTAGTTTTCCAATTTGTTGTAACGATTTGGTGATTAAAAGACATCCTTAATATAGTGTGTTTGGGGTTCAGAAGCGAATGCTCTTGTAAGAAAATGATGTTAGTAATGAAAACTGTGCTGTGCTATTTTGTGACAAGTTTCAAAATTATGACATCCCACAAACTCATTTTATTTTCCAGGCATTGTAGAAGTTCTCTTGCTATAGTGCAATTATCTGTCATAATTGATCATCTTCCTCCACACACTGCCCTGCACCATGTAGGTCAAGCCTTTGTGATTCCACTGAAGAAGTTAGGAAGCTGGAAGTCTGCCTAGATGTTTCCTTCTGTGTCACCAACCTCTCCCAAATCTGTTCCATTGCAAAGTTCTTGAGTTTATTCCTTAAATAGACATCATCTCCATCCCCACTAAGTTCAGTTCAGTTCAGTTCAGTTGCTCAGTTGTGTCCGACTCTTTGCAACCCCATGAATCACAGCACTCCAGGCCTCCCTGTCCATCAACAAATCCCGAAGTTTACCCAAACTCATGTCCATAGAGTCCATCCAGCCATCTCATCCTCTGCCTTCCCCTTCTCCTCCTGCCCCCAATCCCTCCCAGCATCAGGGTCTTTTCCAATGAGTCAACTCTTCGCATGAGGTGGCCAAAGTACTGGAGTTTCAGCTTTAGCATCATTCCGTCCAAAGAAATCCCAGGGCTGATCTCCTTCAGAATGGACTGGTTGGATCTCCTTGCAGTCCAAGGGACTCTCAAGAGTCTTCTCCAACATCATAGTTCAAAGCATCAATTCTTCTGGGCTCAGCTTTCTTCACAGTCCAACTCTCACATCCATACATGACAACTAGAAAAATCCACAGCCTTGACTAGATGGACCTTTGTTGGCAAAGTAATGTCTCTGCTTTTTAATATGCTATCTAGGTTGGTCATAACTTTCTTTCCAAGGAGTAAGCATCTTTTAATTTCATGGCTGCATCATGGTCTCTTGATCTCAAACATCAGTGACACCAATAACTCAGAAGTCCTGTTCACCTCCAGTCAGTCCTCCTCCACCTTCCCCCACACCCCAACCTTTCCTTCAGAAGCCATTGACTGGCTCACAGGTGACTGTGACGCTTTCCTGTTAAGCGTCTTCAATGGCTCAATTTTGCTTATACAGAATAAAGCCTGAACTGCTTGGCATGATATGCACAACTCTGCGCAGTTTGTCTCCACTTTATTTAGTCTCTACTTTCATCATCCCTGTTTCTTTCCCAGCCATACCAAAAAGAGTTCTAGAATAGAGCACCATTCATTCATTCAGTGGCTATTTATAGTGAGACACTGGTATACCACTGTGAACAACAGAACCAAGGTCCTGTGTTCATAGATTTTCTATTCTAGAGGGGGAAACAAAAAACACACACATTATTTATGCAACTTTGTCTCCATATGCCCATTTCTCCACCTGAAGAAATTTCCTTGCCTTCTACATCTACCTCATTCCCCTTTCAGGAATTAGGGTTTAAGCATTTTGTCTAAGGTAGATATCAGTCTGCTTTGTGCTTTCTATTTCTCTGTGCTTTGGCATATTTTGAGGATAGCATTTGTTTTTCTCTCATTTCTTGTTGTTTGCATGTCATATCTAGCCCTTCTGATGCTCTCTGTTTACTTGGATAGTATCTTTAACTCTTTGTCTTCAGATATCTTTATCTCTCTGTCTTCAGAGTGCCAACACTTAATCAGAGCTCTGAAAAAGTGTTTGGTCCACAAAAGAATTAAAGGAAGTAAGGAAACTCATTTATTTCCAATTCTTCTTAGCTTGGAAAACTTTTAACTAGTTTTAAATCATGACCCAGTGGGACTGCTTAGACAAAAAAATGCCACTGAATTTTACAACAGATGGTATTTCCTATAAATTATAGAAGGAACAAGTATTCTCCCTGTGATTTGGTTTATAAGTCATTGTCTCATCAACTTTATATTAAACTAAGAAATTAAATGAAATATTCCTCACACACAGGTAAATTAATCTTTGCTTTCATATCCTCTTGCTGTGTAATCATTGTCAGAGTTAAGAGGTAGAAAAACAGGAATCACAAAGAAATGATTGAAAGAGTTGATACATCAAATCATCCAAATACCAAAAATAAAAACAGCTCTTCTTTAACACTCACTTTTATTGGCTATGACTTTAACGAAATTTCTGATCTTAAGCCGTCTCTTCAGGGTGTGTGTTCTTTACTTGTTTTAATGCTCTGCTGCCGCCATCTTGAAATTCTTAATTTTAGAACACGATACACCATCCTCTCTTATCTTGTACTCAGCGCCCTAAATCATGTAGTTAGTACAGAGTCTCTTGAATCATTCCAGAACCTTCATGCTTCCAGTGACAATTTTTACATCAGACTCACTTTTACGATGTAGGAAAATACCTTGTCAGCAATATTGGACCTCAAGGGGAATAGAGAAGGTCACCTACACATTGATACCTTGGTCGTGTACCATATAATCCTGGTATTCATTCATTTGTTCCTTCATTAATTTAATGAAAATGATTCTATGTCTATGCTTTGTGCCAAGCATAAAGACTGACAGTAGCTTCTTAACAAGTATGTATTTGCCGAATATAGGTATGAATCAGTTCAGTTCAGTTCCTCAGTTGTGTCCAACTCTTTGTGACCCCATCCACTGCAGTACGTCAGGCTTCCCTGTCCATCACTAACTCCCGGAGCTTACTCAAAATCATGTCCATTGAGTGGGTGATGCCATCCAACCATCTCATCCTCTGTCGTCCCCTTCTCCTCTTACCTTCAGTCTTTCCCAGCATCAGGGTCTTTTCCAATGAGTCAGTTCTTCACATCAGGGGGCCAAAGTATTGGAGTTTCAGCTTCAGCATCAGTCCTTCTAATGAATATTCAGGACTGATTTCCTTTAGGATGGACTGATTGGATCTCCTTGCAGTCCAAGAGATTCTCAAGAGTTTTCTCCAACACCACAGTTCAAAAGCAGCAGTTCTTCAGTGCTCAGCTTTCTTTATAGTCCACCTCTCACATCTGTATATGACTACTAAAAAAACCATAGCTTTGACTATGGTTTTGACTCTGGACCTTTGTTGGCAAAGTAATGTCTCTGCTTCTTAATATGCTGTCTAGGTTGGTCATAACTTTTCTTGCAAGGAGCATGCGTCTTTTAATTTCATGGCTGCAGCACCATCTGCAGTGATTTTGGAGCCCGTGTGTATGAATATGTGGTATTATTTCTATTCCCATCTTACAGATGATGAAACAAAGGCATAGCTGGTTGATCCTGATCAAAGTCAAAGAGGTGTTAAGTGGTAAAATAGAAACAACTTTCTAGTTATCCATATTGCTTTTCTAGACATGTAGAGGTGTGTGCATGCTCAGTCGCTAAATTGTGTCTTCCTCTTTGCAACCCCATGGACTGTAGCCCTCCAGACACCTCCGTCTGTGGGATTTCCCAGGCAAGAATAATGGAGTGGGTTGCTGTGTTTAGAAATGAGATATATAAGACCAGCTAAATAAGGATTTTCTAGAAGCAAAACACCAACAATGAAGATTCTTTTTGATTTGTTTTCTCTTTATTGTCATGTGGTATGCAGTGTAACAAAGGAGGTCAGACAACTGCAGATCAGGTAAATCCAGCAATCCAAGGTAGTGTAAGTACCAAGAGAGTTTGTGTAGGTGTGGGCTGCTGTGGCGAGGTGGGGATGCAGAGAAAGCCCCAGGCATGTGCTAGGCCAAGCCTTGAGAGTCACCCAGGCACATCACCCCACGAAGGTAGTTCCATGTGGGTTGGCTAGCCAGTGCCAAAGGAACCATAATCTCTATGGCAAATGTCCCAGGACACTCATTAACTCGTCCCCAGGTAATTTGTTCTCCAAACTGCCACACTCCAGTCTGCAACCACAGCCATGCTGAGAGTCATCCAGCAAAGGAGTGGTCAGAGGGCCTGGCCCGGAGTGGAGTCTTGGCAGATGCCCAGAAAGTTAGAGTAGGGATCTCATGTCGTATGAAAAAGGACTTTGGGGGCCTAAAAGTGTTTAATATTCCAACCAGTGATTGGTTGGGGAGAGTCTCTTAACTCAACAGCAAGTATTTATTGAGTGACTACTATGTGCCAAAGAAGTCAAATGGAGATTGTGTTTCTGGCAGCTGGACTTTTAACTCCCATCTGTGTTCTTGGTCTTGAGTTGGACATCAGTCTGATGTGAAAGTACAAAGTAAATCTGTTTCTGTGCCTGCTCATTCTTTAACCACCTTTCCCCTACATAGTTCCCAGCAGTTGTGCCAAGCCTTTCTGAATGCCAGGAAATCAGCTATGCATTTTGAGAGTGTCTTATGGAAGTAGGAATTGTTTCTCCTTACTGTAATGGGTTTTAATGAGCTTGGACAATGCTCTCAGTCTCGTCTATGGAGAGACTCTATTGTGATGATTTCTCTAATTCTGATGGGCTAGATTAGATGTGAACTGATCTCTTGCTTTCTTTTCCTTTTGATTTCTTCTTTCTTGTTAGATGTATCCTAATGTCCTCGTTTATACCCAAGTCAGATTTATAGTACAATGGATTTCTATGGTGTGGAGCCTTCTAAACATTCTGCAATTCTGCTAGGAGGGCTCATGCATACCTTTGAGAATCTGATGCAAACTATTAACCCTTTCCCACAGAGAAGTGCATTTGTGTATGAATGTGTATAATTCAGCATCCAGGTAAGAGATGTCTCAAGGGCATAGCCTGTCCATGGATACTGCCTCATAGCACGTGGAGACCATAGAATTTCTGCAGGATCAGCTCTACAGATCATTGAGTTCACTGGTTTTCAAAATTATTTTAACCACGGAGCCCTCTGGTTGAAGGCAGTAAAGGGAAGGTAGAGCCTGAGTAATTCTCACCTGTATCTCCCCCAACAGTGCTTCCTGAGGGGGTTCTGAGAAACGCAATTTGAAACCCAGTGTTCTAGTCCAGTCCCTTCATTCCTTCACATGGGAATATTGATTCAAAGAGAGTAGAAATGATTTAACAGAAAGTCATACATTCTTTCAGGGGTAGAGCTGAGGCCTGCAGAACAGAGCCTCAGTCTTCCCTCATTTCTCTTGTGATTGCAAAACTCTCACCATCCATACCACATTAGTGTTGCAGAGAACCTGCACATACCGTGGTTTAAACTCACATATAATCATCACTGTTGAAGTCAGAGGAAACGGAAATACACAAATGACTTGCATGTGGTTGGCCATCAAATCCATCTTCATTCTGTCTCATTTCTGCTTGTTCTCTTGCCTTTGTGACCTGCATCCATTTTACAGCTCATATGTTATTAGAATACACAGCACAGTCAAAAGTATCCTGGTTGCCCTCCACAAAGTGCCATCCTGTTGGCTTTCCACAAACACTCTGCCATAATTTGTAAGGAAGCAGCAGCCAGCTGTGGCCTTGGCACAGTGCCCGCTTGGCTTCAGGCCACCAGCTGGACAATCCAGGCTATTCTTGGGCTGGTCTCCTCCTCAGTCTTCCAAGCTACTTTGTCACTGTCAGGAAAGGCAACTGAGCCCCAGCTGCAGTCTGTAGACTTGTGGACCTGACAGTGGGCAAGCCATGCCAAGTCTGTCTGGGTCTCCTCTGCTGTGCATTGGTCCACAGTGAAGACAGATGCTTCTGGGTACATAAGTTGAGAGAGAAACAACAAAGTCAAGAAAGCAAGCAGGCAGTTCACAGACACCATTGTTGGGGTAAGGGACGAGCTGGTCTCCAGACTTCCTGATCCATATTTCTTTGGGTGGAATTTCTCTGCACTACATACATTGAAAGCAAAGATAGCCCATCTGCCAGGCCAGAGATCCATTTATACATCACTTCAGCCTATCCAGGGGACTGAGGACTAGTGGAAGGTGTTCCCAGCCAGGAGAGTGGCATGGTGGAGTGGGTAAGAACACAGACTTTGGATCCAGTCAGATAAGAGTTTGAATCATGACCCTGCCACTTACTGTCTGTGTGGCCTTGGCTAAGTTCACTTTGTTGGGCCTCCACTCCCTCATCTGTCAAGATGCAAAACATAATATCTACATTAGAAGAGAGTTCTGAGGCATAAGAGACAAGCCGAGCACAACGGCATGTGGGATTTAGTTCCCTGACCAAGGATGGAATGCAGGCCCCCTGCATGGGCAGAGTAGAGTCCCAGCCACCGGACCACCTGGGAGGGCCCCAGACTTCATATTCTGAGTGTCGCATTCTCCACCAATCCTCTGTATCCCAATTGTGAGGAGCGACTGTCATCATTATCTTGAAGTTTGTTTTGTTTCTAAAGTACAGATGCTCAGGTGGCCCTCCCAAGCCGTCTGAGTGAGGAGATCCAGAGTGTGTTCTGCACGAATGTAGATGATACGTCAGGTGCCCCCAGTGATTCTGATGAGTTGTCAGGCGTGGGGACCCCTGATTCTGGAGAGTTCTACAGGATTTCCCTTCCCCAACTTCCTTCAGTCTCAGAACTTCTTACCTTCACAAAACTCTCTCCTCATTAATCGGGCCCACCACTCACACATGGTGGTTTTCACACAGAACATCAGAGAGTATTTATAGTTTCTCTAGAGGACCTCAAAGATGAGATTGTTTTTTCCCCATGGTGAATTCTTTTTGTTCCTGCTTTTATGACTTGAGATCAGATTCTAGGGGATGGAATACTAGAAGACAATGAACTTCAAGGAATCTTTCTTATGGCTTCCCCAATGATCACTCAGATCACTTTGAAGATGCATTTTTCTGTTTTATGACTCCAGCTTCAGTAATGAAGTTTACCAATTCAGGTAATGGAGTAGAAGTATTTCAGGTTTCATCATAATAAGAGCTACTAGACAATTTTTAAATGTCAGTTGCTACCTGTGTTTCCATAATCCTTACAATAATCCTTGATATAGGCAGTAATCTTCTTCCCAATTTTAAAACAAAGATAAAGTTTAGATACCAGCATACGTACATGCTGAGTCACTTCAGTCATGTTGACTCTTTGCCACCCCATGGACTGTAGCCTGCCAGGCTCCTCTGTTCATGAGATTCTCTAGGCAGGAATACTGGAATGGGTTGCCATGCCCTCCTCTAGGGGGTCCTCCCAACCCAAGGATCTAACCTACATCTCTTATGTCTCCTGCATTAGCAGGCGAATTCTTTACCACTAGTGCCACCTGGGAAGCCCCTATCTAAGGCCACACAGCTAATAACAGATCTTCATTTAGTGAATGGGGATGAGCATAATCTTTTGAAATTGCAAACTGGATCACCCCTCCCTCTCTTAAATTATTATTATTTACCCTTAGCACAGTTTCCAAAACAACTTTGTGAGGGAAGTGATTTCTGTTAGTTTTCATCACTACTGTATCCCCAGTAATGAGAACAGTGCTTGGCATATAAAAGGAGCTCAATAAGTAAATACTTATGGAATAAGTTTCATAATGGGACCTGGATTCAACTCAAGACTGATTTCAATGCTCACTTTATTTATTTTTTTTGGTTAACAAGCATTTATTTTATATTGAAGTATAGTTGATTTATCATATTTCAGCAAACTGATTCACATGTATGTAATATTTCATATTCTGTCTATTATAAGTGATTACAAGATATTGAGTATAGTTTGCTGTTCCATACAGTAGTTCCTTATTATCTCTTTTATATATAGTAGTGTGTATTTCAGTAATTCTTATACACATACATCTTTAACTTAGGTTAAATTTAGATACCATGGGATGTACAAACATTTAGTGTACGATTGCAAACAGAAAATGTTTGCAGTTGTGCCATCTGCAGTGCTATCAAGATATAAAACATCACCCTGGAAGCTTCCCCTTTGTCACTTCCCAGGTTAACTTCTTCACCCACTCTGGAGACAAAGGCTATTTTGTTTCTATTTTCATCATAGTTTACTTTTCTAGAATTTTGCATAAATGTAATCATACATTATGAAGTCCCTTGTATCTGTTTTTTTTTTTTCACTCAGCATGATGGTTTTAAGATCTATGTTGCTAATTATTAAGTAGCCTACCAATGTATGAATGGGCTTCCCAAGTGGTGCTAGTATTAAAGAACCTGCCTGCCAATGCAGGGCACATAAGAGACATGGGTTCCATCTCTGGGTCAGGAAGATCCCCTGGAAAAGGGCATGGCAACCCACTCCAGTATTCTGCCTGGAGAATCCCATGGCCAGAGAAACCTGGTGGCTATAGTCCATAGGGTCAGAAAGTATCAGACATGACTGAAGTGACTTAGCATGGACACACAATATATGAATGTAGCACAGTTTATTATTCTCTTGTTGATGGACATTTGGGTTGTTTTCAGTTTTTAGTTTTACAGATTTTTACCTGAACATTTGTGTTCAGATCTTTTGTAAATATGTTTTCATTTCTTTTCAGCATTTATCTGGATAAGCATTTCCTAGATGATATGGAAAGAGTTCGTTTAATATTTCAAGAAAACTCAAGCGTAGTTTCAAATAGATCGCCACCAGCAATGTATGAGAATTGTGGTTAATTTATATCCTTGACAGCACTTTGATATTTGAAGTCTTTTTAATTTTAGCTACTCTAGTGGGTGTGCTGTGGTATCATTATGGTTTTAATTTGTATTTCCCTGACGTGTGCCTGGTGAGCACTGCTTCATGTCTGTTTGGCCATTCACATGTTTTCTATGTAAAATGTGTTAAAGTCTTGGCTTTTTTTTTTTTAAGTATTTCTATTGTTTATTTCTTTTTATTCGTATTCATTTATTTTCATTCACTGGGTCTTAAGTATCATGCCCTGGGCCCCCTGCATTGAGAGCATGGAATCTTAGCCACTGGACCACCAGGGAGGTCTCTGGCCTATATTTTATTGACTTGTTCATATTTTGACCATTGAATTATGGAAGTTCTTTATATATTCTGGATACAAGTTTTTTTTATCAGATAAGTGTTTTATGAATATTTTTTCCTAGATTGTGGCTCAATTATTCTTTTTCTACTCTTTTGATATATAGGCTATTTTAATAAAATGAAATCTAATTTATCAATTTTTTTTCTTTTATGGCTCATATTGTTTCTGTTTTAAGAAATATTTGTTAATCCCAAGTCTGTGAAGATAATCTTCTGTTTTACAATCACTGTAACGTGCACCCTCTCCTTGACCTTATTTTTATAGTGGATGCATCACTTCATCAGATCATTTTTTATCAGAAGGAGCTGATGGCTCGAGGCACTGTATAGATGGCTTTGACATTTGACAGATGTGAATTCAAACCCTGGTTCTAATACTTATTAGCAGTAATACTTACCTTGGGCAAGTTACTTGATCTTTCTGTGTGTTGTTTTTTCATCTGTATAAAGGGAATAATACCTCCTGCTTATCCTACAAGGAAGTGATAGTTATCAAATAAATATCTGTATGATCACTTCTTTTTCTCCTAACTTTTTAGTTTTTATTGGAGTATATCTGATTAACAATGTTGTGATAGTTTCACGTGGACAGCTGAACAACTCACCCATACATATACATGTATCCATTCTCCTCCAAACTCGCCTCCCATCCAGGCTGTCACATAACATTGAGCAGAGTTCTCTGTGCTATACAGTAGGTCTTTGTGCATTATCAGTTTTAAATATAACAGTGAATAATTGTATGATCATTTCTTAACATAAAGCACACTACATAGTAAGTTCTCAACCGATGGTATTTGCTGTAGATAGAATGATTTCCATTCGTATTATATCTATGTCACCACTAGCTCTAAATGCTAGAGGCCAATAAAGAGAGACTTGCCTTTTTTGCCTGCTCACCAGACTTCAAACAGAATCACTGAACATAGAAATGATCCATTGAGAAGAAACCAGCTATAGCTATGAACAGAGTTATTTATATATAAGTCTAAAATCATTTTTATACTTTTGATTAATGTGAATAACAGAATCTCCCAGTGCTGATATGACAGATATGATTACACAACTCCCTGGCAGAGAGGACAATTTTATTGAAAACTGAAATTGTATGAAAAAGCAGATGCAATGCTTTTCTAGAAATTCAACGTGCTGGTTAAATGTGGTTAAAGGCAGATGTTTAGAAGGTTTTTAAGTTACTGTTGTACAGTGAAAAAAGAAGGGAGATGAAGCTAGATGAAACAAACATGGAACTTGAATTCTTGGCCCTGTCACTTGACTGTTGTGAAGTGTTAGGAACCTCACTTCTATCATCTATAAAACCGAATTTAAGTACTGAGAAATATTTTGTGAGTGTTATATAGAATGTGAGTACAAACTGTGGCACATAGTAGGCCCTTGAAAATGATACTTAATGGTTAGCCTCATTCTTTTGTGACTTGTATTATTACTTTTATATGTAATATCAAACAAAGGCGAATACTGAGTCTCAAATGAATTACATCCTAAAGGAGGAAAGCAATATTTTTAATGGATTTCACCTCTGTGTTTTGGAATTCTATTCCCCAAATACACCCGTTTGATATGCGAGGCCATTTGCAGAACACTCACTGATACAGTGCATTCCTGAATCGTAGTGAAGCATCCCTGGCTATTTGTCATGTTGAAATGATGGAAACACACATTCCAATGATCTTGTGTAATGGAGAAGAATGTGGCTTTTGCTCCATACATTTCCCCCTTTAATACTTTAAACATCTTCCTGTAGTCGTGGGGAGAGCGAGGAGAGGATTGTGCATATAAATTGCTCTCTGCTATTGCTACTGCTGCTGCTTTCAGAATGAAAACACACACCCACCAAACACAGAACGCTATTGGCTGAGCATTCTTTCTGTGTTTTGAAGGCAACAAAGACTTTAATCAAGCCTTTGAAGCGACATCTGCTCATATCCTCCCCACGGGACGCACTCTAGGTCCGTCTTAGGCTGGTCTCAACCTATCACTATAGCTCTACCTCTTTTCTTGCAAGAGCAAACCAGTTACCATTCTGCAAACAACTTCCGTGTTTCACTGTTTCTGCACCTTTGCTTGTGCTGTTTTTTCCCCCAGACTTGAGAAGCTTTTCCTCTCCTATCTGTGTGCTAAATGTGTATCATCTGTTCTGAGTAATGTTCCCCTAAAATGCATGTCCATCTGGAACCTCAGAATGTGATCTCATTTGAAAATAGGTTCTCTGCAGATGAAATTAGTGAAGATGCGGTCAAACTGGAATAGGGTAGACCCTAATCCAATGACTGGTGTCCTTATAAGAAGTCACTGAAAAATCAAAATCTTAAAAAAGTAAATAAAAGAAAAAAAAGCAAAACAATGTATAAATCAATAATAAAAGTTGTTGAAAACATAGAGTCACAGACCTATGTGGACAAAGCCATGTGAAGTTGAAGGCAGAGGTAGAAGTGATGGAGCTAAAAGCCAAGGCCAACCAAGGATTGTTGCAACCACCAGAGGACAGGAAGAGGCAGAGAAAGATTACTCCCTAGAGCCTTTAGAAGGAGAATGGACCTTGATTTTGGGCTTCACCCTCCAGAACTGTGAAAGTATAAATTTCTGTTGTTTTAACCAACCTAGTTTGTGGTACTTTGCCATGGTAGCCCTTAGGCTTTTTCAAGGTCAAGCTGAAATATGACATCTTCCAAGATCTCCTCAACTAGATGTAATTTCCCACTCTTGACCTCTGTAGCAAGGCTGTAGTATAAAGATCACAATCGTCAGTGCCAGAAAAATCTTGGCTCTCATTATAGCCCAGCTACTGACAGAACTTCTTCATCTGTCCACTGGAATTAATGATGTCTATCTAATAGGATTATTATGTCCTTAAATATGGTTCTCCCTCTTTTTTTTTTAATAAATTCACCCATTCTGCCTCATATTGCAGTAATTTTGTAGTAAAAGCAATAGTTCTCTTATTACTGGTTCCAGTGCTGGAGGGAGCATGGGTAGGCATGTAGTCAACTTCATCTCATACCAGGCAAAATGCAGTCCCCTTCAGTGGCAGAGACAATCAGTTTTCCAGGAGTCTCCCTCTCCTAGCTGTGTTAGGAGTCCAGTTTTCGACAGTGGGAGTTCTTGCTGTAAGTTTGTTGATTGACTTGTAAAAGACAAATGGGGAAGTCTGCTTTTAGCTCTTATGTGCCAGAGTTGTGAGATCCAGGGTGGATTTTGTCTCAGTGTCTAAATGTGGAGCAAGTAAGAGCCTTCTACTGATTGTCCAGCTCCTGTAGAAGGCACTGGAACATCATGACACTTGATAAAACCAAATTTTTATCAAGCTCCTGCAAAGCTGGTCTCTCTTCCTCCAGGACATTCTCCCAAAGGCCTCATCCTTGGAGGATTTCTCTGTTGTTTCACTCCTGGAGTCTTGACTGCCACACCCAAATTGGGCACTCAAAGGTGCTCCTTGTCCACAATTCTTTTTGACTGTCTGCACCCTCAGTCACCACCCTCACCAAGCTTTTTGAAAACATCAAGAATAATATCATCCCCCTACTTTTAGTCCCAATCCCCTTTTTGAAAGCTTTTCTATAAGACTGCACTGAAGTGTGTATGGGTATTGAGTGGTACTCCAGTGAGCGTGACAGAGTTAATAAACCCAAATGCCTGCCCTCTCTGTCTGGTAAGCCCTTGTATTAATATGCTAGGCTGATAAAAAAAATGACCATGAGTGGTTTGAACAACAGACCTTTTTACGCTCACAGTTCTGGGGGCTAGAAGCCCAAGATCAAGGCATCAGCAGGGTTGATTTCATCATGAGGCCTCTCTCTTTGCCTTGTAGATGGCCATGGCCGTGTCCTCATGTCGTCTTTCCTCTTTGTGAGTACATATCTGAGTTCAAATTTCCTCTTATAAGGATGCCAGTCATACTGGATTAAGACCTCACTATGTGCGTGTGTGCTAAGTTGCTTCAGCCATGTCCAACTCTTTAGGACCCCATGGACTCTAGCCTGTCAGGCTCCCCTGTCCATGGGATTTCCCAGGCAAGAATACTGGAGTGGGTTGCCATTTCCTTCTCCATGCGATCTTACTACCCCAGGGATCAAACCTGGGTCTCTTGCATTGCAAGTGGATTCTTTACCACTGAGGCACTGGGGAGGCCATAAGGCCTCACTCTAATGATTTCATTTTATCTCAGTTACCTTTTTAAAGGCCTCATTCCCAAATATAGTCACATTCTTACAGAGGGTTAGAACATGAACATATGAATTTTAGATGAACAGAAAGCCTAGACAGACCTGTAGTTGTCTTATGATCATGATCAAAATGATCTGAAGTCATTTTTTTAAGAATTTATTATTTAGTCTTTCTTCTCCAAAATAACGTCTTTAAGTGTTCAAGATGTTTAGATTCATGGTGTTTATTATACATATAGAAATTACTCCAGCACAATTTATAGGTCTTCCTCACCAGGAGAGGCAAATAATTGACAGAAGTTGGCACTTGTGAACATCTTACATGTGCCAAACACTGTAATGGTATTTTTAATTTACTCCTGACAGTCACTCAGATGTGGAAATTAAGATTCTGAGAGGCTAAAATGATTTGGTCAAAGACACTAAGTCCTAGACTTGGGATTTAACCATAAACTTGTCTGATTTTAGAGCCATGTCCTTTCTACATGCATATCTTATCTAGAATTGGAAAATAAGTTTCCTATTTCCCATTTCAACCTCTTGCACTAAAGTGAAAAAAAGAAAAACTAGAGTTTCTAGAAGTTTCCAGTCATTTATTCATCCTTCCATTGATATCTATGCATACTTGATTGTGCATTCTTTATAGTATTATATCACTTGCTGTTTGCTTGTTGTTTTTAAAGCTTGCCATGCAAATTGCACAACTGAAGAATTAGGAAATGGTGACAGTAAAGTGGTTAATTATAAAGTGGGGTGGGGGAGGGACTTCCCTAATGGTGCAGAGGACCCTTCCACCTCTAATCTGGGAAAATTCCACATGCCGCATAGCAGCTAAGCCTGTGTGTCACAACTACTGAGCCCACGTGCACTTGAGCCCATGATCTGAACTGAAAAGCCACCACAGTGAGAAACCTTCACACTGTAGCAAAGAGTAGCCCCCCACTCACAGCAAGTAGAGAAAGCCCATATGCGTAGCAAGGATGATCCAGCACAGCCAAAAAATAAAACTAACTAAACAAATAAAATTTAAAAAATAAGTTGGAAAAAAGAACTGAGGAGAGGTGATATTGCAGGGAGCTCTTTCAGTCATGCTGGTGTAATGAAGGGATTCAGATTTGTCCTGTGGCCTCTGCAATCAAGCTCCATGTCACAGCACATGGGCTTGCAGTACCAAAAAGTGGTCTGTTGTTGTGCATTGTCCCCTATGCAGTTTTCTTCCCACACTCTGAAAGTGGTCAGAGATCACACAGGAAAAGTCAGGAGCATCCCAGTTCTCCAGACATTTTCTGTGATCATGACATATTTTGTGATACTGTTTCTACCCAGAAAATGGTTCAGCTCTTAAGTATGAATTCTTTGCACAGGAAGGGAGTGTTGGCAGTTCAAGTGACAGGTAAAAAACATTTGAGAGGATTGGAGGACCAGTTAAAAATGATGATGTCTGTGATAGCGGCCATGCTTCCCACTGTGAAATTCTTTACGGTGTATATGGATCTTCTATATTTCATTTGATTTTCACAAAAATACATTGAAGTAATCAGGCAGACACTGTTATATCTTCTTTCCAGATGTGGAAATTGTCATTCAAATAGGTTAAATGGAAGCAGAACAGACTCCCAGGTCTTTTGATCACCCCTGACTTTCTTGCTAAATTACCCTGTAGAAGTCCAACTCACTGAGTTCATTCACTTCCAACTGTTGAATGCTTTATCCTTCTGGAACAATTTATAAGTAGAATTGGGACCATAAATAATTGCTTATTAGTTTCAGTTGTCCAGTGGATGCCAATAAAGATGCAGGGGTTCTTTTCTCTCCAGGCTCTATGAAGCCAAACATTTACTAAATTCAGGCCATATTTCAGTCTTCCTTCCATTGCTCTGGCTGCTAATAATTCATAACAAATAGTCACCGTGTATGGAATATTAGCCATTCGTCAGGTGCTGCCTTTGCACTGGGATCTGATCTTCACTAGAACTCTGCAAGAGAGGTATTAAAACCCACCTGACAGATGGGGAATCCAAGGCTTGGCACTTTTAAGTAACTTTCCAAAGGTTATACAGAGAGTAAGTGGCAGAGCCAGAATTTGAAGTCATTGAATCTGGAGGCTGACCATTGCTTTTAAAGACTCTACCTCTTTCCCTGGGGGAAAGTCCATTCCTCAGTAAATTGATTGAAAAAAAAAATAGTAATCTTAGATAAATGCAATGGAATATGCACCTGGAAGGTGGAATTGTCATCTTTCCTGCATCATCCAGTTAGGTATTAGTCTTCTATTGTTGCCTAGGAATCTTATGATGTCAACCAAGATTCTCTGGGTGTAACCTGCACTCACTCTGCCCACATAGAGGATGCTCTCTTTGCTTATTCTTGATATAAAACAATTTCTGACCTCATCTCTCTCTACTCCACCAGATCTGTTCAATGCATTCCACATATTAGTTTGGTTCCTGTGTAATCGTGTAATTGGAAACATATTCACCAACAGACGTCCCAGTTCCTAGATCCTTTCTGGATAAAGGGTTAGTCACTTCTGTTGGCAAGTGGTGTTGAGAAGCATCCTAATGAAGAGCCCTGGGAAGGCTGATCCTTTCTACTAGGAACAATCCCCTCTGTACATAGAGCTGGCAAGAACCCTGAACTGAACTGGCTTCCTTGGGACTCCACTGTCTGAATGATCTGTAGCCATCTATCTCTTTTGTCGTGACCTGTGATTTACCCTCATCACACGAGCTGGCAGAGGCTAGGGGAGAGCTACTCATCACATGAGTTGCTGAGGGAGCAGAGGATTGGTCCTTACACAAATCATCTTCATGACTTAACAAGACTTTGATTCAGATGTCTCAGTGCATGTCCCAGAGATGTCTCCTCTTGCAGTAGTAAAGAATGCCACTTTGGATGTAAAGATGGAAGGACTGAAAGTCCAAGCCTTCCCTGATACTCCCCTTCCATCCTCGGTGTCTGCATTTCTGAACACGGTAGCTACCTTTTCCTGGGCTGTTCCTTGCAGGTGCAGTCTTGACATCTCAGAGTGGGTGGCCTCTGTACACTTATTACCTCATCTCAGCCCTCCAGCCGCTAACAGGAGCAGCATCCTTAGAGCATCAGTGACGAATGCCTTCCATGGGGAGGCCAAATCGGGAAAAGGAAGACTGTGTATGGCATAAATAGTAGACACATTCAGTACATAGGACCAGAAGGAAGGAAAGAAGGGACAGATGGTTTTCAAAATTAAAATGGCTTTATTAATCCCATAGTGGCAGTGGGATGGTGGGGAATGTTTATTCTTCAAATTTTAGATTACCCCTTTCCCAAATAGAATAATACCAGTGAGAAAATTGCCACTGCTTTTCAGTCACTAAAAAATTTAATATCTAAGCATATTTGAGAAAAAGCAACACAGAAGCTGCTTTTTAATCTTTCATCCTGAAATTAGCCTGCCTGGCTCTAAGATGTAGCCTGTGGTCTATTGGCTATTCAGGAGTGCTTTAGAGGATGTTCAGGCTGAAAGAGCCCTTGGAAATGATATAGTCTAGTGATTCCAAAAGTTTTCATCACCAAGGGCATCTTTAATTAATTTCCCTGTGCCTTCTATGTTTTGAAATATCTGACCTACTAAATAAATACTGAATAAATTCTACTAAATATAGACTTTGTCAGCAAAGTAGTCTCTCTGCTTTTTAATATGCTGTCTAGGTCGGTCATAACTTTTCTTCCAAGGAGCAAGCATCTTTTAATTTCATGGCTGCAGTCACCATCTGCAGTGATTTTGAAGCCCAAGAAAAAAAAGTCTCTCACTGTTTCCATTGTTTCCCTATCTATTTGCCATGAAGTGATGGGACCAGATGCCATGATCTTAGTTTTCTGTTGAGTTTCAAGCTAGCTTTTTTTCATTCTCCTCTTTCACTTTCATCAAGAGGATCTTTAGTTCCTCTTTGGTTTCTGCCATAAGTTTTGTGTCATCTGCGTATCTGAGGTTATTGATATTTCTTCCAGCAATCTTGATTCCAGCTTGTGCTTCATCCAGTCCAGCATTTCACATGATGTACTCTGCATATAAGCTAAATAAGCAGAGTGACAATATACAGCCTTGATGTACTCCCTTCCCTATTTGAAACCAGTCCTTTGTTCCATCTCCAGTTCTAACTGTTGCTTCTTGACCTACATTCAGTTTTCTCAAGAGGCAGGCAACATGGTCTGGTATTCCCATCTCTTTAAGAATTTTCCAGTTTATTGTGATCCACACAGTGAAAGGCTTTAGCATAGTCAATGAAGCAGAAGTAGATGTTTTTCTGGAATTCTCTTGCTTTTTCTATGATCCAGCAGATGTTGGCAATTTGATCTCTAGTTCCTCTACCTTTTCTAAATCCAGCTTGCACATCTGGAAGTTCTCAGTTCACATACTGTTGAAGCCTGGCTTGGAGAATTTTCAGCATTGTTTGCTAGCATGTGAGATGAGTGCAGTTGTGCGGTAGTTTGAACATTCTTTGGCATTGCCTTTCTTTGGGATTGGAATGAAAACTGACCTTTTCCAGTCCTGTGGCCACTGCTGAGCTTTCCAAATTTGCTGGCATATTGAGTGCAGCTCTTTCAGAGCATCACCTCCACTATCTTTGTTCGTAGTGATGCTTCCTAAGGCCCACTTGACTTCGCACTCTAGGATGTCTGGTTCTAGGTGAGTGATCACACCATCTTTGGTTATCTGGGCTTAGGTTTAAGCCATTTCCCTTAGGCTTAATGAAATGCTGAACATAGTTTATAGGCACCCATCATGACCTTATAATCCTTGTGAAGAACCATTCATCTTTTTCTCTGATGAGACAGATGAGAAGACTAAAATTTAATAACATGAGTGATTGGCCCAAGGTCTCTCACGCCTTAATGGCCAGGAGGACCAGAACTCCTGTCCCTCAGTCTCCATCCTCTTTCTCCACAGCCTCAGTTTTCATGTGTTTTCAGTCTAAGAGCTTAATTAGCATTGCTTCCTATTCTTTGTTGAAAGGGGCTTCTTAATGAGGAGATAGGGAGGAGAAAACCACAAATTAACTTTGATTAATTTTGAGGATGGCAGTGTTGAGTACAGAGATTTTGGATAACAGAGGGTACCACGGAAGCTGGAATGGGAGTATAGTTTTATGGAAAATGTGTAGACTTCGGTGTCAAATTTACCTGGATTCAATGCCTAGCTCTGCCACTTAATGGCTATGTGACCATAGGTCAGTTCCTTATTACTCTGAACGTCTGTGTCTGACACATGTGGGCATTCCCCAAGTATTTGTTTGTTGAATCAGTGGAATGGGCACCATGATGCTTACCTCATGGGGCTCTGTGTGGACTGAATGAAATGATGTAAATGTATACCCTGTAGTGTGTCTAATACCTAGGAGATGGGAAAAATAAAAATCCAGCCTCCTTTCTGTGAATGACCTCAGGCATCTCCCTATAGACTATCTCAGGCACTGTTGCTCTTGAAAGGTTCATTTAGGCAGTCAGTATGTGTCAATCCTTTGGACACTGTCCCAGAGGGCTTAGAAGGATCAGAGTTATTCTCAGTAGTGAAGTTCTCTCTCCTGTCTTCCTCCCCTTTTCAGTGATAGGGAAGTCACTCAGTCGTGTCTGACTCTTCGCGACCCCATGGACTGCAGCCCACCAGGCTCCTCCGTCCGTGGGATTTTCCAGGCAAGAGTACTGGAGTGGGGTGCCATCACCTTCTCCAATGACATGAGTCTACCTATTTGTAAAAATGTGACTGATGAAAACAGTGCAATTACTAGGTTATCACACTGTGCGAGTTAAGTGGTCAAGAGGGAGCAGCTCGAAGGACATCACCCAATCTATAAGCCAGCTGGAAGGAGCCATCCAGACTTTGCCCTGCTGAACCCTTTCAGTGATGGTCTTTGCTAAAACGATTAGAATTTGAATATGAATACCCCATGATGGGGCTTCCAAGGTCTCACTAGTGGTAAAGAACCCATCTGCCAATGCAGGAGACATAAGAGAAGTGGGTTCGATCCTTGGGTCAGAAAGATCCCCTTGAGAAGGGAAGGCTACCCATTCCAATATTCTTGCCTGGAGAATTCCATGGACAGAGGAGCCTGGTAAGCTACAGTCCATGGGGTTGCAAAGAGTTGGACACAACTGAAGCAACTTAGCACGCTTGCACTTCTAGTTTGAGCCATAATGAAGCTCCACTTAGATGTTTGACTTGTTCTTTCTTTTACTCCGATGGCTCTGTGACTGTTCGTATACCTTGTAGTTAACCAGGCTGTTTTGGACATATGCCTATTGCCCAGTAGGTCAGATAGTAAAGCTTCAGCAGTACGTACTTTATGTGACTTTCATTAGAAGCTGTATTTGGTAAGTTCATACTCTCTTAGTTTAGTGAAATGTTGAGAGAAAGCCTTAATGCTAGGGCTTATGTTCCCACATGTAGGGAGACAGTCACGTTGACCAGAATGAGCTATGCACAGCCTACACAAAAAGAGCTGGCCAGGCCCTACTACACATTCCAGCTGGGGTCACAGGAAGCATCTGTAGTCCCTCATCACTCACTGGCCAAGGGATGTGGAGGTGAGCCAATAACACCCTCATGCACAGCTCTGGAGTCCATTTTGATGCCCCAGAGAGGACCAGGTGAACTAGCGTTTGATCAGCTGTCCCCTCTCATGACTGTAGGGATGCAAAAAAATAAAAAAAAACCACCCAAACCCACAAAATCCCATAGTGTGATTATTACAAAGGGTTTAGACTCAATGTGAGAGAATAGGTGAGATTTACCTCCCCTGCACTGGACTTTTAGGTCAAGTTGATATAAATTTCATGAGCTATGTAGAATCTTGGCTGGTCTCATGTTTGCAGAAACTGTCAGACTCAAATAAAAATTTTTCATCTTGTAAATGACCTGGAGCAATCTTGAAGATGAAAAGTTGTATGTTTGAAAGGCAGAACAAGCAAACAAAATGCTTGAAGAGCACCATGTACAATGAAGCCATATAATGAGAAATTTTACCCAGTTTTGTTTTTCTTGCAGTAGTGTGTGTGTGTGTGTTTTTCTTTTTCCCCCATTGTGAACTAAGGAGATGGAAAATACTGTTGAGACCAGTTATGAATGGATTGATAATTAACTGTCCAGACATTTGTCTTGTGAGGTACAATGCTGAGACAGTTCTTTCTATGGATTGGAAGAATTAGCTCTGAAACAGGCAAATAAAAGGTACTATTTCTTCATACTGGCTTTTCTGAGGAAGCCAGGGGAAAGGACCAAAGAGGACATTATCTCATTGCTCAAATGACTAGGTGTTTTGGACCCAGAGCTGTGGCTAATTCACAGCTGACTTGGGGTCAAGGCTCCTAGGTTGCCTCCAAAATGTCCTTTTCTTTGCCAAAGTGGTATGTGGAGGTGTGTGTGTGTCCTTTGTGGGGCATGTTTCTCAGTGGAGGTAGAAACTTATTTACCTCATTATTGACTACTTATTGACTCTGGCTTATTGACTACTTGTTGACTCTGGCTTATTGACTACTTATTGACTCTGGCTTATTGACTATTGAGTCTGAAAATACTTATTGACTCTGGCAGGCATTTTGCTCCTGAGGAGGGGGTGTAGGTGTGGGGCATGCTGGGGTCTTAGCTTGAATATTTATTACATATATAGCTTGGGGCAGATGGCTTATCCTCACAGCCTCAATTGGCTCATCTAAGAAATGCAGAGAATAATAATACCAACTTCTAAGGGTTGTCTCGTGGGTGAAATGAGATATTCTTTGTAAAGCCCTTTCTCCCCATGCCAGGCACATAAGGAAGCAGCTGGTCAATGAAAGCTAGATGAGAATTGCAAGATTTGGCAGGGAAAGGACTGACTGGGCTTGGGGACTGTTGTTTTGGATGTGCCATTGGTGAGGAGACCTCATTCTTTGGGCCAGTGAGTTACTCAGAGAAGAGTCCTGACAGATGGCTACAGGATGCAGGTTGAAGCTCGGTCTGGTGCTCCTTAGTTTTAGGCATTGGTATTAAGGGACTACTGGTTAAAGACCTGAGGGACTTCCCCCGGTGTCCAGTGGCTGAGACTTCACCTTTCAATGCAGGGCATGTGGGTTCGATCCTTATACCAGCTTTGGCAATCTCAACAGGAGGCCAAGCTAGGTCCAGATTCATTATTTCCTGGCACTCTCTCAACCAAGCATGCAAATCTTCATCAGACTTTTGGGTTTTGTTTTAGGAAATACTCTAAATTGGTCTTCCCTTGTGGCTCAGCTGGTAAAGAATCCACCTGCAATGCGAGAGACCTGGGTTTGATCTCTGGGTTGGGAAGACCCCTGGAGAAGGGAAAGGCTACCCACTCCAGTATTTTGGCCTGGAGAATTCCATGGACTGTATAATTCATGGGGTCGCAAAGAGTTGGACAGAACTGAGTGACTTTAACTTTCACTTTAAATATCAGCCTTTCTTCTCCTCTTTCTTCTCCTTTAAGAGCAAAGTATAATGAAAATTATACTTAAGCCACTCCCCTCCCCACCCCACCCCCATCCCCTGCCTGCCCATGGTTTGGGAAACCTCAGCAATTACTTCTCAATGCCTGGTGGACAGGCTTCTGATCGGAGCCTCTCTGGCATTTCCCTTGCTCTGAACCCCAGCCCACAGGAGAAGGAGCAGGCCAGAAAAGACTGCATTGTGTTCTGCGTGAGAAACTTACCTAGGCAACTAGGAGTAGGACCTAATTTATAATTAGACAGTTTCTTGGAAGTACATCAAAGTGAAAGTCGTTCAGTAGTATCTGACTCTTTGTGACCCTATGGACTATACAGTCCATGGAATTGTCTAGGCCAGAATATTGGAGTCGGTAGCCTTTCCTTTCTCCAGGAGATCTTCCCAACCCAGGAATCAAACCCAGGTCTCCCATATTGCATGCAGATTCTTTACCAGCTGAGCCACAAGGGAAGCCCAAGAATAGTGGAGTGGGTAACCTATCTCTTCTCCAGGGGATATTTGCAATCCAGGAATCGAACCGGGGTCTCCTGCATTGCAGGTGGATTTTTTACCAATTGAGCTATCATGGAAGCCCCGAAGTACATCAAGCTCAGCCTCAAATCAGAGCATCTCTTGGGGAGAAACGTGTATTTGGATGTTTCATTAAAAAATTCCTCATTGAATCCCAAAGTATTTTGTTGCAATTCCTACTCAATGCCTTCCAAATTCTCCCTAACTCTTTTTTTATTTCAGTGATTTGATTAATAATAGATGGAATGGAGCAGGCAAGATTGTGCCAGGCTCTCAGCCTTGGACAGAGGGCAGCACAGGCAGAGAAGTCCTGTCTCTCTGGGGCTGTGGAAGCCAGCAGTGCTTAGACTAAGAGCTTGCCACCTAGCCTCCCTTCTCTGGACGCCTGTTATTTGCATCCTCAAACTGCTGTGATCTGGCTAGGAGAAAGGCCTTTTTAAGTAGTGGGCAGGAAGGGAACTACTAAAAAGATTTGGCAAGGAGATTACATTTCCATGAAGGTGTCTGTACTGCCACCCACACTTGCTCTTTCCCCATTATCTTCTCGTCCCCTTCTAGTCCTCCCTCCATTGAGTCTATTCTTGTCCAGTTTGCCAGTGACCTCCTGTGTTGCCCATTAAAATGATCTTCTCTTTTGTCATCTCATTTGATCTCTTAATCGCATCTACCATCGACTGTTCTTTTTTTGGTTTATTTGATTCTGCCTTCTCTTCTTTCTCCTTCCTCAGTGGATACTCTTTCTACACCTCCCTTATAGGCTTGTCCTCCTGTAACTGATCCTTAAATGGTAGGGTTCCTTAGAGCTTGTTTCTGGGCTTTCTCGTCTTGCCCATGTCTGCATACCCTGCCCCACCATCTCATTTACTCTTGGTGCTTTAATTTTTTGTGCAGTTGACTGCCATATTTCCTTCCCCCACTCTTCATGCTTTCTACCAAGTGCGTTGTGCTAAATAGTCTCTCTAGAACAGAAGACTGAATTAGGGCTAACTGCAAAGCACACTGATGGTTTAATGTCATTTTCTTTTGGTCCAACTCATGTCCATCGAGTCGGTGATGCCATCCAACCATCTCATCCTCTCTCGTCCCCTTCTCCTCCTGCTTTCAATCTTTCCCAGTGTCAGGGTCTTTTCCAATGAGTCAGTTCTTTGGTGGCCAAAGTATTGGAGCTTCAGCTTCAGCATCAGTCCTTCTGATGAATATTCAGGACTGATTTCCTTTAGGATGGACTGGTTTGATTTCCTTGCAGTCCAACTGGGGGGACTCTCAAGACTCTTTTCCAGCACCACAGTTCAAAAGCATCAGTTCTTTGGTGCTCAGCTGAATCAGTGGAAAGACTGTCTTTGCAAGTGTTTCTTAAACCCTCAGCCCAACCAGGGACTGCAAATGTACCTGCTGCACATCCAGAAGATGCACACACCACTTGGCTCCATTCATCTCAATTATGTGACATTATTAAAAAGCCAAAACTATGGTGATGTAGAACAAAGCAGTTGTAAGGAGTTAGGAGTAGTGGGGGAGGTGTGACTTAGAAGGGGTAGCACGAGGTTGGAGTTTTTGGAGTGATAGTGATGATAGGTCTGCAAATGTATACACGTGATGAAACTCAGAACTATAACTAACAAAAGGCAATTGTACTATATATTCTTTTTTATCATCAGAATTTCAGAAAGAACTAAGGCCACCTACATTGTTTTTATTTCTCACCCATTAGTCTCCCTGCCCAAAAACTCGGGCACTCTTAGCCTTAGATGACTTAGCAAGTTTGGAAGAAAGCTAGTAAGAGAAACATAGTTTGAACTTGGCCCGTGATTCTTTTCAAGTCATGAGAAGCTAATTTATCCTCCCATGTACCATCTCTGTTTAAAAGTGCCACGTGGGCAATGAGGGATGATGCAGGGTGCTAGGGCATGCTCCCATAAAGTAGTCCTCCAGTGGGAAGCTGGGTGAAAGAGAATTTTTGCCCAAGTTGTAGCCCGAAATCCTCAAATGCTCTACTTTGCAGCTTTCTGTGAGTGTTTGATGTGACTTCAGTTTGTGTTTGTACTTGTAGCCCAGAGCAGGCAGACCTTGACTTCTAGGCTCCAAGCCCTTGATGGTGGTGGTGTGTGTGGGGTCACTCCCCAAGCTTCCAGGAAAGAGTAATGACTCTGAAACCTTCAGTTCAAGTGCTGTAGGGCAGAAGGACCACTCGTTTCTGCCAGACTGGGGAGCTGCCCTTTTCCCCTCTCCCTCTTTAGTATCTCATCCTGAAGTCTTGGGTATGTTCTAGTCCAGGACAAGAGGAAAAGAAAAGGAATGATTTGTCACCAGTTATACTGTAACTGGACTAGCTTCAGTAAAAGGCATAGTATTTTTTTCCCCCAAATTCCTCTCCTTACTTACTGCTGGACTTTTGGCAAGGCATTTAACCTTCTTTGATTCTTTTCTCATCTGGGATGCGTGGATAGCAACATCTGTTTTACTTAACTTCCAGTATGACCGTTTGGATCAAAAGTCAAAGAGTTGGGCACATTTGTGTGATGATAAGGGCGAGTTGAATAGGATTTATGATGGGCTAGCTTGGACACTTACCATTTCTTCCAATGGGATGGTGTGTTGTGATTTCCAACTTACTAAGCCACCCAATTGCAAATACATTTTTTGCAGCCTCTAGCGCATTTCATCCAGCTTATTTTCAAAGTCGTGAGTAGAGAGCCATGCTCAGTGAGCAGAGCACTTCTGAAATAAAATACAAATTCCCATCAAGGTTTTCTGACATGTTAGACAGGATACCAAATTGTTACTGTGATGCAGAATAATTAGGCAGCATTGAAAAGCAATTTTTATCATGCCTGCAATTCATTCGTACTTGCCCACAATCAAACCAAACATCTTTTGAGGTGTGTTAATTTGGGGGAAGAATGACCGAAGTCCTTCATCTTTATCAGCTTTTGAGGATAAGGCATCTTCTTCTGTGGCTATGGGCCCACTCCCTCCTCTCCTCTGAACTCCTCTGACATTTTGCTGGGACCACTGTTAAAGCTATTGCCACATTTTTCCTATAGCATCATTGCTTCTTTATTTGCCACATCCTTGAATGGTCTAGAAGCCTCTCCAGGGCCAGCATGGTGTATGTGTACTGCCTTGTGCATGGCTGGTATCTAGATTTAGCTCTTGAGTTGAAAGTGAAAAGCAAAAGATGTTACCTTGAATTCTAAGAAGACAATCTGTTTTGTTTTGCTTTTTCATTTAGGAAAGCAAAACGAAATGTGTTGATTACTGAAATAGTGGTTAGCAAAACAGAGAAAGGGCAAATTAGCTGCAATCCACCCCTTAGGTCAACAGGCTCATCACTTATTCCAGCTTCCTGTGTTCAGTTGCTGTAAATGGTGGTTGATGGTTTGTGTGGTGAATCTCAAGATGTTATGACTTGGCCAGTGCCCTTAGCCACCTCACAGAGCGATGGGGACGACGGATACAGTAACCTCGTCCTACAGGCATTTGGGAGCCAGTACTAGTTTTGAGCAGGACTTTGAGAAGGTGAAAATATTTCAGGGATGGATATTTATCCATTAGCCATGCTCAGGATGGTGTGAAGAAAGCGTGACCTCAAGTCTGGAGGCCAATAAGGAAGCCGTTGCTAAGAGGCCACACATTTTGCCATTTGGCCTGAAGATTAACACAATGTCACTCAACCAGAGGGACATCCCTCTCAAGTTACTGACTCTGGGAACTTCCAAGAGTAAGACTTGGAGGGGAACCTTGCCCTCTTCAAAGTGACCAAGCACAAAGGGACTGAGAGGAGCCCTTCATTGTAAGGGCAGCAGGCCATGTTTTCTCTCTCTCTCCCCCGACTGGCTGAGCTCCCAGGCCATGCTGCAGAACTGAGCCCTAGGGGACTTACCTTTAACCCACAAAGCAGACACTGGGGGTTCGTATTAAGAAATATCTTGGAGAATCTTCTCCAAGTCTTCCCCTGTGATTCTATAAGAAATTTAGATTTTCTCAAGAACTAAGATGCTCCTGGTCAGAATGGTGTAGATTGCAAGACATTTCAAGCTAGAAGAGCCTTGGAGACCTTTCATTTTATAGATGAGTTAGGGAGACCTGGAAAGGTCATATATTCCCAAGTGTCATAGTTGCCCACTTTGCCTTAAGTGGCAAAAGTTGCCCCAGATTTCTCTCCTGAATCCTTCAACCATGACCCAGCCACTAAATACATGTTGCTTCCAGGATAGAGAAGATGGCTCGGCCTCTGCAAACCAAGGCCTTTATAGCTGGGACGCATGCAACAGAACCCAGACTCCAAGGACTCTTGTTGATGGTTGGACACAGTGCTGCAATTTCAAAACAATCAAGAAACAAACAGACTAAAAGCTTATAACAATCAATCCCATTGCCCTCCTTTTAGACACCCCTCCCCCCTTTATTTTCTGCTGGGGTTATTTTTGAGATTATTTCAGGAATACGCTTTGGTTTTAATGGCACCATAAACTGTGATCTGGGATGGAAGGATGGGATTAGTGGGTTTGTTTTACTGTAACAGGTACTAAGCTCTTCTGACTTTGCACCTGGTACCACTTCACAGCGATATTTAGGTTTAAAAGGCCACTATTGAGGGTAACAAGTTTACTGTTAGAACCAATCTCAGGAACGAGAAGTGGCTAGAGACTGCCTTCAGGAGGGGTGAGCTACCCAAAGTTTGAAGGAGGAGTGACCTTTCTAATGATAGGGTTAGTTTGCTGCTGGTTTTTCATTCTCTGTGGTTACCCACACCCTTAGGGCTTCCCTGGTGGCTCAGTTGGTAAAGAATCTGCCTTCACTGAGGGAGCCCTGGGTTCAATCCCTGGGTCGGGAAGATCCCCTGAAGAAGGGAATGGCAGCCTACTCCAGTATTCTTGCCTGGAAAACTCCATGGACAGAGGAGCCTGGCGGCCTATAGTCCATATGGTCACAAAGAGTCAGACACGACTTAACAACTAACACTTTACTTTTAATCCACACTCTTAGAAAGTGGACATGGGAAAAATATGAGCTACATTTTTTATTAACTGAGCTCCAGTCATTCTTTTCTATTCATATGCTTGTTTGTTTTTATTTGAACCCACAAACCTCTTTCTGTATGCTGCGAATTGACCTTTGTCACACTCTTGCTACACTTATATACATTTAGGATCCTCTTGGCTTCCCTGGTGGCTCAGCTGGTAAATAATCCACCTGCCATATGGGAGACCCGGGTTCAATCCCTGGGTTGAGAAGATCCCCTAGACAAGGGAATGAGGAGAGTATATGTGAGTTTTTGGAAAACAGTAAATTCTCCCTTCTCTATATCCTTGGGTAAAATTGGAAACATGCAGGCTTCTGTGTATCGATTTACAGAAGCTCATGACTCTATTCAGATGCTGTGACATTAGGTCTGTTGGAGACCAGGAGCTGTTTGGCCACAGAGAATGTTTTCAGGTTTGGAGGAAAACTTAACCCTGAAAGTAGATAATGTGACATGTTCTATTTTTAATGAGTGTATTTTTCTGGTTCAGGTGAGAGGTGTTGGTTCATCATTTTGATTCTTGACAAAAGATTCTGCTTCGACTCTCAGCTCCCTGGTGGGTTAGGTTTTCACAAAAACATCTGCACTACAGCAAAGGGATCTGTGCTATCCTTGACAGTGTTCACTAGAAGGTTACCCCATGAATATCTGAAACTGGAAGCAGGCTTGTCAGTCTTTACTCCCAGCTGTAGACAGGTTGGCAGCCTGGCTAGGAGAAATTCAGAGTTATTTAAAAAGAATCCTTTGCTATCAGTCAGGAACTAAGTGTGGCGGAGCAAATGGGCTGTATCCAATGCTCAGCTATTTCTTCTAGTATCTTCCCCAACATATACTCACTATTGCTAAGCATTGTGGGTACTTAGGGAGCAAATAGTCCCAAAGATTGGCCTTGGGGGGAGGGGAACATGACTGGAATTCTGATTAAGGGAAAACTTCCTTTTTGATTTATAATTCCTAAGAAATTTATTTCAGAAGAGAATCAATCTTAGATGGTTTTTCTCCCTCATTTCAACTGTCCTTTCTTTTCATTTTCGGCGGCTCTTGCAGACAAGCAGTTACTACATGGAGGATATATGTGTACCTCGGTGACCCAAGTTGCTAGGGAGACATCAAGTGTCTCAGGCCAGAGCAGTCGGGGGAGATTTGGGGTATCTTCACAGCCCTTGACTTTTCAACTTCAATTATAAATCCGTTTGGTCAAGTTGTGGTTTAATCTGTGTGTAGTCCATGCCACAGGCTTTCAGTAAACAGCTGCAATACACAAGCAGCCTGGCCCTATTTGTTATCATCTCTACTAAGCTGCTGAGATAAATGCATGGGGAGGGTGATTTAGCAAGTGAAAGCCTGTCGAGTTTTAGTGTAGGTTCTTAGGTTCATGAAGAAAAATGACACTTGGCACATGACTATTTTTTATTTTAAAGGGAAAAAACAAAGATGAAAAGACTTTCAGATCTGTTTTCCTAAGTAGCATCAGAAATTTTTTTTTTTTCATTTATCTTTGTTCCTGCTTTTTCTATGGATTTAGAGCAGTCTTTTGAGGGGGAAATTTGCCCTATTCAGAAAGCAGTAGACCATGTTTTCCATTCTATATGCATTTTACTATCCATCTACCTTGTTTCAGTGAACATTAAAATCAACCACATTGTGTCAGACCTTTCCACCATGCCCGCCCATCTTGGGTGGCCCCACAAGGCGTGGCTTAGTTTCGTTGAGTTAGACAAGGCTGTGGTCCTAGAGTGATTAGATTGACTAGTTTTCTGTGATTACGGTTTCAGCGTGTCTGCCCTCTTGCAACAGCTACTGTCTTACTTGGGTTTCTCTTACCTTGGACGTGGGGTATCTCTTCACGGCTGCTCCAGCAAAGCACAGCCGCTGCTCCTTACCTTGGACGAGGGGTAGAGGAAAACAACAGAATGGGAAAAACTAGAGATCTCTTCAAGAAAAGTAGAGATACCAATTTCATGCAAAGATGGGCTTGATAAAGGACAGAAATGGTATGGGCATAACAGAAGCAGAAGATATTAAGAAGAGGTGGCAAGAATACACAGAAGAACTATACAAAAAAGATCTTCATGACCAAGATAATCACGATGGTGTGTTCACTCACCTAGAGCCAGACATCCTGGAATGTGAAGTCAAGTGGGCCTTAGAAAGCATCACTGCGAACAAAGCTAGTGGAGGTGATGGAATTCCAGTTGAGCTCTTTCAAATCCTGAAAGATGATGCTGTGAAAGTGCTGCACTCAATATGCCAGCACATTTGGAAAACTCAGCAGTGGCCACAGGACTGGAAAATGTCAGTTTTCATTCCAATCCCAAAGAAAGGCGATGCTAAAGAATGCTCAAACTACCGCACAATTGCACTCATCTCACATGCTAGTAAAGCAATGCTCAAAATTCTCCAAGCCAGGCTTCAGCAATACGTGAGCTGCGAACTTCCAAATGTTCAAGCTGGTTTCAGAAAAGGCAGAGGAACCAGAGATCAAATTGCCAACATCCGCTGGATCATCGAAAAAGCAAGAGAGTTCCAGAAAAAAAAACATTTATTTCTGCTTTATTGATGATGCCAAAGCCTTTGACTGTGTGGATCACAATAAACTGTGGAAAATTCTGAAAGAGATGGGAATACCAGGCCACCTTTCCTGCCTCTTGAGAAACCTGTATGCAGGTCAGGAAGCAACAGTTAGAACTAGACATGGAACAACAGACTGGTTCCAAATAGGAAAAGGAGTACATCAAGGCTGTATATTGTCACCCTGCCTATTTAACTTGTATACAGAGTACATCACGAGAAACGCTGGGCTGGAAGAAGCACAAGCTGGAATCAAGATTGCCGGGAGAAATATCAATAACCTCAGATATGCAGATGACATCACCCTTATGGCAGAAAGGGAAGAGGAGCTAAAAAGCCTCTTGATGAAAGTGAAAGAGGAGAGTGAAAATGTTGGCTTAAAGTTCAACATTCAGAAAATGAAGATCATGGCATCTGGTCCCATCACTTCATGGCAAATAGATGTGGAAACAGTGGAAATAGTGTCAGACTTTATTTTGGGGGGCTCCAAAATCACTGCAGCCGTGAAATTAAAAGACGGTTACTCCTTGGAAGGAAAGTTATGACCAACCTAGAGAGCATATTGAAAAGCAGAGACATTACTTTGCCAACAAAGGTCCATCTAGTCAAGGCTATGATTTTTCCAGTGGTCATGTATGGATGTGAGATTTGGACTGTGAAGAAAGCTGAGTGCTGAAGAATTGATGCTTTTGAACTGTGGTGTTGGAGAAGACTCTTGAGAGTCCCTTGGACTGCAAGGAGATCCAACCAGTCCATTCTGAAGGAGATCAGCCCTGGGATTTCTTTGGAAGGAATGATGCTGAAGCTGAAACTCCAATACTTTGGCCACCTCATGCAAAGAGTTGACTCACTGGAGAAGACTCTGATGCTGGGAGGGATTGGGGGCTAGAGGAGAAGGAGACAACAGAGGATGAGATGGCTGGATGGCATCACTGACTCGATGGATGTGAGTCTGAGTGAACTCCGGGAGTTGGTGATGGACAGGGAGGCCTGGCGTGCTGCGATTCATGGGGTTGCAAAGAGTCAGATACGAATGAGCGACTGAACTGAACTGAAAATCAACCAAACCCTACGATCTAAATTTTGCTTTCTCAGTGTAAATGAACACAGTAGTTCTTAGTTGAATTCAAGCAGCTTTCATGTAGAAACATTATTATGGCACAAAAGCAGCAGGAAAAAAAAATCAAACAGTATAGCACAACACATGTTTCACTGGGCCCTTGACAAATATGTTGGCCTGAGAGTAACCAAACTATATTCTCTCAGACTCATTAACTGTTTCGGGCCACTTGCTACTAAGCACCCAGTAACCTGCTGGCTTGAAGCTGTGACTTTAAAGACTATTAGTTTCCGGCCAAAGACTGGCTCAGAGTCAGAAAAAGGCAAATTTAGAATACATGCTGCATTTGTTAGGCAAATATTTGTTTAGTCTATGCTCTGACCAGTGGTAGGGACTGTCACACGCATGTGCACAACACACATGTAGGCACACACAGCTATGGTAGGGAAATAAGAGTTCATGACAGCATGTGACTGAGGACCAGGGTGAATAATGTGGACCACAGTTGATGCAGAGTAGTTTAGGAAAATAAGTAGGTCATCACTGTGAATTCAGGGAGCCAGGGAAGGGCCACTGGTAAAATGGAGCTTGAAATTGACTAAGAAGAACTGGGAGATCATTGAGTCATGAAATTGCCCAAGTAAGGCAAGTAGTTGTTGAGGGCCTCTTACTTGGTGGATACCAGGGGCAAAGTGAAGAGTAAGCCAGGCATCGTCTAGGCTTTCATGAAGCTTAACCTGTAGTCTGAAGACAATTATTTTAGTTGTATTTTACTGGCTGGGCTATTACAAATGGGCAAAGTGCTGTGAATAAGTTAAGAATCCATTTGAACAGCCTGAATAAAAGAGGCAATCAGACTGAAGGAGTCTGTGAGTGCAATCTGACCTGGGTCATGTGGCGGGATTCAAGAACAGGAAGGTCAAGAACTCAGATTACTTGTCTCATCATCTTGGGTCAAATAGACACTGACTATGGCTTTTAACTCTGTTTCAAGTTCATCTCTTCTCTCTTTTTTCCTACACCACACATACACACTCACACACAGAAGTTTTGTTATCTTCTAGTTTCATGCACTTATGGTTATATCAGCCTCAACTTTAAATCTGCTTTCTATTCCAAGTTCAAGGATCCAACAAAGACTGACCAGAATTCCTGTGTTTAATTGCCATGTTATACATTCCAATCCAATCAGCTATGCCTCATGGGCTAAGTCATATAGCTTTGAGAAGAGTGCAGGAGAAATGATTGTTATTTCAGGTACAGACAGTTGTTGGGAGAAAGGAGAAGAGCACGTCAGAGGATTAATATTTGACCCAAATATGGTGTATTTGATAAACAGTGGGGATCCAGGTATCACTGAGAACCAAGCGCACCATGGTATGAAGTGGTGTGAATGTAGCCCAGAAAGGTCAGTAGGTAGGCCTGTGTTTTAGGAGAACATTTAGGTAAGGAAAAGGAAAGTCCTGGGGTATCATTGGTATTGAGGTATATTCTAACTGCCCAACTCCTGGAGAAACAGGTGAGAAAAGTTTTGACCTGGATGGGGATTTGGGGGACTGGAATAAGAATTTTCTGAGATTGATTTTCTGGGTTTTTGATTTTGAAGCTGCTTCAGATTCCTCTGTGAGAGGAGCTTTGGTGATTTCTTTCTCTCCTGGGGAGTGAGCTCTGGGGGTCAGGAGAATCCTGGGAGTTGAAGGCACCCTTGGGTCTGGCCTGACTTCCTGAGAGTCCAGTGTTAAACACCTTCCCAAAAGAAGACTGTGTCCTTCAAAGGCAGAAATGAGAGAGACTGAAAAATCTCCTCCACCTTAGATGAATGTGATATACATGTATCATACACATGCCCCTTTTCTTGGAGGATCCCACGACCCTACCTAGATAGAGTTCATTTTTTAATAATACCTATTACCCAACTTTAAATATTTAAATTATTTATTTACTTTTAAGCAATTCTAAAATAACCATTTATTAAAATTTAATGTAGAAATTAGAGTCTTTGCATCCTCTGGGAGATTCAGGAAAGTACACAAACTGTCTGTCACACCAATCACCTGAAGAAGATCAAGCTGGCATTTTGTTGCATTCTTTCTAATTTTAAAAATGTGGTACCTAGAGGTTATTTTTTTCTTTTCAAAGAATAAAGTTGATCAAAATTTTATTTCACTTCACCCCAAAGGGATTGTAAGTAAGAAATTTTGTAAGCTCAGCTATCACGCATTTCTTTTTTTTCTTAATGTTTTTATTGGAGTAGAGTTGATTTACAATGTTGTGTTCGTTTCTTCTATACAGCAAAGTGAGTCAGTTATACATACACATAGATTCTTTAAAAAAAAAAAACAACACAAAACAACACTTCTGTGGTGCTAGAGAAGACTCTTGAGAGTCCCTTCAACAGCAAGGAGATCAAACCAGTCAATCCCAAAGGAAGTCAACCCTGAATATTCACTGGAAGGACTGATGCTGAAGCTGAAGCTTCAACACTTTGGCCACCTGATGCGAAGATTCGACTCATTTGAAAAGACCCTGATATTGGGAAAGATTGAAGGCAGGAGGAGAAGGGGACGACAGAGGACAAGATGGTTGGATGGCATCACCAACTCGATGGACATGAGTTTGAGCAAGCTCCGGGAGACAGTGAAGGATAGGGAAGCCTGGCGTGCTGCAGTCCATGGGGTCGTAAAGAGTCAGAAACGACTGTGCAACTGAATAACAGCAATAATAGCTGACTAACAAAAAGTGTTGTGATAGTTTCAGGTGAATAGCAAAGTGATTCAGCCCACATACACTCTTTTTTTTTAGACTCTATTCCCATATCGGTCATTGCAGAGTATTGAATAGAGTTCCCTGTGGTATAGAGCAGGTTCTTATTAGTTATCTATTTTATATATAGATATAAATGGGCTTCCTGGTGGCTCAGATGGTAAAGAATCTGCCTGCAAAGTGGGAGACCATCCCTAATTGGGAAGATCCCCTAGAGGAGGGCATGGCAACCCACTCCAGTGGTCTTTCCTGGAGAATCCCTATGGACAGAGGAGCCTGGCAGGCTATAGTCCATGGGGTTGTAAAGAGCTGGAAATGACTGAGCAACTAAGCACAGAACACATTTTATATATAGTAGTGTGTATATGTCAATCACAGCCTCCCAGTTTATATGCACCCCTATTCCCCCTGATAACCACAAGTTTTTTTTTTTCTACATCTACAACTCAACTCCTGTTTTGCAAATGGGTTCATTTGTACCATTTCTTTAGATTCCACATATAAGTGATATCACATATTTGTTGTTCTCTGTCTGACTTACTTCACTCAGTATGCAATCTGTAGGTCCATCCATGTCATGGCAAATGGCATTATTTCATTCGTTTTATGACTCAGTAACATTGGTACATAGAGTTTTGTGTCCATTTTTTCCCCTTATTATTATATAATAAACATTTCCTCATATCACTAAATATTCCTGGTGGTTATATAGTTATATAGATACACACTTAAATATTCACTTATTTGGGAAAATTTAATTGTCAGCCTCTTACCTTCCCAAATAACAATGCAAATAAATATCTTTGTGTGTAAGCACTTCACTATCTCTCTTACTCCAGCTTTCAAAAATTGAAATTACTAGGGGAAAGGATGTGAAGGGTCTTGTTACAGAGTTCCAAAGGGTTTGCTAGAAAGAGTACTGATACATATACTTGCATGGGCAGTACATAAGAGATGTTGACAAGCCTATCCTCTTTGGCACTAAGCAATCGTATGGCTTGTATTCCACATTGGAGAGCTGGAAAGCTCATCCAGGGCCTCACCCTTGACATTAACTTCTTTAATGGTTCTCAATACATATCAGGCACAACACACATGTTTGTCGAATAAGCCGCCGCCAACAGGGACGGTGGTAAGATCCATTAGGATGATATGTGATTTGCTCCAGGTCTGTGGGGATGTCAAAAGGAAATTAATTTAAGCCTCTGTAGGAGAAAGTGGTAGAGAGTTAGGATTGAGAATAAAGGGCTAGTGAGCAAGGATGCTGTTAAATGCTTTGGAACTTAAGCATATTGTGTTAGGGAGAGCAAGTTGTTAAAAATACAGTATGGTCTACTCCATTCAGCAAAGCACAGGTGACTGCGAAGGAGATTGTCTGTTATATCAGTAGAAACATCAATAGGTTAAACCCTGGACCCTGTGGAATAGGTCTGAGGATCCCCAGGCCTAAGATGAAGTAAGAGCTGGAGAGGTGACAGGATGATCTGGTTATAATAATAAAAGTCAGGTTTTTGTATTCATTTTTTCCAGTCATCCATTAGCAAATAGTTTTTGAATTGGCAATATTTTCTTAGTGGGGATGTAGCTATGAATATAGCATTGAATCTTCCATTCTGGTACTTCCTTCAAATGTACTGAGGGAGGAAGCTGGTAAAAGGTTTTCACTCTGGGCCTAAAGCAATCACCTTGGCTTTCTAAGAGGCTGACTGAGCAAGGCTCACTCTTCTCTGGCCTCCTTGCTGCTCTTCACATACACGAGTCATGCTCCCACCTCAGTGCTTTTGCACTGGCTGTTCCTTCAGTGTGGCATGAGTCTTTCTCAGATACCCACTGCACCAAATCCTTCATCTCGTTTAAGTCTTTGCTCATCTCTTACATCATCAATGAGGCCTACATTGACCATCCTATTTAATTTATGACATTTATTATTTATTTTAAACCCCAGCTCTGGCATTCTTACTTCCCCTTACTCTGCTCACATTCCCTCATTTTCATCAAATTGCACTATGTTTTTTATTATACTGTAAAAGCATCAGACTCAGTTTAGCAACTAACAGTAACAGTAACTTAATTTGTTATTCTGATTGTTTGTTGTCTGCCCCACCCCCTCATTTTTGCAAAAGCAAGAATCTTTGTCTTGGTCCTGCTATATCGCTGGAGCCTAAACAGTATCTTGCCCTCAGTAGGAGATCATTATATATTTCTGGAATGAAAACCTGATTATGTGATTGGCAGCATGACATTGAAGCGGATGTTCACAAAAGCAAGGGAGAACATTCTGCATCGCCTGGGCTCTGGACTCCAGATGGCAGTCTGAAGAAACACTCTACCCCATTCCTTGGGTGGCGGGTAGTGAGATCAGCAGGAGAGACAGGACAAAACATCATGGGGGATATTTGGGGTTAGAGTGCCTTAAGCGACTCTGTCATGGTAACAGTAATGCTGGCCAGTATCTCAGAGCTCTGTAAGTCAAGGACCTCATCCAGATGTTGAAACCAGATTTCCGTGGCTGCTGCTCCTACTGTTACTGCAGTTTCTGCCCCTCCTTGACTGCCTACCACTGTGATCTGTGGTCTCAGGAAACAGATGCTCACTGACACTTATCATTTGCAGGGCATGTCCCGTGGCCCAACTCAGGCCTACCTTCAATGCACGGACAAGGAGGATTATAGGAAGAAGATTCACTGGGGGTAGACTCTTTGGGAAGTAGTGCCATAGCCTCAGTATGTATAGGTGTGGGCCTGGGAAATGTGAGGGCATTTCTGAGCAAGTTCAGAATCTTGATTGAATCTCAGGGCTGTTACTCATCCATTTTATGGTGCCGGTAATGGGCTGCTGGGAGAACCACAGCTGTTTTGTGCTGAGTCATCCACTTGTGTTTGTACTTTGCCTTCCATGGAGGAATCCAAGGTTGCTCTACAATGACTTGGTTAAAATTAGCACTGTCAGAGAGCTCCTTAAAGAGTCTTGTGAAAAGTCTTCCAAAATAAATCAACATGGGGTTTAGTCATTCCCCTTGCTCCTTTCTTCAACTGGAAATGATTTTAATGAAAAGATGAGTCTGTAAGATCTTTTTGGCTGCCATTTTTGAAAATGTAGGCTGCAATAAGGAAGGGGCATAAGATAGAACGGGTCAGATAGGGGTAGAGAGTCAAAGGTCCGCTGTGTCACGAACTTGCTGTGTGACCTTGCATGAGTTCCATAACCTCTCTGATGTTCCTATGTCCCACATGTAAAAGGTGGGACTAACAACGTGTCCTTTGCCAAGAGTCACTAAATATGTAATTAAGTGGAATAACGTATGTGGTATATATAGGCTCTGAACAAAAAGGAGCAGAAATGATATTGGTAACTGCTTTCCATATATCCTTCAAATAAGTATGTTCCATATCAAGCTCATCACTCCCTCCCCTACTGTTCTTATTGAGAACTGCTGCTCCTCCACATCCCTGTAGCTGTCGGGAACAGCATTTGTCCCGATTCCTTGATGAATAATCTCTTCCTGTCCATCACTTCTGATACTCTGGCTCTGCCCCTCATCACTTCGTACAGGGACTGTTTTACCCGTACTCTCTCTTGATTTCCCCCATCCATTTCAACCACCTGGAAGTTCACCTAGTAGGATGGAACAGCCCTTGGTCTGCTCACAGCTTGCTGGCACAGGCTGTCACAGAATAGGTGCTTAGTAAAGACTGGCTAGAATTAAAATCTCTGTGAATCTGTGACAAGGTGTCCTGAAGGTGAGTTAAATGACATTTTTACTATCTTTTTTTTTAAATTATTGATTTATTTGTTTGGCTGCACCAGGTCTTAGTTGTGGCACTCGAGATTGTCTGTCTTTGTTGCACCATGCAGACTCTTGGTTTTTGTATGTGAGATTTAGCTCCCTGGCCAAGGATGGAACCCATGCCCTTTGCATTGGGAGTATAGCGTCTTAGCCCTGGACCACCAGAGAGGTCCCATTGTCACTATCTGAAATGACTCTGTTTATTTCTTTATTTGTACACGTATATGTCCTTGCTCCTTCACAGTTGCCCTTGTTACTCCTGTGACATGTTGGGAAAGGCTCGATGCCCAGTTCATCATTCTCCAAGTCATGCCTTCCAGACAGCAAGATCTTTGCCTTTCCTACTATTCACGACTGTGTCCCAAGCCCAGAGCCTAGCGTTCTGTCATCATCTTTTCCAAATGTGAGCAAATCATGCCTGAAAATGAAGGCAACACACAGAAAAGCAAAGCTAAGAGATGGAGAGGCCAAGCACTGCTCCCATTGTCCAAACCCTCAGATCTTGTCACGCTCAAAGCCAACACATAACCTTTGACCTCCCATTTGTGAGCCAATAAATCCCTATTGTTACTGAAGCTCATTTGACTGAGGCGTCTGCCATTTGCTATCAAAAGAGGATTGACTAATACCCTTTCTCTCCGGTACCTCCTACAGCTTCAGGAAAATCAAAAGGAACTTTTCATCAGCAAAAGGTCATAAATTCTGGTATTAAAAGTTTCTTTTTCTGCCTTGATCAATTCAGCAGTGCAGAAATAATGATGCCACTCGAGACAGAAGGCCTCTGTAATGGCCTAAGGAGCACCTAAAGTGGTGTTGAGGGTGGGTACCCTCCATAAAGGAAGTGACATTTACATTGACATCTTAATGAGAAATAGTCAGATATGTGCTTATCTAGAGAAAGAACATTCCAGGTAGAGGAGAGAGCGAGTGTTAGGTTGGCCAAAAAGTTTATTGGATTGTATGGGAAAACCTGAACAAACTTTTTGGCCAATCCAATGCATAGTCCCAAAGACAGGAAAAGATTTACTGTTGGTTTTAGAACTCTCCAGAAGGTCCATGTGGCTAGAGCTTTGTGACACAGGAGACAGATGGGAGATGAAAGGTAGCCAAGTGTCACTGGTATCTTGTAGGGGAAGGCATGATGTAGGCAAGAGGAGTAGTCTTGGAATCTCCCTCTGTCTGACACGAGGTCAAAGACAGTGCAGGCTTGCAGTCATTCAGTCACCTCGCAGGGTGGCTTGCCTGGCTGGCACTGTGTTGTTCAGTGTGGCTGTACAAGATGGTACCTGCAAGGCTGTAGGAGGAAAGCCACTGTTCTGCTGCCAACCTAGAAAAGCCAGTGAATCAGCCCTCTGTTTTGATCATATAGTTAAATATATTCTGTTTGATAGGAAGTTAGCAGAACTGGGAATAAATGGCTCAGGTTTGAGACATAAATTACCCTCTCACATTCACCAAGGCTTAACTTAGCTATTGCTTCCTCGTTGCTCTAGATGGCCCAGCAGTACACCCTATCTGGGCGTGAGCACCTTACTCTCAGAATTTTGCTTGATTTCCACAGGGGAGCCCCATAAAATATGAACTCATAACATTAATAAATTGGATATTATTAAGCTCATCATGATTCCAACATGCTGGTGATGTAATAGTATGTGAATATTATAGAAGTATATTCTTCTTTCTAAATCTTGGGACAGTATGCTTGTGAAATACAATGAAATCTTGTTTGTTCACTGGCTCTGAAAGCATCCTTAAGTCATTAATGTGCACATGTTTTGAATAAGGAAACTGCCATTTTAGGAGATTGGATAATGCACTTGAATTCATCTCAATTCAACAAACATAGATGCTGTGCTTGTATGGATTTACAGTCTAGAAAGAAGATTCTGCTCCCATTGTGAATAATGATTGGATGAAGGGGAAGAGATGAAGCAGGGGGTCCTTTTAAGGACATTACTGGTGCACTCTGGGGAAGAAAAGATATGAGAATGAGCTATGAAAGTGACAGAAGAGATGGTACATAGGCAGATACAGACATCTGGGGGCTACACTATCAGGACTTGGGGACAGATTCAATGTCGGGAAATAGGGTGATATGCAAATCAAATGTTATGTCTATGGAATCAGCAGACAGGAGCTAACTGACTAGAACAATGTTGGTGCTTCAGATAGAATTGGGAATTCTTGAGGAAATCTAGTTTGGAGTGATGCTGCCGAGTAGATATCTGGAAGGCAGGTCTAGAGCTGCACATCAAGCTAAGTCCTGAAAATTTATGATAGTTTTGGAAATTATCCCCCACCCCCCGAAGATGATTGTAAAAGCCTTGGAAAGCCTTGTGACTGCCTCCAGTAAGGAAGAGTAGCATGAAAAGAGAATTACCACAGATGGAGGCCTGTAGAGTCCCATGTAAACCACCCTGCAGTCACCCATAATGCCTTGCCCCGTTCAGTAATTAGAAGCATTGGGTCCATCTTGATTTGGGATTCAAGCCTTATACTATAGAAAAGAGGGATTTATGGGAACATTCGATTTCTACCACTGGGAGCCTATTTGATGGTTGAATGGTGGACCTCAAACATTGAGAATACACATTACATCCACTGAGGATTCAGTTACAAATCCCTACTTTAACATATAAACATTTTCAGAAATGGGAAGTGCTTTCTTCTTGAGGTTTATGTGAGTGCATAGCCAGCAGCAATATCAGCTATTGACACCTGACCTGTAGACCAAGACAAAGCATAGTTGTGCAGAGGTTTTGTATCTTTTTTTAATTCCACGAGGAGAACCTAGGTGGCTGATTTCATTGACTGTTTCATGTATGTGAATTTACCTCCCCAATTTTTAGTTCCTCTGAAGCATGGATTCAGCCTTGTAATTTTTGGATCTCCCTACAGTTCCTAAAATAGTGTAGGCCTAGCGTAACATGCATTCAAATACTTTTTGTGGAAAAATTACATCACAACAAGTAGAATTATCAGGCTAGATAGAAAAAGCCCTGAAACATGGTCAAGTCTGTTTACATCCCTGTGTACACTGCTGCAATCAAGTTGTCCCATAAATATTGACTTTCTTCTTATAAATCACAAGCTATCTTTCTTAGGCTTAGGTACAAAGTCGTATGGAGAAACCATTGCTTCAAGGGCTCTTTATGGCTGAAAGTCAGAAATACCAAGGGAGCTAGCAGTAATAGAGTCAAAAGGAAGCACTGTTAAGACTCACCCTAAGGAACTTGGTAATAGCATTTTTTATAATACATATCCTATCAACATTGTTACTCAAAAGGAGGGCCACTTTGGAGTTAGAATCAATACCATATGAAGTAATAAGTTTACAAAGAACTTGATAAATGTCCATAGCATCATCACTTGGGTTCATAGTAAAAACGAGGACTTTAGGAGTTCACAGTGCACAGATTGTGCCTGGTAGGAATGATGAGTGGATGCATGTTCTAACCCATTTCACTATTTTATGACCTCTTAATTGCATCAGTAGTTTCTTTCTGATATAAGTAATACTTAATGGGGTTGGGTGGTGTTGAATATAGATCTGGCACCATACTAATTGTTTTAACTGAGATTATTTCATTGAATCCTTAAAATAACCCTATGAAATAGGGTTTTATCTTTTTATCATTAAAATCAGTGCCAGTTCTTTTACATATAGTTGGGTAGAGTTGCACTGAGTTCATGGAACCTTGCCAAGGACTGTTGAAACCTTTGTCGATGGCTATGAAATAAAGACGAGAGAAGACCAAAAAGAGCTTGAGCATTTTTGCAGCAGCTCTTCTCACCACCTCCTCAAGTTCTACCTTTCTCTGTGGTTAAAATGTTGACTGATAGTCCTAAAACTTGGGAAGACTTGGTAGCACATTGTGTATCCTCATGTACCTTTTCTGTTATAACATTTTATGGAATTGTCTAAAGGACACTATGATTTGATGTTACTCAAGTCAAGAAGACCTTGAACGGTAAACTTATCCATGTAAGAAAGCCTCCTTAGGTTGAATAGAATCATCTTTGGCTTACTTTGTGGTGATTTGTCCAATTAATTTCAGCTGAGGCTCTAGAAAAAAGGAACAACCTTATTATCATCATTATGATCATTTCATACCAGCCATTAATCACATTCGTACTATGCCAGGCACATTATAGCCATTATTTTAATTAATTTTACAAAAAGAAATCTGTATAAGGCAGGGATTATTGTGCTGACTTTATAAAAGAGGAAACTGATATTCTGAGAGCTAAGTAATTTTCTCATGATTGTACAGCTAGTATGCATAGATATATGATTTGAAATGAGTTATGCTTTAGCTGGGCTCCCCAGGTGATTCAAGTGGTAAAGAATCTGCCTGCCAACACAGGAGACCAAGGTCCGATCCTGTAGGTCAGGAAGATCCCCTGGAGACAGGAATGGCTACCCATTCCAGTTTGCTTGCCTGAGAAATTCCATGGACAGAGGAGCCTGGCAGGCTACAGTCCATGGGGTCACAAAGAGTCAGAGAAGACTAAGCACGCACGCAACAACAAAAGTGCTTTTGTCACTTTCCACAAGACCTCCCAGTGTCACTCTATGGCCACATCCACCCCTCTCCCGAATCTCTGATAACTAACCTCTTTGCTCTTTAACCCGTGTTTTTCTATTACTGTTATTCTTTAGTATGATGATCACAAAAGAATTCCAACATAGACTATTGGGATAGAAAATAATATTACCTCCTCTTCAATGCCTGCCAAAAAGATCAAATAAAAAATATTTAGCTTCATGTCTACCCATACTTTTAATTTTTTTTAAAAAATTAATTTGAAATAATGGTAGATTCACCAGAGCACCCTGCCCCATCTTCTTCCAGTGTTCACATATTACCCAACTGTAGTGCAATGTCAAAACCATTGACAGTCCTTAGCACTTATTCAGATTTCTCCTGTTATGTGTGTACACTTGTGTGTTGTTCTATGGATTTTCATCATGTATACAGCATGTGTAACCACCACCACAGTTAACATACCCCACTGTACACAAGATGTCCCTGATTTACTCCTTTATAGCCAGACCCATCTCCTCTCACCCTTCCTAATCTCTGGCTACTACCTGTTTTCCATTATCCTAATTATTACAAATTGTTGCATGTAGCATGCTGTATCGTATGAGTGGACCACGGTTTAACCAGTTACCCATTGAAGAACATTTGTATAATTTATAGTTTTTGAAAATACGTCTTCTTTTCTCTGGGATAAATGCCTGAGGGTGCCATTGCTGGGCCTCATGGTATAATACATTTTTAGTTTGGGAAGACACTGCCAAAATATTTTCAGAGAAGCTGTCCCTTTTCCTTCTCGTTAATTTACATTTTCAAGATGATATTTGATGTAGAGCATCTTTTTATATGTTCCTTGACCGTTAGATCTTTTACTTGAAATTCCTATCATTTGCTTATTTTTTTCTAATGATCTTTTTGGCCCTTACTGATTTGTTGCAGTTCTTCATTTATTGTTGATTTTAATCCTTTTGTGGGTGAAATATATTGCACATGTTCTCCCGCTTGTGACCTATTGGGTTAATTTGCTTATGATGTCTTTTTTTATGCTTCATTTACATTTTTCATGTAGTCACATTCATCATTCTTTCCCTTTATGGTTTGTGGGTTTTGTGGTCTTGAATATGAAATCGGTTTATAGTTTATTCATAGTTAAGACTTCATAGAGACTCAAACAGTCTCTTTGCTCTTAATTTATACCCAATACTACCATTTCTGCTGATCTGATTTTGAGATACTTTGCACACCAGTACGTTGGATTGAGTCAGGGAAATTCTAGAGACAGTTGTTAGTCTCATAGCAGCAAATAATGGTGATTTTCTGGTCATCTCAGTTCGTTGTACTCTCTGCCCACCATTCATTCACTCCTATTCATCCTTCAGGACCCAACTTCATATCTACGCTTCCAGGAGGATTTTGTTGATGATTTACAAGTCTGTTTTCCCAAATCTCACATTACTCTGTTCTCCCCTCGTTGTAGTGCTTTTCGCACTGCTGTGTACCTGCATGTTTACACCCCAGGTCCCCCACATGGCTTTGGCTCCATGAGATAAGAGAGGGTTACCAGTCTGTTTAATGGTTGTGTCTCTCCTTGCAGTGTTTGAACCTGTGGTGAGTGACTAGTGACCTTGATGGAATGTGGGGATGTGGGAGATGCGTGGAGAATAAGCCAACATCAGACCTCCTGAATCACAGTGACCCAGTGTGCGTGGCGCAGAGGAAATTCTGTTGTTATCCAGAGCTCCCTTCCTCACAGAGAGTGTCAACTGCCCAGGGCTCTGTGGGCTGACACTTCGAGTAGAGAATACAGTCCAGGGGTCACAGGCTACAATGTGGGGTTTCATACTCAAGCCTGTGGGAGGAGGGGCTTGGTAGTGGAAGGGATAGGTTCAGCCAAACAGAGTGAAGGAAAGTCAAGGGCCAGTTCCCTGAAGAGCAGGTGTGACCAAGCCTCAAAGTCAAGAATCAAGAGCTACAAGGAAATTACATGAAAGCACAGTAGGTAGAAAGTCTTACTTGTTTTTCCTCCTCTATTTAAGGAAGCAGAGAAATGTGTCAACTGTTCGGGAAAGCTTTTTGTTCCAAGATGATCAAACTCTGGTGGTCTCGCTCCTCTCCCCCATCAGATATAGAAACACAGATATGTGCTCATTCCAAGGGAGATGGGCTAGCCAGCCCTGAAACAATTCCTGGCTATTCCTTTTTTTCAGAGGAAATTATCATGTACTTTCCATTTGGACTCAGTGTAGCTCCTGAAAATTGTTCCATGAGCAACTGAGGAGAAAATAGGGCCTCTTTTCCGGCAGCCCCTGCTGCTCCCAGGCTCCGACTGCCTTCAGGAAGCAAGAAGGCTCTTTTTAATTAGAGCTGAAAGCCTAATCTTCTGTCAGGGTAACCTGTTGCAGCCAAAATAGACACTCCCGGATGCTGCCTGGAACAAAATCTGCCACGGCCAGGCAACTGAAGAGGAAAAGGGAAAATAAAAAGCAAACTTGGGGAAAGCATGAAACAGGGTGAACAGTTTCATCATCTGTACTGAACTGTAAGCAGTTGTCCAAAAGCGAACTATCATTTTGAATGTGTGGTAGGTTAGAGGAAAGGACATTCCCTTAGGTTAGACTTGCTGCTCACCAGTTTAAATGAAGGGTAGGACAGGTCAACATGCATTTACCTCAGTCTTCAGCTGCTTCGTTATTCAGGATAATGCCACTCCTTTTAATTTTTCTCTTTAATCTCACCTAGTTCATAGCGATCTTTGTGGCCACTACAACATCATACTTAGGATCAGCTTCAAAAAGAATCTTTCATATTTCCATTTCCCCTCCTCCCCTCTTTCACTCTTGCTCCCGCCTTTTTTTTTTTTTTTTTTTTTTTTTTTGTGATAAACGGATAGTCTGGTTTGTAAAAAGAGTTTTGGTCCATCAGCCAGTTCACGTTGGCTGTGGTCATGACTCTAGTACCGAACTTAAGCACATCTCTTCTCCTTTGAAATGTTCAGTGAGTCCATCTACACAAAGAGAGACTTTAGAGACTTTCTGTCAAGTTTCTCCTGTTTCTGCTTAGATTGGTCCCATTGAAATATGACCACCACTTGGTTGGATGTTGATGTGAGGCCTGAACAGCCAGCAGTCACGTGATCGTTCTCCTAGCTGAAGCAACTTTCTGAAAGCAATCAGTTTGTCAAATAGGAGTGAATGTCTTCTGCCTGCCTTATATTAATATTTCTATTCATGCTATCTCTGAGCACATCAGAGGTGGGAGTTGATAATCAATGTGATTAGCTGAATTCAGCCCTTTTCTGACTTACTGCTGCCCTCTTCTGATGGTGCTCTATCAGAATGTAGATCTTTCCTATGCATCATAATCAAAACGCCCCTGCAAATTTCACCACCTTCTTTATGAAGGGTGTTTCCTCTGTCATCCAGTTTCCCCAGATCAGAGATTTCAAATGTGTTCATCTCCCTTGCCAACTTCAGTCATTTGGTGAAAGATGTCAGGAGTCTGTTCAGACACGTTGTGTGAACGGTTTGGCCACTACAGACTTAGAATTGTCAGTTTGGCCAATCTGTTAGAAATTGGCCATCCCACTCCTGGCATGAGATTTTCAGGTCATCTCCTGCTGTCTTCCAATTGACTCACTGGGGATTATAAAGCAGATGTTGCTCTGTGATCATTAGGCCTCTCAAAGCCCTGAAGGCACACTTTGTGCAACACCAGCAGGACCAATTGAGGAAACATGACCCAAACATCACAGAGCTGCTTGCTGTTCACTTTGCAGCTTCTTATGATCCAGGACAAAAATGTTATTATAGCAGTACTTGCTATGAAATGGCGAAGTATGATTAGTGATGCTGTTAGAACTAGAAAGAAGTTGGAGAAACCAGGACAGCCAGCATGTTACCTTATCTCTCATTTGTTCTATGCATACTACATGCCAAGTGTTTTTAAAGGCACTTCACTTCCTATCTAATCCTTAGTGTGATGGAGGTATTGAAGGTTTAAGTAGTTTTCCAAAATTCACATGAGAATTAATGAATATCTGTACCTCCCTGAAGCCTGGGTGGAAACTGATGAGAGTGATGAAGAGATGGCCATGAACTCATCAATTTAAACCCTTGAAGATCTGGAAGTCTGCATCTGTAGATTCCTTCCAACAGTAGAAGATAATCAATAAAGATGAGGCACAGTAGTGAGGTAGATGGAGAGGTACATGATTCACCTTGATTTGTGATAAAGCTGTTTAGAGAGCTCAATGTAGGTCCATCGCCAAGCAGACCCGAACATCTTTTTCTTTATGCCAGCAGATTGCAAGGGGAAAGAGGGAGCTGAGCTAAATATGCCCAGTTCTTCCTTCCTCCAAGCTCGTAAAATAGACTGGTCACAGCTTCACAGGGATGAGTGAGTGAGCTGGTGGCAAGAGGGCTTGTTATAACTGCATTATAGTACAGGCAGCCTCTCCTCATGGAATCATGAAAGTGCCCAAAGAAATGTGTCCTGAGAGACACAGGAGTGCACTGTTGAATGACTGGGATCAGTCCCAAGGAAGCCTAGTTCTCCAGACCAGAGCCAAGAAGTACAGTCCCTGGTTTGGGAATCTTCTAGAGTGGCCCATCAAGTGGATTAAGCAAGAAGTCTTACCTATAACTCCTAATTCATGATTCTGAGTAGTAGCTGAAGATGACACCTTTCAGTGAGCATCTTGGCCAGCTCCCCAAGCGTCCCTCCTCATCATAGATAGCAACATCCTCAAGATGCCTTAGAAATGCCCTAGGCCCCTCCTCCAGGGCTGAGCCAGGGCCAGCAAGCATCCCAACTCCTGCTCTTGTGGATGTAAACTGCACATTCAAACAGTCCTTGGAAAGAGCGCTAGCTTTCACTTGAGGGCAGGAAGGCTGCTGTGCCCAGACCTGTTGGCTTTCCCTCAGAGACTACTGTGTAGCCGTGGCAGCAGGGCTTGGGGAGAGGTGGTCATGGGACTGGGGATGAGAATGACAGAAGTCGTAACTCACTTTTTCCGAAAGTAGACCCTGAGTTAAGACGAGTTCAGGTAAGTTATTTCAGAGGTGCTTCCAGGAAGCACCTTGATAGGTGGAAGGGGGAAGCAAGGACTGTAGGCCAATATATACACAGTACATGATTTAGTAAGTTTCCAATGTGGGCAGCTGGGGTCTAGTCACAGAGTTGGGCAAAACATTCCTTAGACTTGAAGAAAGTGGAGCATTTATTCATGGAACCATGTCTGTTAAGGGACTACTCCTGGAAATGTCAGCTCACTTATTGTTGCTCAGTCACTAAGTTGGGTCTGACTCTTTGTGACCCCATAGACTGTAGCACGCCAGGCTCCCCTATCCTTCTCTATTTCCCAGAGTTTGCTCAAACCCATGTCCATAGAGTCAGCTCCCTGGAAATTCCTAACTCCCTAGCCTCCCTCATGCCCAGGATGAGCAAGTTCCTCTGGCCTCTGGCAGGCAGAATTGCAGGTTCTCCCAGTAGAAAGCCCTCCATGAGTCTAGGAACTGGAAGTGCCAAAGGGGTGGGCTGCAGAGAGTGTGGCACCTGCTATGATGCCTGAAAGCATTTTTTTAAGAAGATGAACTAAGTAAGCCCTTGGAGCAGTTTGCCCTTTCTTCCCCCAAGGAGTTTGCCCCCACACTCTCTCCAGCTGAGCATGAGTTGTGTTGGGTTTGTTTTTTTGGTCCAAATAAGAAAAATAATTTTTTCCTTCTCTCTTTTATTTTTCTGTTTGTAAGGCAAGAAAGGTCCAAGAGAAGCACAGAAACAGTAGCAAGGTCTTGACTTGACAAAAGCTTTGGAAACCATTAGTGAGTTTCAAAGCTGTCAACGTGCTGTCAGGCAGATAGGTTTTCAAGAAAAAGGGCAGAGACAAGTTAGAAATTGTATTCTGAGCCATGGATGCTCTCCAGCCCTGCTTCTAGGGAACTGAGAAGGAAGGCAGGTTGAGGGGTGAGGCTGTATTCACTGGGAATGGGAAAAGAAAGAGGCAGAGGCCAGGAAATCAGCCTAGATTGCAGTGTGGTTTAGCTGCAAAATCATGGTAGAAGGAGTCAAGGAAATGAGGTGGGGCTGAAAGGACTGGAAGAGTATTTATGTGAAAGACAATGGCTGCTCAGAGGGCAGAAGTGGGGTGAACCCTCGGGTTCAAGGCCCCTTTGCCTGGGTCTGAGTAGTTTCTTGGTCATCAGCTGCTTGCTGCCTAGGGGAAGCAATCGGAGGTGCCGGTGGGCAGGTCTCTCTTGAGGAGCCCTAAGATTAGGGTCACAGAGAGAAGTGATGATTGACTTGTAATCAGTGAATGAAGTTTGTCAAAGGCATATGTAAATTCTCCAAGGCTTTTTGTATTTTCTTTATTTTTAAGGCCCGGAACAGGAGGAATTATCTCAGCGGGCGCCTTGCACTCATTAATGAGGCATTAGCTCACCTGGTTCAAGCACAGTACAAATCATGCTAACAGGAGGGCAGGGAGAGCCTTCCCTCAGGGGTTGGTGTGGATTGAATCCTGGGGTGGAGGCATGTTGTTTCCATTAAGTGCTTTATTCCTGTTTTATCTTTCCACCAAAACCCCCAAACAAGCTGTTGATTTCTTCCAACCATTAAGGACAGACAAAACCAGTCAAGTCAGATTATTTTTTTTAAGGATGATTTAAAATGCTAGTTGCACAATGTGATGGTTGTTTTCTCGTTTGTTTTCTTTTTCTTTCCTGCCCTGTTTATGGCTGTAATTTGGAATAATTATATTCATCATATTTTCACAGGTCTAACAGTACCTCAACTATTTTTGGGGTTTCTAAATAGTAGAGGCTTTTCCTGCCCAGGTACACAAGAAGGAAATCAGAACAAGGACCTGTCCCTAAAAGGGAATGATGTTTTTTTGGTTACTTTAACAGTGTTTGCTCTTTATTGCTTTAGAATCATAACCTGGGTTGGAATGAGTTGTCTTTGCCAGGGGCTTCCTTTCTCTTCATACCAGAATAATAGAGGAGTGAAAAGCACATTCTGAGGGAACATCAGGGCCAAACGTAGGGCTCACCCAAACAATCTGGACTGTCTCTTCCAGGGACTTCTACAGGCCTATGTGAAGAGTTCATCTTCCCTGGATGCAGTGTGACAACTAGCCCCACACTCCCCCAACCCCCACTGCCATTTTAAACAGGGACTTCAGTGGAAGGCCAGATGGAGTCTGGGTGTGAGACTTCAAATCTGACACCTTTCTAGTGGCGTAAACCCATGAGATATAACCATAGATGCATAACAGCATCATCTGGAATCCTGTTTAGGCAGATTCCTGGGCACTATTGCCAAGACAGTACATGTTGGGTGGGGTCTGGGTGTCTGTGATCTTTAATCTGTTCCTTTTGGTCAGTGTGTGTCAATCCCTTACTCGAAATTGATTAAATAATAATATGTTGATAGAAGAGTCTTCTAACTCTAATTCAGTGACATGTTTCTTCCTTTCCTTTGTATGGGCAGCAGGCTTGTTGATTAATATGCCTATAGAGTCCAGGTCTCCAAAGTCAGTGTTCTGTTCTCAAATCTGCCTCTGATTTGAAGGATGACCTTTAACATCATGATGCTTGAGTCTCGCCCTGTCTTCTATGTGGACCTAACCACTCCTGTTTAGCATGCTGGATACAAAAGGAAAAAGACTGAAAAGTTCAAAATGTAAACTGCCATGGAAATATGATAGTGTCAATAAAGCACATATACTCAACAGAGGAAGGGAAAGATGGATCTGGGATGAAACTATCCTTTTGTCAGCCTTGCATTAATCAATCTCTGTTATCATTTTAAATACAGTGATTTCAAAGGAATTACAGATTTCAGGACTGAATTTTCCTGGCTTCAGTTCAGTTCAGTTCAGTCACCTAGTCATGTCTGACTCTTTGTGACCCCATGGACTGCAGCACACCAGGCTTCCCTGTCCACCACCAACTCCCAGAGCTTGCTCAAACTCATGTCCATCGAGTCGGTCATGCCATCCAACTATCTCACCCTCTGTCGTCCCCTTCTCCTCCGGCCTTCAATTGTTCCCAGCATCAGGGTCTTTTCAAATAAATCAGTGGACCAAAGTATTGGAGTTTCAGCTTCAGAATCAGTCCTTCGAATGAATATTCACGACTGATTTCCTTTAGGATTGACCGGTTTGATCTCCTTGTAGTCCAAGGGACTCTCAAGAGTCTTCTCCAACACCACAGTTCAAAAGCATCAATTCTTCAGCGCTCAGATTTCTTTATAGTCCATCTCTCACATCCATACATGACTACTGGAAAAACCATAGCTTTGACTAGGCAGACCTTTGTCAGCAAAATAATGTCTCTGCTTTTTAATATGCTGTCTAGGTTGGCCATAGCTTTTCTTCCAAGGAGCAAGCATCTTTTAATTTCATAGCTTCAATCACAATCTGCAGTGGTTTTGGAGCCCAAGAAAATAAAGTCTGTCACTGTTTCCATTGTTTCTCCATCTATTTGCCATGAAGCGATGGGACCAGATGCCATGATCTTAGTTTTCTGAATGCTGAGTTTTAAGGCAACTTTTCACTCTCCTCTTTCACTTTCATAAAGAGGCTCTTTAGTTCTTCTTTGCTTTCTGCCTTAAGGGTGGTGTCATCTGTGTATCTGAGGTTATTGATATTTCTGCCTGCAACCTTGATTCCAGCTTGTGCTTCATCCAGCCCAGCATTTTGCATAATGTACTCTGCATATAAGTTAAATAAGCGGGGTGACAATATACAGCCTTGATGTACTCCTTTCCCTATTTGGAACCAGTTTGTTGTTCCATGTCCAGTTCTAACAGTTGCTTCTTGACCTGCATACAGATTTCTCATTTTCATTATCAGGAGGCAGGTCAGGTGGTCTGGTATTCCCATCTCTCTCAGAATTTTCCACAGTTGATTGTGATCCACACAGTCAAAGACTTTGGTGTAATCAATAAAGCAGAAGTAGATGTTTTTCTGGAACTCTGTTGCTTTTTCTGTGATCCAACGGATGTTGGCAATTTGATCTCTGGTTCCTCTGTCTTTTCTAAATCCAGCTTGAACATCTGGAAATTCATGGTTCATGTACTTTTGAAGCCTGACTTGGAGAATTTTGAGCATTACTTTGCTGGAGTGTGAGATGAGTGCAATCATGCGGTAGTTTGAACATTCTTTGGCATTGCCCTTTTTTGGAATTGGAATGAAAACTGACCTTTTCCAGTCCTGTTGCCACTGCTGAGTTTTCCAGATTTGTTAGTCTATTGAGTGCAGCACTTTAATAGCATCATCTTTTAGGATTTGATATAGCTCATCTGGAATTCCATCACCTCCACTAGCTTTGTTTGTAATGATGCTTCCTGAAGCCCACTTGACTTCGCATTCCTGGATGTCTGGCTCTAGGTGAGTGATCACACCATCATGGTTATCCAGGTCATGAAGATCTTATTTGAATAGTTCTTCTGTGTATTCTTGCCACCTCTTAATATCTTCCGCTTCTGTTAGGTCCATACCATTTCTGTCCTTTATTGTGCCCATCTTTGCATGAAATATTCTGTTGGTGTCTCTAATTTTCTTGAAGAGATCGCTAGTCTTTCCTATTCTATTGTTTTCCTCTATTTCTTTGCACTGATCACTGAGGAAGGCTTTCTTATCTCTCCTTGCTGTTCTTTGGAACTGTGCATTCAAATGGGTATATCTTTCCTTTTCTCCTTTGCCTATTGCATCTCTTTTCTCAGCTATTCGTAAGACCTCCTCAGACAACCTTTTTGCCCTTTTGCTTTTCTTTTTCTTGGGGATGGTCTTGATCACTGCCTTGATCACTTGATCACTGCCTCCTGCCTCTCGCTTGCGTTACTATTTTTTTATGTGGACTCCACACATTGTTTTAAAATGTTGTCCTGTCACTTTGGGGATATACATGAAGATTAGTCTCTAGGAGAGGAAGGAGCTGTTTGCTCAGGGACCTGGGAGGTTCATTTTTTTTCTTCCTTTTCCCAGGAAGGGGAGGAGCTGTGAGGATCTGTGTTGGGAACATATGTTTCCATTCAAGTTGTGGAATGGCTCCTGGGTACCTTGCAGGGACAGGAGTCTTTTTCTGGCTGTTTCTTATTCAGACTGTTTTAGGGCTCGTGGATGTGAGGAATATGGAGCCCCTGCTTTGACCAGTTCATGGTAATGATTGGGAAGTTTAGGATAGAGGTAAATTATTAACTGACTGGGATACCAGGTAAAATATTTACCATGGAGATTCAGAGCATTGTGAGGTCCCAGCATGTTAGAAAAATGAGCAAATACTTCATAGACGGAAATATGATTTTAGATGGCCTTTGAAAAACATGCAGGATTCAACTGGACAAAGACATTCCCACTAAAGGAAAGAGATAAAACAATGACCTGATGGTAGCAAAGGCAAGATATGTTTGAAATTGTCGTGGAAAACTCACTGAAAGATTTTTCAGATTGTCCTGGAAAGAGAGTAATTTACCCTTTCTTGGCAAAAGCTGGGGTTCTTTTTTTTTTAAATCAATTCATTTATTTTTGGCTGCCTTGGGTTTTAATTGTGGCACATGGGCTCTTCAATGTGGTGCCCGAGTTTCTCTCTAGCTGTGGCATGAGCTTAGTTGCCCCACAACCTGTGGGATCTTAGTTCCATGACCAAGGATCACACCTGCATCCCCTATGGTGGAAGGCAGATTCTTAACCAGTGGACCCCCATGGAAGTCCCTGGGGATTCTTTTTACTATTTAATCTGTCAGGGATTTTATAGACACCCTGACATTGCAACCCTCCTCTTATATATAACAGGCCTAGGATGCCAGGGCTTGTTAGCTATGGTAATACAGGACCAAATAGCTGCATCCCTTTAGGCCTGGAGGCCCACTGTGGGATCCTGCTTAGAATCCAGCTCTGGAACATGTTACTGAAAGAGGTCAAGAGGCTTAGGAAAGACAAGCAACCTGCCTCTTTTATGGGTCAATGAAGAACCCTGGGCTTTGGAATCAAATTGACCCGAATTTCAATCCCCGTCCTGCTACTTCCTTGCCAGCGTTATCCTAGGCAATCAATAAATGTAACTGGCACAGTGTCCCTGTTGCAGCTGGTACATTGTAAATGGTCAGTAAATAAACTCCCTGAGTCCCGCGTTCAGAGGCCAAGTTTTAAAGAAGGATGGTAGATGCTCATCTGCATTTCCATAGGGTCCCTGCCTCTGTTTTATAACCTATTATGTCTCCTTCACATCTTAGCTATTCACTTGGCTTTAGACATGGTTAAGTTTGCTCTGTGAAGTGTTCGCCATTTGGCAGAAAGAAAGACCATTCCTATAGGATTGGCAATGGCTTCCTCATTTGAGGATTCATTCAGCTAATTCTCCCATCTTGCTTTGCTCTGATACTCTGCCTCTACATGAACATTTTAATCTTGCTGGCTTTGTCCTATCTGCCTCGGACCGTGACCCCAATCCCACTAAGGTAACAATGTCACCACTAGACTTCGCTTCCTTAATGCCTTCTCACGTGGACTCCAGTCTTTGTCTGGGGCATATACTGCCAGCCAGTCTTATGGATTTCTGTGGGTGGTCAAAGCTTACCAACCTTGTCATGACTGGTAGCCTTGGGCACAAACTTGGGACCAGCCTGAGTGCTTGAGCTGGCCTCCTCAACCCTGGCCTCCCCTAACAGATGATGCCCCTAGGCAACGGATGGAGGACCTTGGAGTCATAGCTCAATCTTGGTGCCAAATCCTCTGGAAAAGCTGGTGATCCATAGTGGCTCCCTTGCGCCAGCCTGGGCCTGCTCTGAACTGTCCATGGGGTTTCTGAGCAGCTTCTAGACTCCATGATAAGTTGGGAAGTTGGTGGTGTAAGAGCTATAAATATAATACCTTAGCTTTATTTAACCTAATGTTTACCCAGATTGTGAGATCATGGTACACTGTGCTCAGGTATGCCCCGAGTCATGTACAAACCCACCAAACACCTATGAACATACCTAGAAAATATTGATCGTTTCTTTACAGTTCAGGAAAATGTCCTACTTTAGTCTTCATAAACGTACTATAAGATCGACTTATTATGTTCACTTTATTGATGCAGAAAATGGAATATTAGAGATCCAAAGACTTGTCTGGTGTCACCTAGTGAACCAGTTGTAGAGCTGCTCACACCCATTGCTCCCATTGCACACACAGCCTTGCTGTTGGCTCTTGGGATAGAAACATCATGTGAGCACAACACTGAGAAACCATCCCCTTGCAGAGGTTGCCCATGTCCATCACAAGCCCATGTTCATGCCCTGCATTGTAGACATTGGATTGGCTCTACTTTTAGAGTAAGTTGAACGGACACCATAAAACAAGGTTAGGAAGTGTGTCGCTCAGTGTTACCCCCAGGGGCTTTCTGTGGGGCCTACTGTCATCTTCACCTCTCCCCAGGCTTGGAGAAATCCTGAAATGGGATCAGGGCATAATTACCACCTGCTCTACTTGAGGATGTTGCCAGCATCTTCCACACCCACTCCTGAGCCTCGAGTGCCTGGTGGGAGGGATGGCAGAGGCTTTTGCAGTGCCAGTTGTTCTCTTCATGGCCTGGGGACCAGGGAAACAGCACACCTACAACAGCAGCAGAATCCTTCTTGCTAGAGGATGTGATCATCCTGAGTCACAAAGAAAACCAGACAGAGACAACTAGAAGCTCAGTGATGAACCCCAATCCCCAGCAAACCCTTGCCCACTTTTTTTGGGGGATAAAATTCCTAGAATGGTATTTAACATGGCTGAGCAGACAGGGGTTCAGGTGTTGGTACTCTCTATGTGTTTCTTGGAGCCTGTTTCATCATCCATAAGCAGGGCATAATTAATAATAATAATGTTCCAGTTTACCAGGGTGGTTTTCAAGATTAAATGAGATAATTGATGTGTTTTGTTATCTATGTTTCTGAGGAACACTCAAAAGCAGGATCTGAAATAAAGAAATGGCTTCAGCCAAAGGCAGACGTTATGAATAGTTTGTTATTAATCCCACACTTCAAGATCAAGATCAGGATGACTGTGACTCACAAGCAAATGCAGAAAAATACTCACACCTGCTCTCTCTCAGGCTGTGTCATTACCCTGCAGAGAGGATTCACTCCACAGCACAAGACAACTTTGGTCAGGGTGACTTGAAATAGTGGTCATGTCCCAGCTCTTTAAAGTGCCTAAATGTACTAGTATTAGAAAATAAATGTGTTTGCAGCACTGAGTGTTAGAACTACCATCTCCTCCTCCTGCCCCTGCCTCTCTTCACAGATGTGAAAGCAAAGGACCTAAAGAAGAGACTGTACCTGGCTCCAGAGTGACACAAGTCATAAGACTGAGATTCTAACGCTGATCTTTTATCTTCTGTGACGTTGGTGTTCTGATTTGTCTTGCTTATTAGATAAAATTTGAAAAGTAGGGAAAATGATAAAGAAGGAAGAGACCGCCTGTGCAGATAACTCCACTCTGACCATTTTGGTGTATTTCCTTCCTGTCTTCTCTCAGCACATTTTCTTCCATTTACCTAGAGACACAGTAAAACCCAGGGCTTCTAAGCTCACACTCAATGCTGCCGCTGGCATAGCAGGCCACCTTTCTAAGCGCTATCATTATTTGATATATGATCAATAAAAGTTACATTTTTAATTCTCAAAGCTAAGGAAAGCTTCCCATGACCCCCAGATGTATGTGGCTCATTTAGAAAACAGGTGTAATAATGACATCAGATCATCAGGATGGCCCACAATAGGAAGCCAAGATTTGTTTTGCTTTTTAATTTATTTGACTGTCCTGGGATCTTTGTCCATGTGCAGGCTCTAGTTCCCTGACCAAAGATCGAACATCGGGCCCCCTGGGTTGGGAGCATAGAGCTTTGACCACTGGACCACCACGGAAGTTCCCAGGAAGCCACCTTGGTGCTAGACTTTCAGGGGACTCCCCTGAGCCCCTCACTGCCACCTCCACGCTACCCAGAGTGCCTTCCCTGGTGTGGCCCTTGTCAGAACCAGGTGCATTCAGCCTGTGTTCACCCAAGCTGGAATCGGAGCCAAAAATGAAGAGGTCGCACGAGATGCTTCCCACAGTCCTGTTCCCTTTAGAAATGCAATGCCTGAGCCACGGGGCATTTTGACTCAGCTTCTGTGCTCTGTGCCAAGGCCGAATGACTAGAACTCCAGCTGCAGCCTGCACTTTAAAGCTCTGTTCTTGTCCCAACCCACAATCTTGTTATCCAAGCTGTCAGAGGAGGGGGAGGAGGAGCTGGGGGAGATGTGACTCAGGGGGCCTGAGACAGGTCAGAATGCCCTTCCAGTTGATCTGCTTTCATGAAAGAGACGTGGAACCATCCTGTGCCCTGAGAGAGTGTAGGAGAATCCACCCCCTCCAACACTCCTCTCATGCCCCCTGAGTTCAGCTGAGAAGCTCCCCCAAGGCTTTTCCTAACAGCAGCATTCGAATCCTGTGCACCTGGCCATCTGCCCACAATTCCTTGGGGAGACAGGAGCTCACTCCTGTCCTGGCAGACTCAAATAATAGGAAGATGTGGATCGGAGCTGGGCAGCATCTTTGTTACACAGCACCTTACTGAAGTAGCCAGGTATTTTTAGAAGAAGAGGGGGAAAGGTAGCAGCTTGGCCTTTAGTGATGGACAGGAATAACAATCTGGTGAACCTGAACATTCAAGTTTTTGTAGCTGGGCTGCAAATGAGCCTTTCTTCCCTGCCTCCTTGCAATGCCATCAGTGACATCACACGTCCCTGGGCAGGCCACACATGAATGCTTCCGACAGGAGACGGGAACAGAGGGCCGAGGGAGTCTGCTGCACTGAGTACCTGGGTGGGTGATAGAACTGACTAACAAAATAAGGTGCCCCAGTCACTGACAGGATTGAAACATTGGGTCTCTGCTCCAGTGTCACCCTCACTGAGGTCTCCCGGTAACTTATCTCAAGCAGGCCCTGACACCGACACTCCCTTTTAGCCTGTGTTATTGTTCTTCCCTGCACACATCACTACCTGACATTATGACCTGTTTATTCCTTTGTTTATGCCTTTATTATGCTCTGTTTATTCCTTTTTCCATCATCTGTCTTACTTGGTAGAGCGTAAGTGAAGAGGAGCTAAAATGCCTCTTGATGAAAGTGAAAGAGGAGAGCGAAAAAGTTGGCTTAAAGCTCAACATTCAGAAAACGAAGGTCATGGCATCTGGTCCCATCACTTCATGGCAAATAGATGGGGAAACAATGGAAACAGTGTCAGAATTTATTTTGGGGGGCTCCAAAATCACTGCAGATGGTGACTGCAGCCATGAAATTAAAAGATGCTTACTCCTTGCAAGAAAAGTTATGACCAACCTAGAGAGTATATTCAAAATAAAGTAAAAATAAAAAATTAAAAAAAAAAAAGCAGAGACATTACTTTGCCGACTAAGTCCGTCTAGTCAAGGCTATGGTTTTTCCTGTGGTCATGTATGGATGTGAGAGTTGGACTGTGAAGAAGGCTGAGCGCTGAAGAATTGATGCTTTTGAAACTGTGGTGTTGGAGAAGACTCTTGAGAGTCCCTTGGACTGCAAGGAGATCCAACCAGTCCATTCTGAAGGAGATCAACCCTGGGATTTCTTTGGAAGGAATGATGCTAAAGCTGAAGCTCCAGTACTTTGGTCAACTCATGCGAAGAGTTGACTCATTGGAAAAGACTCTGATGCTGGGAGGGATTGGGGGCAGGAGAAGAAGGGGACGACCGAAGATGAGATGGCTGGATGGCATCACGGACTCGATGGACGTGAGTCTGAGTGAACTCCGGGAGATGGTGATGGACAGGGAGGCCTGGTGTGCTGTGATTCATGGGGTCGCAAAGAGTCGGACACGACTGAGCGACTGAACTGAACTGAACTGAAGGTCCAAGAGAACGTGGAGTTGGGTTTTCTCACTGCTGTGTCCCCAGGGCCTCGAACAGGGCCTGGCCAATGGCAGAACACCAGGAAATAGATATGAAATAAACCAGTGTATTGCTGGAATGTATGAACCTTGTATGAACCAGGCAAGGAGCAGATCAATTCCCACAAGGACAACAACAGCAGTTGATGTCTTGAAGGCTGTGATGAACTCCCTGAATGTTCTCAGCAGTTCTGCATTCTCCATTCTGTCCTTAACCCCATTTTGCAGTGAAGTAAAACTAGACTTTAGGGGTTAACAGGTGACTTGCTTCTGTGACCCTGAGGTCAGCATGCTAATAAATGGCAGAACCAGGATTTGATCTCCAGCCTGGGGGCCGTCTTTTCAGACATATCAGACTAAGCATTTACTTGATAATCTTTTGAATTGAGTTAGTTGGAGCTTCCTTCCATGATTCTTACCCAGCTCGATCAAGCAGTTGCTTCACGAAAATGACTGCATGAGGTGGATGTGTCATTTGCGTGTACTAAACCTATGAGATCCTTGAATTTGTCATCATAATCCCAAAGTAGCAGAGCATTCTTTGTCACAGTGATGGCTCAGTAGTGAAGCCATACCATACAGGTAGTTGGAGTTCCTTTCCTTGACAATTTGGAACTAAAGCTGAACTGCCATTCTGACATGTCCCATTTGTTGAGTTTCACTTGCTGAAGACATGTGGCTAGGAAAACACTATTTATTGACAAAGTATTTTACAAAGCCAGAGCGTGTTAGGGCCTCTTAGTTACTTTCTTCAATAGCTTTTTAAAATGAAATTGCTTGTACCCTCCCTCCCAAAAGAAAATGCAACAAAAATGTCAGACAAAAACACCACATTAAGGACCAGCAGCCTACTGGGCTCCCCAAGGCTAGGGTATATTTCTTTGTGTACCCTACAGTCCTCAAGGCCCTTTCAGAGGCTCATTTCCTTCTGGGGGCTCCCAGGTACCATCAAGGCACTGACTCAGGGTGTGCCTAGAGTGTCATTTTTCTCCTGAGCATGGCTTATCCACATCATAGCACCTGGTGTATTCCATTATCACATCATTATCTTGTGTCTATGAAAACTGAGGTCTCTATCATATTTGTGTTATAATCAGCCAATTAAAGAGTCCTATTAATTCCTCTTTGAGGAGGCCTCCATATGAGTGAGTGAGAGACTCTGTGTTTCTATGGAAGATTCAAGAGATCCGCTCTTGTTTCCAAGGCAAGCTTCAGCACCATTGACTTTGTGGATTCTGTGTTCAGTCACTACCCCTATCCCAAGAATCCCAGGGTTTATGGAAAATCTGGGCCACCCAACCCCATCTGGACCTATGTTCCTTTTTAATGTTCAAACTACTAACAGATTTCCTGAGCCATTCTAATTTCTTTCCTTCTAGGTGAGTCACACTTGTACTTAGGTCTATTAGGAATTCACTGAGATTTCAAAGTATTAATATTCTTCAATATTTCATATTGATTTGTAGCGAATGAGTAAATCCCTAATAGGAGTACAGACTCCTGGCAGTTGGATTTCTAACACATTAGAGAACAATCTCTTTTTCAGCCAAGTTTCACTTTTTAATTTATGCCATCAGCTCGAGTCACCAATTGTCAAGGGAGAAAAGTTGCCCGTGTGATTTGTTCTCTTGGGATACACATGTCTCTGCTCCCAACTAGCTCAGGAGTTCGCACCCTGGCTGTATATTAGAATCACCTGGAAGGGTTTCTTAATGTTAAAAATGTTCAGGGTCTACAGTGGGCCATGTAAATCAGAATTTCTGGGCTTAGGGCTGAAGGGATTTCTTATGTACCTAAGATCAAGAACCACAGAATCATATAGCTTACATTAAATGGCTCTGTTTTCCCACTGCCTGACACCAGGTAGACAACCTTCCAGAGAGAGATGAGTAGAAGGAAGTAAGTAGAACATTTTTCCTTCAGCTAGGGCACTAATGGACTAATTTAAGTGAGCCTTTTACGTGGCGTACATATTTCTGAGCAACTATGGTGTAATGAGTAAATAACTTTAACGCTGACCACTCGTGAGGGGGTTTGAGGAGTAATTAATTTGGCTCCATTCCACCTACCCCAAGTAGCTTCTAAGGGAAATAGAGTCAAAAGTTGATCCTTCCTATAAAACGGTGATCTGAATAATTAATATGGAAGAAGAAAAATAAATCATACTTTCCCACTGATGTGTTTTTGTAAGTGTTAAACGACGAATACCTCGATAGATATATGTAAGGAAAAATTCCGAAGCGACCCGTATGTTTTTAAAGAGTGACCTTCTCCCAGCCATGGTAGGAGAACTGTACTGAGTTTATGAGGTGGTGTGTATATGACTGCTCTAGTCCACAGTTGCCTGCTGGTAGTAGGATTGGTCTGAAGTTTCAGACATTTGCCTCCGTAGGTGAGGTCGGCAAAGAGAGAACTCTTTCTATTTATATAGTAGTCAGGAGTCGAGTGGCCCTTGAGTGGGTCAAGAAAATGTCAGAATACTTCTTCAGTCCAATGCCCTTGAAGGGAGATTCTGTACGAGAGTCACATGCATGTATTTGCATCCTACTGGCATGGATGAATTTAATTTAGGGACCACTCATCTCTTGTGGGCCAAGTGAAAAGCTCAGGGGAGGAAAACCATCATGGTTTTTTCTTTTTATAAGCTCCGTGTAACGTTTATCTAATAGATTGACTGATCCACTACCTGTCCAGGTCATGCAGAGTTAGGTTTGTGCACTTAATGAGTCATACATGGGAGTAAAACGCATTTCAGTCTACCATCCAACATACTAGTCAAATTTTGCTTTACTCAGGCTGTGCTCTTCTTCCCTGGTGAATATTTTTAAAACAAAATTATTGCCTTTTGAAACAACAGGTCAGTTTCTTCACCTCTGAGGCTTCCCCATGATTAATTAAGAAGTTAAAGGAGTTTTCTCAGTTGTCGAATATCCCAGAACGAGGAACAACTGAAACAGTAGAATAAAAAAGAAGACCACTTGTCATGCTGACAGATCTCACTGCTAACACCTCTAAAAGAATCTGACACGCAAGACTCCAGGTAAGGCCCGAGAGCTGAGCATAACGGATGAAAATGAATTCAGTCATCTGATGTCACATATGGAAATAAAGTTTGACTTCATAGAAAGTAGTTATTCCTACTGCCATTGTCCCTTGCATCATCCACTTTCATTCCAGCCACTCAACTGACTGCCAGCACAAAATGTCATGACCGGAATCTAGCCACTGTGGGTAGCTTGTATTGTATTGTTGATTTCATTTTTAAAATGTAAACTCTGTGAATCATTCATTTAATAAATGTGACCAAAATTTTAATCTAACATTACCAATACATAATGGTTGGGAACAGTCACCTAGCTCACCCAGCGGAATTCAGCTACAAGATCTGAGAAACAAAAAGCAGATAAAGTGAGGAACCATCTGCTTTTTCAGAGCTAATGATGTCCATCCATTTTGTTGTTGTTGTTCAGTTGCTAAGTCATGTCCATCTCCTTTCAACCCCATGGACTGCAGCATGCCAGGGTTCCCTGTCCTTCACTATCTCCAGAGTTTGCTCATGTCCTTTGAGTCGATGATGCCATCCAACCATCTCATCCTCTGTCGTATCCTTCTCCCACCTTCAATCTTTCCCATCATCTGGGTCTTTTCCAATGAGTCAGTTCTTCACATCAGGTGGCCAAAATATTGGAGCTTCAGCTTCAGCATCAGTCCTTCCAATGAATATTCAGGACTGATTTCCTTTACGATTGACTGGTTTTGCTCTCCTTGCAGTCCAAGGGAAATGTCCATTGCATTTCACCATTTGAGACTTGGGTTCAGTATGGAAGGAGGCTCTTGCTCTGAGCCACCATCTTACATTTAGTTTAGAGCAGTAGACATGAGGATAGATCTTGCTTCTTACTCTTGTTTTAAAAAAATTGATTAATTGTTTATTTAATTGGAGGATAATTGCTTTACCATATGTTGATTTCTGCCATACATTGAATCAGTGAAAATTATACATATATCCATGCCCTCTTGGGCCTTTCTCCCCTCGCACCACCCCCCCTCTAGGTCATCCAGAGTGCCAAGCTGGGCTCCCTGTGTTATATAGCAGCTTCCCCATAGCTCTACATTTCACACATGATAGTATATATATGCTAATGCTCCTTTCTAATTCATCCTCCTTTCCCTTGCCTCTTACTCTTGAAGCAGCTCAAGGAAAGGATGCAGAGACAGCGCTGCAAGCTGAGGTCTCATGACTGAAGAGAACACCAACCACCATTCAAGCGTGCCCTTGTTTGGTGTTTCTTAGAAACTTGTGCTATTTAACTCAATCCTGACAACATCTCAGTGAGAAACTTTCTGGTCACTGTCAGCTCAATGACTCTCTCACCTTGAACAGGACCAGAACTCAAATCCAATGTTTTTAGAGCACAGTCTATACTCATTTCTCCACGTCATGCAGCTTCAGATGAAGTTTAAAGGCAGGACCGGTTGTCCTAATTGAAGCCTCACTGATGCCCTCGTGTTTCTGGTTAGTACATCTTGTACAGTATTGATTTCTTGTTTGTAAGAATCCTTAGATTGCATGCCTATCAAGATTTTCATGGTGCTCGTATTAATGTAGGTGTTTCCAATCACAGTGCCTTTGTTGGGCCCCAGTCGCCATCTACTTTGATCACTATCCACCATCCACCATGCACCTCTCAGTCTGAGAAGTTGCCCTGTACCCTGCATTCTAAGCATCCTGAATTTCCTGATTGGGGGTTTCTCATGATCAAAATACTCAGTCTACACAACTGAAGCGACTTAGCAGCAGAGCAGCAGCAGAGATAGACAGAGCTGTCCTTGTATGTATCTCCAGGTGGAAGCACCTCAAACCACATTCAGGGCGTGCATTACTTTCCTTGTGGCAGCCATCACACATGACTGCAAACTTGGTAACTTAACAGAATTCTCTTCTCTCACATTTCTGGAGACTGGAAGTCCCACATCAAGTTTTGACAGGGCCACACTATACCCACAGGTGTTAGGGAAGAATCTGCTCCTTGCCTCTTGTAGTTTGGGGTGGCTTTGGGCATCCATTGATGTTCCTTGGTTTGTAACTTCATCACTTTAATATCTGCCCCCATATTTTTTATATTTGTTATTTATTTATTTATTTGGCTGTGCTGGATCTTAGCTGTGCACATGGGATCTTTGATCTCTGTTGAGACAAGCAGGATCTTTAGTTGTGGCACGTGGATCTAGTTCCTGACCAGGGATCGAACCCCCTGCATTGGTGGCGTGAAGTCTTGGCCACTGGACCACTGGGGAAGTCCCTGACTCCATCTTCTTATCACTTCCTTTTCTACCCTTGTCTTTCTTTATAAGGACCTTTGTAATTGGATTTAGGGTCCCCTCCCCTAGATAATTGAAGATGATCTCATCTCAAGGTCCTAAATTTAATCACAGATGTAAGGACCTCTTTCTTAAATATGATATTATTCACAGGTTCCGGGATTAGGATGGGTACCTATCTTTTGGGGGAATCAACATTCAACTTACCACAGGAATCTCAACATCCCCCACAGTGCTCTGAACCACAGGGAATCAGGTTGCCCAGGGCCAAAATGAGCTATGAGGAATAGGGAAATGACCTTTTAAATATGGCCACTCACCCATAGTGTCCTCCAGGCCCAAGGCTGTCCTGACACCCTATGTGATGAGTCTCAGGCCATTACTGAGGTGCAGTATGGAAGCAGGGAGGTATAAGAGAGAGCATGAACTTGGGAAACTGACAGAACTGAGTTTGAAGTTACTGCAGTACTTTCTTGTAATGAGACCTTGAACAAGTTAATTGACCTTCTCAAGGACTCAGTTTACTCACCTGTAAAACAGAAATGAGATAAATAATTCCATTTTGGTCAGAGGCTCCTGTCAGAGAGAAACAAATGCCTTGGTTTGTAGAAAAGAAAGACATGGGTCTGTTTCCTGTCTCTGGCACCCCCACTAACCACAATTTTGGCAAGATACTGAAAATCTCTTAATTTTCAGTTTCTTCATCCACACAGTAGGGTTTAATATCCCTTATCCTACAGAGATGTTAAATTTTAATAGTAAAAGCTATAGGAAATACCGTTCATGTCAATGCATGTTAATTATATATATTATTGATTATTATAGTTGTCATTAGCTACAACTAATGAAAAGGCAGAATCTATACCAGATGTCCTACTGCGCCAGCAGACATTCTCTTATAGAGAAGGTTGAACTTTTAGAAGGAAAGATGGTGTGATTGTGAGAAACTAGAAACTTCACTCAACTTGTTGTTATATTGTTCAGTTGCTCAGTCGTATCTGACTCTTTGTGACCCCACGGACTGCAACATGCCAGGCTTCTGTGTCCTTCACCATCTCCCAGAGCCTACTCAAACTCATGTCCATTGAGTCGGTGATACCACCCAACCATCTCATCCTTTGTTTCCCCTTCTACTCCCACCTTCAATCTTTCCAAGCATCAGGGTCTTTTCAAATGAGTCAGCTCTTCACATCAGGTGGCCAAAGTATTGGAGTTCAGCTTTACCATCAATCCTTCCGATGAATATTTGGGACTGATTTCCTTTAGGATGGACTGGTTGGATCTCCTTGCAGTCCAAGGGACTCTCAAGAGTTTTCTCCAACACCACAGTTCAAAAGCATCAATTCTTCAGTGCTCAGCTTTCTTTATAGTCCAACTTGCATATCCATACATGACTACTGGAAAAACCATAGCTTTGACTGGACAGACCTTTGTTGGGAAAGAAATGACTCTGCTTTTTAATACACTGTCTAGGTTTTGCCCCTGAAAATAAATTCCATGGGATATTTCTTAAGTTGTCGTCACTCTTGGGTGAAATTGCATAAATTTGAAGAGTTTAGGAAGGAATGGAGGAGCTGAGGGTGAATTAAGTTTTAATGAGCCAACATTTTAACTATGGTGAACATTTTGATATCAAGACCACAGATCAAAGCTAATGTCTTTCCTGTCAAAATTCATAGATTTTAAATATGTCCTGGGGATAAGTGAGAAATGTAGACAACTAACAAATGAACCCTTTTTAATTGCTTTTCACTTTTCAAGCCGAATGCTCACGGAGATTTTTTCTTGTTTTACTGGCGAATTCCAATTAGGGTCATTAGAGTGACAAAACCAGCTTGACTGTTCATAAATATCTTGCTTTGTACAGAAGTTAAAATGTTGCTGCTGACATCAAAGATAATACAATTCAGACCACCGAGGGAGCCTTCCAGGACAACAGTCCACATTAGCCTGGTTCCTGCCTCCTTTTATTGCAGTTAAGTAGAAAACATCTGCTAAGTCTTTCAACATCAGTTCAGATGCATTACCACAATCTATGATAGAGGCAAACGACTTCCTTGTAGAGAGAAGCCAATGAACAGTGACAAAGAGAAGGAAGGCCTTGACATTCTAGCCATAGAGTCTAGGAAGTACAACTTTCCTGCATGTGCAAATCCAGGCTTTGAGGATCCATTCTTCTGCTTTGTTTATTCAATCAGTTCAGTTCAGTTCACTCAGTCGTGTCCGACTCTTTGCCACCCCATGAATCGCAGCACGCCAGGCCTCCCTGTCCATCATCACTTCCCGGAGTTCACTCAGACTCACGTCCATCGAGTCAGTGATGCCATCCAGCATCTCATCCTCTGTCTTCCCCTTCTCCTCCTGCCCCCAGTCCCTCCCAACATCAGAGTCTTTTCCAATAAGTCAACTCTTTGCATGAGGTGGCCAAAGTACTGGAGTTTCAGCTTTAGCTTCATTCCCTCCAAAGAAATCCCAGGGCTGATCTCCTTCAGAATGGATTGGTTGGATCTCCTTGCAGTCCAAGGGACTCTCAAGAGTCTTCTCCAACACCACAGTTCAAAAGCATCAATTCTTTGGTGCTCAGCTTTCTTCACAGTCCAACTCTCACATCCATACATGACCACTGGAAAAACCATAGCCTTGACTAGATGGACCTTTGTTGGCAAGGTAATGTCTCTGCTTTTCAATATGCTCTCTAAATTGGTCATAACTTTTCTTCCAAGGAGTAAACATCTTTTAATTTCATGTCTGCAATCACCATCTGCAGTGATTTTGGAGCCCAAAAAATAAAGTCTGACACTGTTTCCATTGTTTCCCCATCTATTTGCCATGAAGTGATGGGACCAGATGCCATGATCTTCGTTTTCTGAATGTTGAGCTTTAAGCCAACTTTTTCAGCTCTCCTCTTTCACTTTCATCAAGAGGACTTTTGAGTTCCTCTTCACTTTCTGCCATAAGGGTGGTGTCATCTGCATATCTGAGGTTATTGATATTTCTCCTTGAAATCTTGACTCTAGCTTGTGCTTCTTCCAGCCCAGCATTTCTCATGATGTACTCTGCATATAAGTTAAATAAGCAGGGTGACAATATGCAGCCTTGATGTACTCCTTTTCCTATTTGGAACCAGTCTGTTGTTCCATGTCCAGTTCTAAACTGTTGCTTCCTGACCTGCATATAGGTTTCTCAAGAGGCAGGTCAGGTGGTCTGGTATTCCCATCACTTTCAGAATTTTCCACAGTTTATTGTGATCCATAACAGTCAAAGGCTTTGGCATAGTCAATAAAGAAGAAATAGATGGTTTTCTGGAACTCTCTTGTTTTTTCCATGATCCAGCAGATGTTGGCAATTTGATCTCTGGTTCCTCTGGCCTTTTCTAAAAGCAGCTTGAACATCTGGAAGTTTGCAGCTCACATATTGCTGAAGCCTAGCTTGGAGAATTTTAAGCATTACTTTACTAGCATGTGAGATGAGTACAATTGTGCAGTAGTTTGAGCATTCTTTGGCATCGCCTTTCTTTGGGATTGGAATGAAAACTGACCTTTTCCAGTCCTGTGGCCACTGCTGAGTTGTCCAAATTTGCTGGCATATTGAGTGCAGCACTTTCACAGCATGATCTTTCAGGATTTGAAATAGCTCAACTGGAATTCCATCACCTCCACTAGCTTTGTCCGTAGTGATGTTTTCTAAGGCCCACTTGACTTCACATTCCAGGATATCTGGCTCTAGGTGAATGATCACACCATCGTGATTATCTGGGTCATGAAGATCTTTTTTGTACAGTTCTTCTATGTATTCTTGCCACCTCTTCTTAATATCTTCTGCTTTTTTTAGGTCCATTTCTGTCCTTTATTGAGCCTATCTTTGCATGAAATGTTCCCTTGGTATCTCTAATTTTCTTGAAGGTAGACAAGTGGTTAACTTCTGACAACCCTTGAACAACTCAGGGCTTAGGAATGCTGGCCCTGCTAGAGTCGAAATGCTGTCCAGCAGTTGACCATTGGCCGGCTGTATCCATGTTCTGGCATCTGCAGGTTCAACCAATCGTGTAGCATGTGCTGTACTATGTGTTTAGTGAAAAGAAAATTTCATGTGTAAGTGGGCCTGCACCGTTCACACTCGTGTTGTTCAAGGATCAACTGTACTTTGCAAATTGACCAGCCTTGTGCAATACAGAGATAAGGAGGACTCAGCCTTAACGGGGAATTAAAAAGTTATTGTGACACTGCTGCTCGTTTTCAGAAGGGTCAGGGCAGAGGGCTGAGGAAGACTTATGGCCCCAGAAGAGAAGCCATACCAGCTCCACTTGAGAGGATGGAATGAGAACTAAGCCTGGATATCAGAGGCAAAGGACAAAGGCATAGAGATGTGAAAACAAGGAAACAAAGAAAAGCATTAAGGTGGGTGAATTGGGAAAGGGCTAGCTCTTTGGGTCTGAACCTATCCAGGAAGTGTTTCAGCGTAGATTCACCAGCAACAGAGAATGGACAGGAGACTGGAGAGGAAAGGGGGTGTGGAGGCAGAAAAGCTGTGAAGCCTTACTTAAGCACTGGGAGGGCAGTTCAGGTTTGCACAGCGTACTTTCTCTCAGCAGCAAAATCTGGGCCACTGGAGACCACACATCCCTGGAGCTCCCATCTGGCTGATTAAGGACTTATTCAAATATCAATTAATTGTTCCTCATTTAATTTCTTTTAAAACATTTTCACAGTGCAAATAATGAGGAAAAATCTTCTGCTTTGAAAAGTCAAGCAGGATCCACCACTTTAAAGAAATTAGTTTCAAACTGTTGCAAATTGGAAGCTAGTAAGTGGGTAGACATTGGCAGTTTGGTTCAGGAGCTTAAGATTTCTCTGTCTCACAAAAGAAAATGAAAGTGAAAGTTGCTCAATCATGTCTGACTCTTTGCAACCCCATGGACTATACAGTCCATGGAATTCTCCAGGCCAGAATACTGGAGTGGGAAGCCTTTCCCTTCTCCAGGGGAGCTTCCTACCCAGGGTCCCCGCTCCTGCA